>NC_080787.1:927857-1237142 GCF_028018385.1 Neofelis nebulosa
CATGCAGTGCAGTGGTCTGGGAGGGCTCAGTGGAGGGCACATGGGAGGGTGCTGGTCAGGTTTAGTCTTTGGTTACTGGTGCCAGCCTTGCATGGGGGCCACTTTTGGGCCTCAGCAAGCACTTTGGCACCTCCCTCTGGTATTTGGACATGACATGGTGGTGGTCTATGCTCCATGAGGAGTAATCCTGCACCGCTTCTGGGCCACAGGTGCATGATATTCTCTGCATTAGGAATTGGATCCCCATCGGGATAGAGAAATAGGTAGGATTACAGGTAGATCCAGGGACATAAGCAAGGCCGAAGAAACAACAGTCCATTTATCTCCATTGAGTATGAATGAGGGCCATGCGCAGTAGCAGGTCAGGTGTAGGGTTAGTGTTAGAATTGGGGTGAGGTTTTGGTTGAGGAATACAGCGAGGGTCATGGTGAGGGTTAGGGGTAGGTTCCAGGAGGCGCTTAAGTGCAGAAACCTAAGTAATGCAGTGGTCTCCTAGAGGGTTGAGTGGAGGGTGCAAAGGATGGTGCCATTCCTTCTTAGTCTTAGGGTGTCAAGGCCCTCCTTGGGTGCAGGACACTCCTTAGTTGGGCCTCAGCAGCGCCCTTGTGCAGCTCCCTCTGAGCTTTGGAAATGACATGGTGATGTTCCAGGTTCCAAGCCGAGTGATTTACACCATGAGCGTGCTGTTGTCAGTCATTGGAATTGGGTTGCCATGAGGAAGGAGACTTAGCTAGGGTTAGGGTTCAGTGCAGTGACATCACCAGGGCAGAGTGACTCCAATCTCATGAATTTCATGGAGGGCGGAAGTGAGAAACCTTGCGAGGGTACCGGTCTGGTTTAGAGTTAGTGTGAGAGATAGGTTTAGGTTTAGGTTGAGGGCTAGGGTCAGGGTTCTGGTTAGGGTTGGGGATAAGTCCCAGGAGGCTCCAGATGCTGAACCCACAGCAGTGCAGTGGTCTCCCCGAAGTGCGGACTGGAGTACACAATGAATGCTGCGGGTCAGGATTAGTCTTTCGGTTGCCATGCCAGACAACTGTTTCTGGCACTCTTCGGGTAAGCCTCAGGAATGCTCTCTGGCACAACGGAGGCTGCCGGTCCGGATTAGTCTTTGGGTTCCAAGGCTAGACAAGTGTATTGGACACTCTTTGGGGGAGACCTCGGGAATCCTCTTATGCAGCAGCAGCCGGGCTTTGGAAATGACATGGTGATGTTCCACGTTCCATGCCGAGTAATCCTGCACTGCTTCTCGACCCCATGTGCATTCTGTTGTCAGACATTGGAATTGGGTACCCATGGGGAGTGAGTTATAGCTAGGGTTAGGGTTCAGTGCAGGGATGTGGCCAGGGCCAAAGGACTCCAGTCTCGTGATCTCCCTTGAGGGCTGAAGTGAGGGCACATGCGCTGGTATGGGTCTGGTGTAGAGGTATTGTGAGATATATGGTCAGGTGAGATTGAGGGTTATGCTCAGGGTTATGGTTAGGGTTAGGGTAGGTCAAAGAAGGATCCAGGCGCTGTACCCACAGCAGTGCAATTGTTTCCCCGAAGGGCAGAGTCAGTGCACAATGGAGGCTGCTCGTCAGAATTAGTCTTTGGGTTCCAAAGACGGACAATTCTGTAAGGTCTGGTGTAGATAGGTGGGTCCAGTGTGATAGAAAATGTTAGATTTAAGTTGAGGTTTATTGTTAGGGTTATGGTTAGGTTTAGAGTTAGGTCCCAGGAGTCTCCAGGCGCTGAACCACAGCAGTGCAGTTGTCTCCCGGAAGGGTTGAGCGGACTGCACAACGGAGGCTGCGGGTCAGGATTAATCTTTGGGTTCTAAGGACAGACAACTGTATCTGGTCTGGAGTAGATAGATGTGTCTAGTGTGAGTGATAGGGTTAGGTTTAGGTTGAGGGTTAGCATATGGTCCTGGTTAGCATTAGGGTTAGGTCCCAGGAGGTTCCACGCACTGAAACCACAGCAGAGCATTTGTCTCCCCGAAGGGCAGAAGGGAGTACACAAAGGAGGGTGCTGGTCAGGATTAGTCTTTTGGTTCTAAGGCCAGACAACTGTATGGGCCACCCATCGGTTAGGCCTCAGGAATCCTCTTGTGCAGCTGCAGCCGCGGTTTGGAAATACATGGTGATGTCCACATTCCATGCTGAGTGTTCATGAACCGTTTCTGGTCCTGGTGTGTGTGCTGTTATCAGTCTTTCGATATGGATCCCCATGGGGAGAGGGCCTTAGGTTTATAGTTTTAGATTTAGCGGGTAGAGTTAGAGCGTTAGGATGAGTGTTTTAGGGTTAGAGTTAGAGGCTTAGGGTTAGAGAGTTAGGGTCAGGCTAGGGTTAGTTCGGGTTATGTTTACGTTTACGGTTAGTTAGAGGTAGGGCTATGGTTAGGGGAAGGGTGGCGGCAGGATTTAGCATTAGGGTTATGGTTAGAGTTAGGTGTTAGGTTTAGGTGGTGGGATTTTGTTTAGTGATAGGTTTAGGAGTTGGGCAAGGAGTAGGTCAAGCTTGCACCCCTACTTTGAGCGGGAAGGTGTTCATGCGTGGACACCACCCTCCATGTTTGAGTGATTGTGTTCTTCTATCACCCCAGTCTCTCTGCACTGCAGGTTGTTCTTGCCTCGCCCATTTCAGCTTTGCTCTGGAGTTTTTCACACCATCACTCCACACTCTCTCAGTATGGTAGGATTTCACGTACCACCCAATCCTTTTTGGTGCATGGGTTGTGTTCACACATGCAACCCTCCACACCTTCTGCGTGCGATGGTGTCACCCATGAGCCTCACCACTCCTTAGATTGGGATTACTGATGCCAGTATTAAATCTGATACTGATGCCAGTATTAAATCATGAATATCTATTTTCACTTTCACAACTGAAAAAGTAGGCGTTTCTTAAGGTTTATGTTTAGGATTAATGTTAGGTGTCAGTTAAGGTTTAGCGCATGGTGCAATCCCCCTCGGTGTTGGATGGCTTCCCGATTGTGTCACATCTGCTTCCCTTTATCCATGATATATTAGTGATAGTCCTTTTAATTCAGATGTTTTCCTTGGCACCTGGATGTCTCTGAGTTAAGCGTCCCGCTTCGTCTTGGTTCATGGGCTCTCGGTTTCTGCTTTGAGCCCTGAGTAGCTTCTGTGCTGATGGCTCTGAATCTGGAACCTGCTCCAGATACTATCTCAATCTCTCTCTCTCTCTCTCTCTCTCTCTCTCTCTCTCTCTCTCTCTCTCTCTCTCTCTCTCTCTCTCTCTCTCCCTCCCCATGCCCCACTTGTGTTCTTTGTGTCTTTCAAAAATTGATGTACCTAAAATCATTTTCAATCCGATGTTTCCTGGATGGCTCTTTTCACTTTCATTGCTGAAGAAGAAGGCGTCTGTCTCATTCATTGTTCTTTTGTTATCTTTGGCATAGCTGACAACATATACGACATTTCCCCAGCCAGCATCGGGGATGCTCAGCATTTCTTCTACCAGCCGGACACCTCTCATCCACTGTAACACTGCATTCCTCTAGAGCATCCCACATGCTCTCAGAAACTGAACTGTAACTGTGGATGGTAGCGGTGTCCCATAGTCTTCTGATGGTATTTCAGGAGGTTCTTCATTCGCACCTTTGGTTACCTGAGTGTCTTCTGACATCTCTCGTTTTTCCACTAGGCCGCTGCTATGATGCTCAACAGGGAACCCGAAGCACACAGGGATTCAGGGGCAGACCAACTACCGCTTGGCTCCCACAAATGGTCACCTTGGAACTCTTTATGGAAGAGGAGAAAACACCCACCACCACCATTTCATAACCCTGCACCGAATGTGGAGACAACAATCACCCACCCCCAAAAGGAAACTCTAGCAGGGTACATGTATCAAACCTAAGGTGTTGGTTATGTACTTTGGATCAATAAGGGAGGTTATACTTTTGACTGGTAAGTGTACATCTAAATCCCTCAGAGATGATATTCTCTGAGGTCACCCCAACCTAAATTGTTGGCCCATGGAGAGATGTGTTGTCCCTATTGACTGTATTGATGTTGTCTCTGTAGGCCAGTGAATTAAAGCTCCATAGGGTCTTATCCTGTTCTTGCCTCTTCACGGGAAGGTCCATTTCACTGATTGAAAGAGACAGCAAGGGAGTAGTGTTGCCACTATTAAATCTGACGTTTCATGAATGAGTCTTTTCACTTTCATGGCTGAAGAAGCAGCATCTCTTATGATGAGGGTTTGGGTTTGGATTACCCTGATGATTAGGGTAAGGGTTAGGTCATGCTTGCACCCCCCCCGTTTTGGCAAGGGAGGAAGGTCACACCTGACCTCCGCCACCCTCCTTGTGGAAGGGTGTTCAGGCATGCAGCCTGTCTCCCCTCCACAAGGGAGTAGTGATGCCACTACTTAATGTGTTGTTTTATGAATGGCTCTTTTCACTTTCACAGCTGAAGAAGCAGGCATTTCTTAAGGTAAGTGTTATGGTTAGGATTGCCGTTCATGGTTAGTGTAAGGGATAGGCCATGCCTGCACCCTCCCTTGGAGTGGGAGGGCATTCACACATGAGCCACGCCCCCCTCATCTCGGCAGGGTGTTCATCAATAGGAACCAGTTCCCTTCAGCGGGGGGGATGTTGATGTATGCGCCTGCACCCATCTCGTGTGCGAGGGTGTTCATGGGTGGACACCACAACCCTTGGCGAGGGAGGGCATTTGTCCATGCACCATGCCCTCCTTGGCTCAGGAGGTGTTCACGCATGAGCACAGTGCCCCCTTGGCTTGGGAAGATGTTCAGGTAAGTGCATGAACCTGCCCCCCAGCATGGGAGGGGGTTCACGCATGTGCCCTCCCCCCTCAGGTGCTGGAGGGGGTCACTTGTGCACAGCACCACTAGTCAGCAAGGGAGTAGTGATGCTACTATTAAATCTGACGTTTCATGGACGGCTGTTTTCACTTTCACAGCTGAAGGAGCATGCATCTCTTAAGGTCAGTGTTAGGGTTAGCATTACAGTTAGGGGTTAAGATAAGGGCTAGGGCATACTTGCTCTCCCCCCTCAGCATGGGAAGACTTCACGCATTACCCCACTATCCTGAGCAAGGGAGAGTGTTCACCCTTTCACCCCAACCCCTGAGAGTGGTAAAATATTGAAGCACGTCCTCCACTCCACTTCTGCTGGGGAGGGCTTTCACACATGCGTAGATCCCCCCTTCGGGACAGATTGTTCACATATGTGCATGACCACCTGTCGGGTCGGGAGGGTGTTCACTCATGGGCACACCCCACCTCTGCATGGGAGATGGTTCATGCGTGTGTCTTGCTCACCTCAGCAGGCAGGGTTTTTACGCATGTGCACAGCCCCACCTTGGTGTGGGAGGAGGTCACCCATGCAGATTGCCACTTTTCAATGAGGGAATAGTGATGCCATTATTAAATGTGACGTTTCATGAATGGTTATTTTCAATTTCACAGCTGAAGTAGCAGACAACTCTTAAGGTAAGTGTTCGGGTTAGCATTACCATTAACGGTTAGGGTAAGGGTTAGGTCATGCTTCCACACCCACCCCCTCGTCTCTAGTGTGTATGCACGCAATAGCACCGACCCTCAGTGTGGGAGAATATTCGTGCGTGTGTCCCGCCCCCTTCAGCGTGGGAGGGTGTTCACACATATGCCCCATCCTCTTCAGCTTGGAAGTGCGTTCACGCATTCTCACATTTGCACCACCCGTCCCAAGTTGAGGGAGGGTGTTTCCACATGTGCCCTGTCTCCCTCGGCATGGGAGGTGATTAACACATGCTCCTCATCCCCTCGGTAATGGAGGGTGTCACCCATGAACAGTGCCACCCCTCGGAGAGGGAGTACTGTTGCCACTATTAAATGTCACCTTTCATCAATGATTCTTTTCACTTTCACAGCTGAAGAAGTATGCATCACTTAAGGTAAGGGTTAGGGTTAGCATTACATTTAGGCTTGTGGGTAATGTTTAGGTCATGCTTGTTCCGCCTCTCTGCGAGAGGTGTTTCACTAATACTCCCTGCCCCCTTTGGCACAGATGGGCACAGCCCTCTGTCCGTGTAGAATGGTGTTCTCACGCACAACCCTCCTTGGCGATGGAGGGCTTTTGTTCACGCACCCTGCCCCATTAGTGCGGGAGTTTGTTCTCACGTGTGTAAGGCCCCCCTCCTGGAGGAAGGGCGTTCACCCATGTGCACCATCCCCCCACTTTGGCATGGGAAGGTGTTGACCTATGTGACGTGACACGTCAGCATGGGGGAGTATTCACGCATCTGCCCCGTCCCCCTCTGCCCGGGAGGGTGTTCATGCATGCGCACAGCCACCAGTCAGTGAGGGACGGTATTCATGCATGCGCACAACAACCCCTCCATGAAAGAGGGCATTCACATATGCGCCATGCATCCCTTAACAAGGGAATGGTTCACGCATGTGCCCCATACCCATTTTGGCACGGGATGGTGTTGACCTATGCACCTTACCCCCTCAGCGCTGGAGGGTGTTCATAGATGTGCACAGCCCCCGTTACGGCGGAAGCGTGTTCACACTTCTGAACAACCCCGGCTAGGGGAGGGATGCCATTCGCACGTGGGCCCCGCCCCATACCACTGGGTGCTGTTCACACATGTGCACAGCTCTCCCTACTGGCGGAAGAGTGTTCACACATGCACAAAACTCCTGCTCCAAGAGGTAGGGCGTTTCCACATGAGCACAATCCCCATCAGTGAGGGAGGGCATGCATGCATGCTCCTTGCCCACTACCGCAGGAGGCTGTACAGGCATGCGCACAGCCCCCCCTACTGGTGTATGTTCACGCATGCACACAGCTACCCTCAATGAGGGAAGGCATTTGCACATGCGCCCCCCTCCCCTGGGCAAGGAAGGGTGTTCAGGCATGCACAGAACCACCACCTCAGCCAGGGAGGTCGTTGGTGCATGCACCCTGCCCCACTTAGCACAGGAGGTGGTTCAGGCTTTCGCCTGGCCCCTGTCAGCATGTGAGTCGGTCACCCATGCTCAGCGCCACCCCTCAGGGAGGAAGTACTGATGTCACTATTGAATGTGATGTTTCATGAATGGTTCTTTTCACTTTCACAGCTGAAGAAACGCAGCCAGGGAGGGCGTTGACATATGCTCCCCGCTCCCCTCGCCAGGATGGTGTTCACGCATGTGCAAAGCCCCCCACTCCTTGCCAAAGGGGGTTCAGGCATGCCCATAACCCCCGCTCTGTGAGGCAGACCATTTGTACAGGCACACAACCCTCCCTCAGCAAGGGACAATGTTCATGCTTGGCCCCACTCACCTCAGTGGGGTGAGGCAAGGATGTTCACACATGCACATAACCCCCCTCAGCATTGGAGGGCATTCAAACATGTGCCCCCCTTCCCCCCCACTTGACACCAGAGGTGGTTCAGGATTCTGCCTTGCCCCTGGTTGGTGTGTGAGATGGTCACCCATGCACAGTGCCACCTTTTAGGGAGAGAGTAGTGATGTCACTATTAAATGTGATATTTCACGAATGGTTCTTTCACTTTCACAGCTGAAGAAACACACATCTCTTAAGGTAAGTGTTAGGGTTGGCACTGACATAAGGCGTAGGGTAAGGCTAAGGTAGTACTTCCTCCACCCTGGGTATGGGAGGTTTTCAAGCATTAGCGTCCCCCCCCCCTTTGGACAGGAGGGGGTTAACACATGCGCCCTCCCACATCAAGGGAGGGGGTCACCTTTGCGCCACTGTGTCTGCAATGGAGGGGTGTCACTCATGTTCTTTCCCACACCTTGGCACGGGAGGGGATCATGCATGTGCCCCTGCTGCACCCCTTCTTCGGTGATGTAGCCTTGATGTTTCTTTTAGGCCAGACGTATTTTGCACTGCCTCAGCCGCTCAGTGGATTAAGTGTCCCACTTCAGGTCATAGTCTCACAGTTTGTGGTTTCGAACCCTTGCTTCACCTCTATGCTGATGACTCTGAACATGGAGCCTGCTTCAAATACTGTGTCTCACTCTCTGTCTGCCCCTTCCCCACGTGTGTTCTGTCTCTGTCTGTCTCTCTCTCTCAAAAAACAGTGAAGCTAAAAACATTTTAAAGCAGCTCCATCAGTCTACTTGTCTTCTTGCTCTATTCCCGCCTCTTCATGGGAAGGTCCATTTCACCGATTGGAAGAGACAGTAAAACCCTCGTGTGGTCATTCAAATGAGTCACAATTTAGGAAACAAGTGATTATGCTACTTTTCCACGGTCAGGATACCATGGCCATTTCATGAATGTCCCTAGGCAGGCGGGGCCTCTAAAACTAGAAATGCTAGAGGTGATTTTACTGGTAAGCAGGTGGGGTTTGTGTTCACTGAGTTACTTTTACTTCCTTTCATCTTTCCTTGATTGCCTATCTGTGTTGGGTCAACAATTGGTTTGGTATTGACTTTACAGTTAGGTTATTTTTATCTCATGGTTAACTATCCATGGTTATCCGCTCTGATAGAGCTTAAGCAAGTACAAATATTTCTTGTTGCACATACTAGCATTATTGTTTCCTGTGCACCTGCAGCTGTTTCTCCCAGCCCACGGGGAGCAATCACTTCCCATCCAGCACCACCTGCTTTGTCTTCCTATGCCTAGCAGTGCACGTGCCGGTGCCTGCAGAACTTCCCTTGTTTGTCTGTCAGCTGAGTCTGAATGGGCTTCCTCTCCCACTCATCCCTACTTCTCATCTCTTTAATGGATGACACACATCGCTGAAGGTCACAGTGAAGTCTCAAACTTCAGTATGTGGATTACGTGGCACCATTTTACAGTCTCACTTGATTACCCCCTTTCTTTAAAAATTACTTCCCTCCTCCTCCCACCGTCTGGGCCGCTGCTCACCAGTGTCTCTGTTGGTAGGTCCTCATCTTCTTCCTGCCCCCCATCTGCTTTCCATCCGCCCTTACTCTGGGGTGATCTCAGCCAGCCTCAGGCTTCTATATGCCAGCATCTGGGGCCTCTAAGTCTTTATGCGCTGCCCACAGCTGTTCATGTCTCCAGACACCTGACTCCAGCTGTGCACCACACAGGTGCTACCCTCCCCAGACTCTGCTACCTCCTTGTAGGCCTCTCCTATTCCCCTCCCCTTTTTTACTGGGCTGCTGCCACACTGGCCCCTCCCTGTTCCCTGAGCTTGTCAGGCACATACTCCTGCATCAGGTCTTTGCACTCACTTTGCCTCGCTCTGTCGGGGATATACTTCCACGTGTCAACAAGACATACTCCCTCATTTCCGTCATAACCTTGCTCTGACATCACCTGCTCAGTGGAGTCTCTGCTAGCTCTCTATGTAAAACTGAAAACTGTTCCTTCTCCGACCTGAACACCCGATATCCCCTCCCTGCATTCTTTATCTTCCTGGCCCTTGGCACCATCTGTTTTTCTTTCTTGCTTGCTGGATGTCGCCTACTGCAGTCCCTGCCAGATTGTTGGCTCCATGGGGCCCAAAGACCAAACTCTCTTTGTTTAGGGCTGGTTCCTTAGGTCCCTCGAACAGTGCCTAACTCCTTCAAAGGCTCACACACCATTTGCTGAGCAAGTAAATATTAGGATTTCGTATTATTCTGCTGGGCCCGCCATCACAATGTACCACAGACTGGGTGGCTTAAGCAACAGAAATTGATTTATTTATTTTCTCACACTTCAGATCAAGGTGTGGCCAGGGTGGGTGTCCTCTCCCCATGACTGGTGGATGTCCTCCTTCCCACTGTCTTCACGTGGTCTTCCTTCTGTGTGTGTAGTTGCCCACCCTCTTCCTATAGGACACCGGTTATCAGACTAGAGTCCCTCCCCGCAAATGAGCTCATTCGACCTCCACTTTACCTTTCAAGATCTGGTATCCAAGTACAGTCCCATGGGTAGTTAGGACTTCAATGTATGGATTTTTGGGGCAAATCCATTCCATAACAGGTTTCTGTCTGTTGTACCTAGTCACTACCTACACGGGGTTTTTTTTTTTCTCTATGCCCTTGTGCCCATTATTTGCTCACACAGTGCTAATCCCAGTTTGCCCTTAGCCCAAGTTATAACTCTGTTTGTTTATTTATTTGTATAGGCTTGCATCTTTCCCTTTATCAAATGGAAAACTGTTGCCAAAGCAGTTATTTTCTGTTTTATAGGAAAACTAATCTTTTATGTCCTTACTGCATTTATGTTATATCCTATTCACTTTTGTTTAATGCTATTTGTGTGTGTGTGTGTGTGTGTGTGTGTGTGTGTGTGTGTGTTTGCAACTAAGCGAAATGTGCATGTGACACTATGGTCATTTACATAGATTCACTAATTTAGGCAAAGTCAGCCATAAACAAATGCAATACATTATGTCCAAAGTAGTCAAGCAGATTTTGCATCATGAGTAAAAGTTGCTTTATCTTAAATGAATTTGCTTTTCTCTTTTATTTTTAACAAGCCAAGTCAAACGTGAATATATTCTTTCTGCTCACCTTGAGGCAGGGCAAGAGCAGATTTG
Organism: Neofelis nebulosa; assembly: GCF_028018385.1. Lineage (NCBI taxonomy): Eukaryota > Metazoa > Chordata > Mammalia > Carnivora > Felidae > Neofelis > Neofelis nebulosa. Next base: position 938,327 of record NC_080787.1, read on the forward strand.
TGTCAGAGCACACTGTCCGTATTTATGAGAAACTAGGGAAATTAAGAAAGCCACTTAGGTACAAATCTTAGTGGGGACTCATGACTGACAGCTTTTCAACAATATTCTGTTGGGATGTCTTTTATTTACTGGGTTAATTTTTTTTTTTAATTTTTAGTTAATTTTTTTTTAATTTACATCCAAGTTAGCATAATGTGGAACAATGATCTCAGTAGTAGATTACTTAAAGTCCCTTATCCATTTAGCACATCAGCCCTCCCACAGTCCCCCCAGTAACCCTGTTTATTCTCCACATTTAAGAGGGTTTTTTTTATGTTTTTGTCCCCCTCCATGTTTTTATATTATTTTGCTTCCCATCCCTTATATTCATCTGTTTTGTATCTTAAAGTCCTCATATGAGTGAGGTCCTATAATATATGTTTTTCTCTGACTAAATTCCCTTAACATAATACCCTCTAGTTCCATCCATGCAGGTTAAATGGCAACATTTTATTTTTTTGGATTGCTAAGCAATACCCTATTGTGTGTGTGTGTGTGTGTGTGTGTGTCTGTGTGTGTACACCACATCTTCTTTATCCATTCATCCATCAATGAACATTTGGGTTTTTTCTATACTTTAGCTGTTGTTGATGGTGCTTCTATAACTTTGGGGTTCACATTTCCCTTCAAAATAGCACATCTGTATCATTTGGATAAATACCTAGTAGTGCAACTGCTGGGTTGTAGGGTAGTCCTCTTTTTCATTTTGTGAGGAGCCTACCTACTGGTTTCCAGAGTGACTGTGCCAGTTTGCATTCCCGCCAGCAGTGCAAGAGTTCCTCTTTCTCCGCTTCCTCACCAACATCTGTTGTTGCCTGAGTTGTTAGTGTTAGCCATTCTCACGGGGTGAGGTGTTATCTCATTGTGTTTATGATTTGTACTTCCATGATGATCAGTGATGTTGAGCATTTTTTCATGTTTCATTTGGCCATCTGAATGTCATCCTTGGAAAGTGTTTGCTCATGTCTTTGCTCATTTCTTCACTGGATGACTTGTTTTTTGGGTATTGAGTTCGATATGTTCTTTATAGATTTTGTATACTAATCCTTTATCTCATATGTCGTTTGCAAATATCTTCTCCCATTCTGTTGGTTGCCTTTTAGTTTTGCTGATTGTTTCCTTCACTGTGCAGAAGCTTTTTATTTTGATGAGGTCCTAATCGTTCATTTTTGCTTTTGTTTCCCTTGCCTCTGGAGACTTGTTGACTAAGAAGTTGTGGAAGCAAACATCAAAGGGGTTTCTGCCAGCATTCTCCTAGAGGGTTTTGATGGCTTCCTATGTTACATTTAGGTCTTTCATCCATTTTGAGTGTCTTTCATCCATTTTGAGTGTGAGAAAGTGGTCCAGGCTCATTCTTCTGTATGTCGCTGTCCAGTTTTCCCAGCACTCTTTCTGAGGAGACTGTATTTATTCCATTGGATATTCTATCCTTTTTGTCAAAGATTAGTTGGCCATAGGTTTCTGGGTCCATTTCTGTGTGCGTATTCTCTTCCACTCATCTGAGTGTCTGTTCTTGTGCCAAGAGCATACTGTCTTGGTGATTACTGCTTTGAATACAGCTTGAAGTCCAGTATTGTGATGCCTCCTACTTTGGTTTTCTTTTTCAAGATAGCCTTGGCTATTCGGGGTCTTTTCTGGTTCCATACAAATTGTAGGATTCTTTGTTGTAGCTCTGTGAAGAATGATGGTATTATTTGGGTAAGTATTCTGTTGACTATGTAGATTGTTCTGGGTACTATTGACATTTTAACAATATTTGTTCTTCCTATCCAGGAGCATGCAATATCTGTCTTTTCTGTGTGTTTGCCATCTGCAATTTCTTTCGTAAGCTTTCTGTAGTTTTCAGTGTATAGATTTTTCACCTATTTGGTTAGATATTGCTAGGTATTGTATGGGTTTTGGTGCAATTTTAAATGGGATCGATTCCCTGATCCCTCTTTCTCTTGCTTCATTGTTGGTGCATACGAATGCAGCTGATTTCTGTGCATTGATTTTGTATCCTGCCACTTTGCTGAATTCCTGTATTATTTCTAGCAGATTTTGTTGCCTATTGTGGGTTTTCCACATAGCGTTTCATGCCATCTATGAAGAGTGAAAGGTTGAGCTCCTCCTGGACGATTTGGATGCCTTTTATTTCTTTGTGTTGTTTGATTGGTGAGGCTAATACTTCCAATATTATGTTGAATACCAGTGGCGAGAGTGGACATCCTTGTCTTGTTCCTGACCTTAGGAGGAAAGCTCTCAGTGTTGCCCCTTTGAGGATGATATTAGCGTCGGGTCTTTCTTTCATATATGCCTTTTATGATCTCGAGGTGTGATCCTTCTATCCCTACGTTCTTGAGGGATTTTATCAAGAAAGGATGCTGTAGGGGCGCCTGGGTGGCGCAGTCGGTTAAGCGTCCGACTTCAGCCAGGTCACGATCTCGCGGTCTGTGAGTTCGAGCCCCGCGTCAGGCTCTGGGCTGATGGCTCGGAGCCTGGAGCCTGTTTCCGATTCTGTGTGTCTCCCTCTTTCTCTGCCCCTTCCCCGTTCATGCTCTGTCTCTCTCTGTCCCAAAAATAAATAAAAAACGTTGAAAAAAAATTTAAAAAAAAAGGATGCTTTATTTTGTCAAATGCTTTCTCTGCATCTATTGAGAGGATCATGTGTTTCTTGTCCTTTCTTTTATCGATGTGATAAGTCACATTGATTGTTTTGTGGATATTGAACCCGATTTGCATTCCAGGTATAAATCCCAATTGGTCGTGGTGAGTAACGTTTAAATGTATTGTTGGATCTGGTTGGTTCATATCTTGTGGAAGATTTTTGTATCCATGTTCATCATGAAAATTTGTATATACTTCTCCTTTTTAGTGGGTCTTTTTCTGGTTTTGGAATCAAGGTAATGCTGGGTTCAGAGAAAATGTTTGGAAGTTTTCCTTCCATTTCTTTTTTTGGGACAGCTTCAAGAGCATAGGTGTTAACTCTTCCTTAAATGTTTGGTAGAATTCCCCTGGAAAGCCATCTGGCCCTAGGCTCTTTTTCTTGGGAAATTTTTGATTAGTAATTCAATGTCTTTACTGGTTATGGGTCTGTTCAAATTTTCTATTTCTTCCTGTTTCAGTTTTGTTAGTTTATATATTTCTAGGAATTTGTCTGTTTCTTCCAGATTATCCATTTTATTGGCATATATTTGCTGATAATATTCTCTTATTATTTGTATTTCTGCTGTGTTGGTTGTGACCTCTCCTCTTTCTTTTGTGATTTTATTTCTTTGGGTCCTTTCCTTTTTCTTTTTGATCCAACTGGCTAGTGGTTTATCAATGTTATTAATTATTTCAAAGAACAAGCTTCTGGTTTCATTGATCTGTTCTACTGTTTTGTGTGTGGGTGGGGGGGTTATTTGTTGTTGTTTTTTTCTGTGTGTGTTTTTGTTTTTGTTTTCAGTTTCGATAGCATTGATTTTTGCTGTAATCTTTATCATTTCTTGTCTTCTGCTGGTTTTGGTTCTATTTGTTGTTCTTTTTCCAGCTCTTTAAGGTATAAAGTTGGGCTGTATATCTGAGACCTTTGTACCTCTTTTGGAAGGCCTGGATTGCTATAAACTTCCTCTTATGACTACCTTTGCTGAATCCCAGAGGTTTAGGGGTGTGGTGTTATCCGTTTCGTTGGCTTCCATGTACTTTTTAATTTTCTCTTTAACTTCTTGGTTCACCCATTCTTTCCTTTTTTTTAATTTTATTTTTTATGTTTTAAAATGTACATCCAAATTAGTTAGCATATAGTGCAACAATGATTTCATGAGTATATTCCTTATGCCCCTTACCCATTTAGCCAAACCCCCTCCCACATCCCATCCAGTAACACTCTGTCCTACGTAGTTATGAGTCCATTCTGTTTTGTCCCACTCACTATTTTTATTTTATTTTTGTTTCCCTTCCCTTATGTTCATATGTTTTGTCTCTTAAAGTCCTCATGTGAGTGAAGTCATGTGATTTTTGTCTTTCTCTAATTTCACTTAACATAATACCCTACAGTTCTAACCACGTAGTTGCAAATGGCAAGATTTCATCATATATATAAGTGATATATATATATCTATATCTATATATATATCACTTATATTTATCACTATATATATATATATATCATATACACATAAGTGATATATATATCACTTATATTTATCACTATATATATATATATATATATATATATATATCACTTCTTTATCCATTCTTCCATTGGTGGACATTTGGGCTCTTTCCATACTTTGGCTGTTGTTGATAATGCTGCTATAATCATGGGGGTGGTGCATGTGTCCCTTCAAAACAGCACACCTGTATCCCTTCGATAAATGCCTAGCAGTGCAATTGTCGGGTTGTAGGATAATGTTGTTTTTAGTTTTTTGAGGAACCTCCATACTGTTTACAGAGTGGCTGCACCAGCTTGTATTCCACCATTCATTCTTTAGTAGTATGTTCTTTAGTCTCCAAGTGTTTGTTATCTTTCCAAATTTTTTCTTGTGGATGATTTTGAGTTTTATAGCATTGTGGTCTGATAATATGCACGGTATGATCTCGAACTTTTTGTACTTGTTGAGGGATGATTTGTTTTCCAGTATGATATCTATTCTGCAGACATTCCATGTGTCCTGGAGAAGAATGTACATTCTGCTGCTTTAGGATGAAATGTTCTGAATATAACTGTTAAGTCCATCTGGTCCAGTGTCTCACTCAAATCCATTGTTTGTTTGTTGATTTTCTGTTTAAATGATCTTTCTGTTGTCATAATGGGGTGTTGAATTCCCATACTATTATGGTTTTATTGTCAATGAGCTTCTTTATACTTGTGATTAATTGATATATATCTTTGGGTGCTTTCACATTGGGAGCATAAATGTTTACAATTGTTAAGTCTTCTTGGTGGATAGACCCCCTCAATATGATACAACACACTTATTCATCTCTTGTTACAGTCTTTATTTTGACGTCTAGATTGTCTGATATGAGTAAGGCTACTCCGTCTTTCTTTGGCGATCATTAGTATGATAGATGGTTCTGCAGCCCCTCACTTTCAATCTGAAGGTGTCTTTAGGTCTAATATGGGTCTCTTGTAAACAGCATATAGATGGATCTTGTTTTTTTCCCCACCCTGTTACCTTGTGTCTTTCGATTGGAGCATCTATGCCATTGACGTTTAGAGTGAGTACTCACAGATATGAGATTATTGCCATTATGTGTCTTGTAGCGTTGGATTTTGTGATGGTGTTTTTTTGTGCTATCCAGTCTTTGGTACTTTTGGTGTTTTTTTAATTCTTTTTATTTTATCTTTTCTCCCCTCAGGGAGCCCCCCTGAAAAATCCTTGAGGATTTGCTTAGTGGTCACGAAATCCTTTAAGCTTTATTTGTCTGGGAAACTTTTAATCTGTCCTTCTATTTTGAACGACAGACTTGCTGGATAAGGAATTATTGGCTGCATAGTTTTCTGATTCAGCACATTGAGTATATCTTGCCACTCCTTTCTGGCCTGCCAAGCCTCTGTGTGTAGGTCTGCTGCAAACCTGATCTTTGTTGTCTTCCCTTGTTGGTTAAGGACTTTTTTCCCTGGCTGCATTCATGATTCTTTCCTTGCCTGAGTATTTTGTGAATTTCAATATGATATTCCTTTTACTGGTGGATTTTTGTGGAATCTTATGAGAGTCCTCTGTGCTTCCTGGACTTTAATGTCTGTGCCTTTTCCTAGGTAAAAAAAATATATATATCCGCTATGATTTGCTGACTTAACACTTCTATCCCTTTGTGTCTCTCTTCATCTTCTGGGAGCCCTCTGATTCTGATGTTGTACTTTTTAATGAGACGGTTAGGTGTAGGTTGAGGGTTATGGTTAGGGTTAAGGTTAGGGTTAGACTTAGGACCCAGGATGCTCCAGGCACTGAGCACTTGTCTCCACGAAGGACTGAGTGGAGTACACAAGGGAGGGTACCAGTCAGGATTAGTGTTTGGGTTCCAAGACCAGACAACTCTATGGGACGTTCTTCAGGTAGGCCTAAGAAATACTCTCTTTTAGGCACACTCGCGCTTTGGAAATCACATGGTGATGTTTCAGGTTCCATGCCAAGTGTTTCTGCACCTATTTTCGAACCCATGTGCGTGTTGTAGTCAGACTTTGGAATTGGGTCCCATGGGGAGAGAGCCATAGCTATGGTTAGGGTTCGGACCAGGGACATCGACAGGGCTCATACGACACCAGTATCATGAATTCCATGGAGGACTGAGGTGACGGCACATGCACAGCTGTGGGCCTGCTGTAGAGTTAGTGTGATAGATAGGGTTAGGAACAGGTTGAGGGCTAGGGTTAAGATTACGGTTAGGGTTAGGGTATGTCCCAGGAGACTCCAGGCACTGACCCCACATCAGAGCAACTGTCTCCCCGAAGGGCCGAGTGGAGTACACAAGGGAGGATGCAGGTCAAGATTGGTCTTTGAGTTCCAAGTCCAGACAAATGTATGGGCCACCCTTCAGGGAGGCCTCAGGAATTCTCTGGGCAGCTGCAGCCAGGCCTTTGAAAGGACATGGTGATGTTCCAGGTTTTTTGCCGATTGATTCTGTACCGCTTCATGCACCCAGACTCGTGGTGTTTTCAGACTTTGGTATTGGGTCCCCCTGGGGAGAGACCTTAGCTAAATTTGGGGTTCGATTGAGTGACATCACCAGTGCCGAAGCGAATCCAGTCTTGTGATCTCCATGGAGGGTTGAAGTGAGGGCCCATGTGAAGGTGCAGGTCATGAGTAGGCTTTGAATTGAGATAGGGTTAGGGTTTGTTGAGAGTTCTGGCTAGTGTTAGGGTTAGGGTTAGTTTCCAGGGGGATCCAAGCGCTGACCCCACAGCAGTGCAGTTGTCTCCCTGAAGGGCTGAGTGAGGGTACAGTGGATCGTGCTCATCAGGATTAATTTTTGGGTTCAAAGTCCAGACAACTGTATGGGCCACTGGTCGGGTAGGCCTCAGGAATTCTCAGGGGCAGCTACAGTGGGGCTTGGAAAAAACATAGTGATGTTCCAGGTTCTATGCCAGGTGATCCTGCACCGCTTCAGGACCCCAAGTGTTGGGGTTGTCAGACTTTGGTATTGGGTACCCATGGGGAGAGAGCCTTAGCTAGGGTTGGGGTTCGATCCAGGGACATCGCCAGTGTTGATGAGACCAGTCTCGTGACCTACCTCGAGGGCTGAAGTGGGGGCCCATGTGACGGTGCGCTTCAAGTGTAGGGTTAGAGTTCGAGATAGGGTTTGGGTTCGCCTGAGGGTTCTGGTTAGGGTTTCTGTTAGGTTTAGGTCTCAGGAGCCTCTAGACACTGACCCCAAGGCAGTGCAGATGTTTCCCCGAAGGGCTGAGTTGAAGACACAAGGGAGGGTGCCGGTCAACATTAGGCTTTGGGTTCCAAGGCCAGAAAAATGTATTGGCCACCCTACAGGTAGGCCTCAGGAATCCTCTCATGCAGCTGCAGTCGCGGTTTGCAAATGACATGGTGAATTTCCATGTTCCATGCCGAGTATATCTGCACTGATTGTTTATCTCATGTGCGTGCTGTTGTCAGACTTGAACTTTATTCCACATGGGGAGAGAGCCTTAGCTAGGGTTAGGGGTCGGTCCTGGGAAGTCACTAGAGCTGAAGCTACTCCAGTTTCGTGATCTTCCTAGAGGGCTGAGTGAGGGCCCATGCGAAGTTTCAGGTGAAGTACAGGGTTAGAGTTAGAGATAGGTTTAAGTGTAGGTTGAGGGATATGGTTAGGGTTTCGGTTTCAGTTAGGGTTAGGTCCCAGGAGGCTCCAAGCACTGATTCCACAACAGTGCTGTTGTCTACCTGAGGGGCCAAGTGGTGTCCCCAGGGAGGGTTCAGTCAGGATAAGTCTTTGGGTTCCAATTCCAGACAAATGTATGGGAGACACTTTGGATAGGCCTCAGGAATCCTCTCGTGCAGCTGCAGTCGTGCTTTGGAAATGACGTGGTGATGTTCTACACTCCGTGTAGAGTATTTCTACACTGATCTCGAAACCATGTATTTGCTGTTGTCAGTTTTGGAATTGGTTCCCACCGGGTTAGCGCCTTAACCAGGGTTACGGTTAGGTCCAGGGAAGTCGGCAGGGCCGAAGCGACTCCAGGTTCGTGATCTCCCTCGTGGGCTAAATTGAGGGCCCAGCAATGATGCGGGTCAAGTGTAGGGTTAGAGTTCAAGATAAGATTAGGTTTCGGTTGAGGGTTCTGTTTAAGATTACGTTTAGGGTTAGGGTTAGAATTAGGTCCCAGGAGGCTCCAGGCAATGAAAGCACAGCAGTGCAGTTGTCTCCCCACTGGGCTGAGTGTACAAGGGAGGGTGCTAGTCAGGATTATTCTTTTGGTTCCAAGGCCTGACAACTCTATGGGTCACTGGTGTAGTAGGCATCAGGAAACCTGTCAGGCAGCTATAGCCAGGCCTTCGAAAGCACATGGGGACCTTCCAGGTTCTATCCTGAGTGATCCTGCACCGCTTCTGGAGCCCAGGCATGTGGTGTTGTCAGACTTTGGTAATGGGTCCACATGGGGAGAGAGCCTTAGCTATGGTTAAGGTTCTGTCCCTGGACGTCACCAGGTCTGAAGCGACTCTGGTCTCGTGATGTCCCTCCAGGGATGAAGTGAGAGCCCATGCGACGGTGATGGTCAAGTGGAGCGTTAGTGTTTGAGATAGGATTAAGTTTCGGTTGAGGGTTCTGGTTAGGCTTAGGTTTAGGGTAGTTTAGGACCCAGGATGCTCCAGTCGCTGAACCCACAGCAGTGCAGTTGTCTTCCCGAAGTAATAAGGTGAGGGCACATGGTAGGGTGCTGGTCAGGATTAGTCTTGGGCTTCCAAGACCACACAACTCTTTGGGCCACTGGTCAGTGAGGCCTCTGGAATCCTCTCAGGATGCCGCAGCCGGGTCTTTGAAAGGACGTGGTGTTGTTCCAGGTTCTATGCCGAGTGATCCTGCTCCGCTTCTGGACCCCAGGTGCATGGTGTTGTCACACTTGGTTTTGGGTCCCCATGGGGAGAGAGGCTTAGCTAGGGTTAGCTAGGGTTAGGGTTTGGTCCAGTGACATCACCAGGGCTGAAGCAACTCCAGTCTTGTGATCTCCCTCGAGGGCTGAAGTGAGGGCACATGCGATGGTGCGGGTCAAGTGTATGGTTAGGGTTACAGATAGGGTTAGGTGTAGTGTGAGGGTTATGTTTAAGGTTATGTTTAGGGTTAGGGTTAGGTCCCAGGAGTCTCTAGACACCCCACAGCAGAGCAGTGTCTCCCCAAAAGTCTGAGTGGAGTACACAATGGAAGGTGCCTGTCAGGATTAGTTTTTTGGTTCCAAGGCCAGACAATTATATGGGCCACCCTTCGGTTAGGCCCAAGAAGTCCTCTAGTGCATCTGTCATAGCTATTTGGAAATGACGTTGTGATGTTACACGTTCCATGGCATTTCTCCACCGATTCTTGAACGTGTGCGTGTTGTTGTCAGATTTTGGAATTGGGTCCCCATGGGAAGAAAGCCTTACCTAGGGTTAGGGTTCGGTCCAGGGACATTGCCAGGGCCAAAGTGACACCAGTTTTGTGAATCCATGGAGGGTGACGTGAGGGCACATTCACTGCTGTGGGTCTGGTATAGAGTTAGTGTGATAGATCGGGTCAGGTGTAGGGTGGGTTATGGTTAGGGTTATGGTTAGGGTCAGGGTTATGTCCCAGGAGCCTCCAGGTACTGAACCCACAGCAGAGGAGTTGTCTCCCTGAAGGTTTCAGTGGAGTACACAAGGTAGGGTGCCGGTCAGGATTAGTCTTTGGGTTCCATGGCCAGTCAAATGTATGGCCCACCCTTCTGGTGGGGCTCAGGAATCCTCTCGTACAGCTGTCTCCCCGAAGGGCTGAGTGGAGTACACAAGGGAGGTTTCCAGTAAGGATTTGTCTTGGGTACAAAGTCCAGACAAGTGTATGGAATGCTCTTCTTGTAGTACTCATAAATCCTCTGTTGTAGCTGCAGTCGTGCTTCAGATATGACATGGTGATGTTCCATGTTATGTGGAGTATTTCTGCACCGATTCTGGAACCCATGTACGTGCTGTTATCAGACTTTGGAATTGGGTCTCCATGGGGAGAGAGCCTTAGCTAGGGTTAGGGTTCAGTACAGGGACGTCGCCAGGGCCGAAACGATACCATTCTCGTGAATTCCATGGAGAGCTGAAATGTGGGCACATGGGCGGGTGTGGGTCTGGTTTAGAGTTAGTGTGAGAGTTCGTGTTAGGTTTAGGTGTAGCGTTAGGGTTACGTTTCTGTTTATGGTTGAGATTAGTTCCCAGGAGATTCTAGACCCTGAACCTACAGCAGTGCAGTTGTTTCCCCGAATGGCTGACTGGAGTGCAGAAGGAAGGGTACCGGTCAGCATTAGTGTTTGCGTTCCACAACCCCGCACCTATATCCGCACTCTTCGGTAGGCCTCAGGAATCCTCCTGTGCATCTGAAGCCCTGCTTTGGAAATGACATGGTGATGTTCCACGCTTCACACATAATTATCCTGCACCGCTTCTCAAGCAATTGTGCCTGCTCTTGTCAGACTGTGGAAATTCGGTCTCCATATGCAGAAAGCCTTAGCTACAGTTAGGGTTTTGGCCAGGGAAATCTCCAGGGCTGAAGTGACACAAGTTCTGTGATCTCCCTGAATCGATGATATGAGAGTACACGCATGGTGCGAGTCAGGTGTAGGGTGAGTGTTAAAGATGAGGTGAGGTTTAGGATCACGTGTATACTGTGGGTCACTGTTAAGATTAGGGCTTGGTCACAGGAGGCTCCTGGCACTATACCCCCAGTAGGGCCATTGTCACCTCACAAGGCTGAGTAGAGGGGTCTAAGGAGGTTCCCAGTCAGGCTGAGTTTTGGGTGCCAGTGCCACTCCTCGGTTAGACCTCAAGAAGTCCCCTGTGGAGCTCCTTCTGGTCTTTGGAAATGACATTGTGATATTCCAGGTTCCATGCTGAGTAATCCTCCTCCGCTTCTGGGCCCCATGTCCGTCATGTCTTCAGACTTGGGAATTGGGTCCCCATTAGGAGAAAGCTCTTGCCAAGGTTAAGGTTCGTTCCATGGATGTTGCCAGGGCCAAAGCGACATCAGTGCCATGATCACCCTGAGGGCTGAATGAGGGTCCATGCACGGGTGCGGGTCATGTGTAGGGTTAGGTTTTGGAGTTGGGTTGAGGTTTAGTTTGAGCGGTATGTGAGTGTCACAGTTAAGGTTAGGGTTAGGTCCCAGGAAGCTCCAAGCGCTGAACCTCCGCTGGGTAGGGGTCTCCCCAGAGGATTGTGTGTGGGCCTCATCAGAACGGGCTGTTCAGGCTTAGTCTTTGTGTTCCAGGAGCAGCCTCGTGTGTGTGCCATCTTCAGTTGGGCCTCATCAGCCCCCTTGTGCTGCTCCATGCGGGCATTGGAAATTTCACGATGATGTTCGATGTTCCATGTCGAGTAATTCTGTACCGCTTTGGGCCATTTGTTTGTGGTGTCCTCAGAGATAGGAATTGGGTCCCCATCTAGAAAGATTCTTAACTAGGGTTAATGTTCTGACCAGGGACTTCACCAGTGTGTATGTGACACCATTCCTGTGTGTCGTGTGCGTTGGGTTAGGGTTTGGGATTGGGTTTGGTGTTAGGTGTTAGGTTTATGGTTAGGGTTGTTGTTAGGGGTTACTGTTAGGGGTTAGAATTAGGTTTATGCATTAGGGTTATGTTTAGGGTTATGGTTAGTGTTTAGTGTTATGGTTAAGTGTTAGGTTTAGGCATTAGGTTTGGGCCTGGGTTAGGCTTAGGTTTAGGGTTATGGTTTGGGTTTGAGAGTTAGGGTAATGGTTAGATGGTGTGCTTAGGGTAAGTTGATAGCATTAGTGTTAGGGTTTGCGTTAGGTTTAGGGATAAAGTGAGGTCTAGGTCTAGGACTTGGGTTCGGGTTATGGGTGTGGAGATTCGATTAGCGGTTAGCGTTAGGGTTAGTGTTCGAGTTTTATGGTTAGGGTTAGGGTTAGTGTTAGGTGTTATAATTTTAGGGTTAGCAGGTAAAGTTAGAGCATTAGGGTTATGGTTTTAGGGTTAGAGTTATATGGTTAGGGTTAGAGGTTTAGGCACAAGGTCACAGTTAGTTCAGGGATTGTTTACTTTCTCAGTTCGGTAGGGTTAGGTTTGGGTTTAGGTGTAGGGATAGGGACAGGGTTTAGTATTAGGGTTATGGTTAGGGTTAGCTGTTATGTTTAGCTGTTGGGATTTGGGTTAGTGTTAGGGTTAGGTCAAGGACAAGAATTAAGTTATGTTTGCACTCCCACTTGGAACGGGGTGATGTTTATGCGTAGACATCGACCTGGATCTGGGAGGGAGTGTGTTCATTCTTTTCGCCCCTGTCTCTCTGCACCGGAGGTTCTTTTTGCCTTGCCCCATTCTTGCTTGGCTCTGGACTGTTTCACATCGCCACCCTGCCTCTCTAGGTATGATGGGATTTCACGTAGCCTCATCCATTTTTGATGCATGTGGTGCATAGTTTTAATCTCTACATCATTTGTTTCTTTTTTGATTTTAATTATTTTCTTCATTCTGTCCTTTGTGAGTTTTGTTTGTTGTCCTTTGTCTGGTTTTTATTTTATAAAGTTATGCAGTTTACTTCAGTGTTTTTTTTTTTGTTGTTGTTTGTTTCTTTTTGCCTGAGGCAGACTTGTATTGTTATAAACTTCCCTGTTAGAACCAGTTTTCCTGCTTTACAGAAGTTTGGATTCTTCTGTTTTCATTTTCCTTTGTTTCCATGTTTCTTTTTAATTTTCTCTTTGATTTGTTGGTTGAGCCATTGTTTGTTTAGTGGCATGTTAACTTCCATGATTTTGTGCCTTTTCCAGATTTTTTTTTCTTGTTGTAGAGTTCTAGTTTCATAGCTTTGTGGTCTGAAAAGACACATGGTATGGTGTCAATCGGTTTGATTTTGTTTTGGCTTGTTTTATGACCTAATATAGAGTGTGGGGAATGTTATGTGCACGTGAAAAGAATGTGTATTGTGCTGTTTTAGGATGGAATGTCTAAAATATATCGGTTAAGTCCATCTGGTCTACTCTGTCATTCAAAATCTCTACTTCTTTGCTGATTTTCTGATGGAAATATCTCTCCATTGATGTAATTGGGGTGTTAAAGTGCCCTACTATTATTGGATGACTATCAATTCTTTAGTTTTGGACTGTTTTGTGTATTTGGATGCTCTCAGGTTGAGCGCATATATGTTTACAATTGTTCTATCTTTTTGTTCGATTGTATCTTTTATTATTATAGTGTCCTTTGTCTCTTGTTACAGTTTTATTTTTAAATCAATTTTGTCTGATAAAGGTACTGCTAGTGCAGATTTCTTTTGAAACCTTAGTTCTATAATTAGTCTCTTGTAGGTAGAAGATAGATGGGTCCTATATATTTACTCATTCTATCACCCAGTGCTTTTTATTATGAAGAGAGTGAGCACAGGCATGGGAGGGCGGGGTGGGGGGAATGAGGGAAGAGAGAGACAGAGAGGGAGTGAGAGAGAGAATGAGAATGTGAATGAATCCTCACCAAGTTCCATGCTCAGTGCAGAGCCCAGTTGGGGCTCAATCCCATGAGCCTGCAGTCATAGCCTGAACCGAAATCAAGAGTCGAAATCTCAAGCGATTGAGCCATCCAGTTGCCCCTGTCACCCAGTGCCTTTGATTTGAGAATGTATTCTGTTTCTATTCAATGTAATTGATAGACATGTACTTGTCCTATTATTACTTGATATTGGTTATTTCTGATTTTTTCTGATCCTTTGTTCTCTTTCTCTTATTTTGATTTGCTGGGTTTCTTCACAATTTCACAGTTGAAATTGTTTGTCTTTATACTCTGCATATGTATTAGTAGTGTTTGATTTGTGGGTATTATTAGGTTTGTACCTAACCACTTCTGTATATAGGAGTCTAAATTAAGTTGATAGTTGTTTAAGTTTGAACCAGTTGTTTACTCCTCTCCTTCCCGTGTTGTAGCTATGTAGTGTTCCTATTTTGAAACCTTTCATATTGTGAATACCTTGACTGATGTTTTACAGATATACTCATTTTTATTGCTTTTGCGTTTCACACTTTAATATCGTCACTTTAGGTGTTTCTTTTCCACTTAAAGAGTCCCCTTTAACATTTCTTGCAAGGGTGGTTTGTTGATTGTGAACTCGCTTAGTATTTACTTGGGAACCTCTTGATCTCTCCTTCCATCTGAATGATAGTTTGCTGGATAGACTCTTTGGCTGCAGATGTTTTCCATTCGGCACCTTTACCAAACCGTGCTGCTCACTTACGGTTTCAAAGTTTCTTCTGAAATACATCCAGTGATAACTTTATGGGGTTTCCCTTGTAGGTAACTGTCAACTTTTGTTTTCTTGCTGTGAAAATTTTTCTTTATCACGACATTTTGGGTTTTAATTACTATACGACTTGGTGTGGATCTGCTTCTGTTGAATATAACGGGGGTTCTTTGTGCCTCCTGCTCTGTATCTCTTTCCTTCCCCGCATTAGGGAAGTTTTCATTTATTGTGTCTTCAAATAAATTTTCGGATTCTATTTCTCAGAGTTCTGAGAATGAGAAATAGGACAGAAAAGACTTATTGAAGGTTCTCTGATGAGTCACTGGCTTTGCATGCGTGGAGGATAGATTTGAGACTCAAATGAACAACCTACCTTTAACTTCTAAGAGCTAGAAGAAAAAAACAATCTATGCCCATTGTTCTCAAAAGGGAGAAATTAATCCATATGAGAGTGGAAACCAATGAAACAGACCATGAAATCAATAGAAAATATGAAGAAGACCAACAGTGGGTTTTCAGAAGAGTGAAACAAAATTGTCAGGACTATACATAGACTATGCTAAGACATAAAGAGGACCAAATTCAAAAGAATTATAAATAAAAGAGAAGATATTATGCCTTATACCAAAGAAACATAAAGCAGACAAAGTGGCAACTATGGCCAAATTAGATGACAGAAAACTACCTACCTAGAAGAAATGGATAGGTTCTTAGAAACGCACAACCTACCAAGATTGTATCAGGAAGATATGGAAGGTTTGCACAGACCCATTAAAGGAAGACTGTATCAATACAAGAAGATAACCAATGTAAGTAAATTGAATCAGTAATCGATGTTCTGCCAAGGAAGAAAACCCCAGGACCAGGTGGGTTCATTGGTGAATTTAACCAAACGTTTGTAGAAGAACTAACAGCAGTCCTCTCATTGATTCAAAAGGAATGAACACCACTAAACACATTTCATGAGACTGGAATTACCCTGGTAGGAAGCCAGAAAGGATACTACCTGAACAGAAATCTATAGGCCAGTATCCCCGTGATGAATATAGATGAATCATTCCCAGTAACATACAGGCAAACCAAATTCAGGATCACATGAAAAGGATCATTGACCGTGATGAAGGGTTTTTTTTTTCCTGTAAAGGCAGGATGTTTCAGAAATGCATATCAATAAATGTGACCCCTCACATAATTGAATGAAATAAAAATCAACCAGAAACCAGACTCTTAACTATAAATAGCAAATGGAGGGTTACTATAAGTGAGGTGGGCAGGGGAATGGGTTAAATGGGTGATGGGCTATGGAGGGCGCTAGCAGTGAGGATCACTGGGTGTTGTATGTAAGTGATGGATGACTACATTCTATACCTGAAATTAACATACACTGTATGTTAACCAATTGGAATTTAAATAAAAACTTGAAAAAATAAATACTGAAGAAATGCATACATAAATTTAAACTAAACTAAATAAATACATTTTATTTTATTTTTTTTCAATATATGAAGTTTATTGTCAAATTGGTTTCCATACAACACCCAGTGCTCAATCCAAAATGTGCCCTCCTCAATACCCATCACCCACCCTCCCCTACCTCCCACCCCCCATCAACCCTCAGTTTGTTCTCAGTTTTTAACAGTCTCTTATGCTTTGGCTCTCTTCCACTCTAACCTATTTTTTTTTCCTTCCCCTCCCCCATTGGTTTCTGTTAAGTTTCTCAGGATCTACATAAGCGTGAAACCATATGGTATCTGTCTTTCTCTGTATGGCTTATTTCACTTAGCATAACACTCTCCAGTTCCATCCGTGTTGCTACACAGGGCCATATTTCATTCTTTCTCATTGCCATGTAGTACTCCATTGTGTATAGAAACCACCGTTTCTTTATCCATTCATCAGTTGATGGACATTTAGGCTCTTTCCATCATTTGACTATTGTTGAGAGTGCTGCTATAAACATTGGTATACAAGTGCCCCTATGCATCAGTACTCCTGTATCCCTTGGGTAAATTCCTAGCAGTGCTATTGCTGGGTCATAGGGTAGGCCTATTTTTAATTTTTTGAGGAACCTCCACACTGTTTTCCAGAGCGGCTGCACCAATTTGCATTCCCACCAAGCGTGCAAGAAGGTTCCCGTTTCTCCACATCCTCTCCAGCATCTATAGTCTCCTGATTTGTTCATTTTGGCCACTCTGACTGGCGTCAGGTGATATCTGAATGTGTATTTCCCTGATGAGGAGCGACATTGAGCATCTTTTCATGTGCCTGTTGGCCATCTGGATGTCTTCTTTAGAAAAGTGTCTATTCATGTTTTCTGCCCATTTCTTCACTGGATTACTTGTTTTTCGGGTGTGGAGTTTGGGGAGCTCTTTATAGATTTTGGATACTAGCCCTGTGTCCGATGTCATTTGCAAATATCTTTTCCCATTCCGTTGGATGCCTTTTAGTTTTGTTGGTTGTTTCCTTTGTTGTGGAGAAACTTTTTATCTTCATAAGGTCCCAGTAGTTCATTTTGCTTTTAATTCCCTTGCCTTTGGGGATGTGTCAAGTAAGAAATTGTTACGGCTGAGGTCAGAGAGGTCTTTTCCTGCTTTCTCCTCTAGGGTTTAGATGGTTTCCTGTCTCACATTCAGATCCTTTATCCATTTTGAGTTTATTTTTGTGAATGGTGTGAGAAAGTGGTCTAGTTTCAATCTTCTGCATGTTGCTGTCCAGTTCTCCCAGCACCATTTGTTAAGGAGACTGTCTTTTTTCCATTGGATAATCTTTCCTGCTTTGTCAAAGATTAGTTGGCCATACGTTTACAATAGCATCCAAAACAATAAAATTTATTGGAATAAATTTAGCCAAGGAGGTGAAAGATCTCTACAGATAACTACAAAACCTGTGTGCAGAAATGGAAGAAATTCAATTTGCATGGAAGAAACAGAACACACAAGTCAGTGAAAAGCCACCCCATGTCCATCTGGAGGAGGAATTAATACAGATACAGCGTCCATACTACTCAAAGCCCTCTAGAGATTCAGTGCTATCTCTATCAAGATTCCGATGCAATTTTTATGCAATTAGAAACACATATCCTCAAATGTATTTGGAGCCACAAAAAGACCCTAAGTAGCCAATGCAAGAAAGGACAACATAGGAGGCATCACACTTCTCGATTTCAAGCTTCATTCTAACACAAAGAAGTCAGTTATGTTACTGGCATAAGCACACACATAAGACAATGGAATGGAAATTGAGAGCCCAATCTAAACCCGTGCATGCACAGTCAACTAGTATTTGAGAAGGGAGTCAAAAATACACAGTGGAGAAGAATAGTCTCTTGAATAACTGGTGCTGGGAAAATTGGATATTCACATGTACAAGAATAAAGGTTAGCACTGTATGTTACACCACTCCCTAAAGAGTGAAAGGAAGAAACATAGATGTGGTTAGAGAGAAACAGTGACAAAGAGGAAGTACAAAGAGGAAGGTAGACACCTGCTCGAGGTATGTGGATGGCATTAGATGCGTCAGGGGAGAGGGGATGTATGAGATGGCTCTGCGTGCTGGGGCAGAAAGGGATTGTGTCGTGGGCATCAGAGTTCCATGACCCCAAGACTCCAACATCCCTGGGTCCAAGCTCTGCAGAAGCAATTGGAATTGAACAGAAGAGTATCCCTCATTTCTTCTGGAATTTTGAGGCTCAGCCTCATGTTCTGTCATGGAGAGGGATGTCTTGAGGGAGATTGTGCTGCTCTTTGGCAGGTATACTCCAAGTCTGCCCTGTGAGGAGGTGTCCTGGAGCCATCTCTCTCACTGCCCCAGGCCCTGTTGGATTTCCCCTCTCCCCCACCAGCTGGCCTTCCTCAAGTTCTGAACCCAGGCATCAGGCATCATGTTGTCCCCAGGTCCTGAAGTCTGTACCTGGCAGAGGTGGACTGCTGATATTGATTTTAAAAAATTGACAATAAGGTCCATATCCTCCCTCTGGGACTAGCGGTGTGCATCCCAATCGTGGGTTGCTATCCTCCTGTCCACAACTAATCTGAGGATTCCAGAAGGTAGGTGAACACTTTAAAACACTCTAGTCTTCTCTTACATAAAATTCAAAGACGCTTTCTTGTCCCAGATTTTTTTTAATGCTGAAGAGATGGCAATTAGTAATTGAAGGCATAACGGTCCTATAGGATATTTACCTATATGACTGGTGGACATTATTTCATCCATCCATGTCCCTAAAGCACATTTCATTGGAAATATTATCCAAGGATACATACTGTAAATTCACAACTGATTCATAGCTCCCTGTAAGTTTCATTCTGACCTTGTCACATATGTGTCATCAAAGATATATTAGTGACTTTTCAGATAAGCTCTTCACATCAAGATGGTGATGTTAGAAAATCTGGTATAAATGGAATTTCACAAATTCCAAATTAGGAATGATTTTTCATTTTTAATGTTTCTTTTTTCTTTTTTTGAGAGAGCCCGAGCTGGGGAGGGGGGAGAGAGTGGGAGATACTGAAACTAAGGCAGGCTCGAGGCTCTGAGCTCTCAGGACAGAGCCTGACGCAGGGCTCAAACTCATGGACTGCAAGATCACGACTTGCGTCAAAGTCGGACGCTTAACCGACTAAGCCACCCAAACGCCCCAGGAATTATAGTTTATTGGCAAAGAAGGAGAAATTAAAAATAGTGTAAAGGATGTCTATTTTTAATTGAAATATTGTTCACACATTTGTTGTATGAGTTTTAGGCATACATTGTAGTCATTCCATATGTCTATAAATTATATTGTACTTAAGCACAAGTGTAGCTATCCTGTGAAAGCCTGCAACACTACTATTACAGGATTGACTCCATTGCATTGGCTGTCCCTTGTATCCCTAGGACTCATTCATTCCATAGCTGATGCCGGTATCTCTCTCAAAGGTGTTCATTTTTATCTAACCTAAGTATTTTGGTGGTAAACACAATTACCACTTGCTCAGCAAGTGTAAATTGGCGGTCTATTTTTCTGTGAACATTGCTTAAAACACTACAAATGATGTCATTACGTTAATAAATTCGGTTTCATTCTTCACTCACAAGAAAGGAGTAGGAAAGATTTCTTTGTGTCCCAGGCCCTGTCATTAAAACCTTTCCCAATGGGGAGAACAGGTTTAGTTGCCCAGGCACCTTCAGTGTCTCAGCTGAGTGACCAGGGCCTTCCACATTGCAAAAATGCCCATGATGGCCAACAGAGAGAGCTCGAGCACCGCAGACCCGGAGAGGCGGGTTTCTCTGCCCAGGCAGTGACGGCCAGCAGAGGGCGCAACATCGGCTTTTCTGACCCAGAGCACCTCAGAGCAGGAAGGGCGTTGATTGCTCCCAGAGTACTCAGGGCCTCTGCCGCTGCCTCAGTACAGAGAGCAGAGCTGCATTTCCAGCAGGTTGTGCCGCCCGCCCCAGGGGAGATCTTGGGAGCTTTGTAGCAACTTGACATCTCCTGAGTCGCCAGAGAGAATTTGCCTTATTGTACTGAGTGCTGAGGAGTGGGCGCTGGGTGGCTTCCCTGGGCAAGCTGGTTGCTGAGCTGCACAGGCCCTTGCATTTTCTGGGCTGTTCCCGTGTTTCATTCCTCCCCTTCCCGGACAGTATTTGAACAAGACATATTTTACTAAAGGTCTCGTGGATTGCGGAGCCCCACGACATCACCTCATCGATGCAGTCGATGGTTTGTTCCAGATTCAGGCTTGTTTCCGGGAAGAAACCCTGACAGAAATTCAGAAGAATGGGAGCTGCATTCCGTTAGGACATGAATACATGAAATGCTCGTCTTGGGAACTCCTAGAAGGATGAGCTGGGACCCACTTTCCGAGTCCTGCTAGAACCAGTGACCGAGGTAAGGGCACAAACTGTCCCCCACATCATACATGCCTTTTAAAAAGTTTCATGGTTATTTTTCCAACCTAATTAAGTGATTGCAAACTACAGAAAACCTGGTAGGTACCTGTCATTAACGTACGTTACCTTTAATTTAAATTGCAGTGAGTAAAGTTACAGTGTAATATTAGTTTCAGGTGTAAAATATAGAGCAACCCTTCCACACGTCATCCGGTGCTCATCCCAGGTGTACTTCTTAATCCCCAGCAGCTGTTTCACCCATTCCCCACCTTGCTCTGGAAGCCCTGTTTGTTTCCTAGTTAAGAGTCTGTTTGTCACTGTCTCCTCCCCGCCCCCCCCCCCCCCCGCGCTTTGTTTTGTTTTATTTCCATGTGTTAGTGAAATCATCTGGTATTTGTCTTTGTCTGAAAGGCTTATTTCACTCAGGGTAACATTCTCTTGCTCCATCCAGCTCACGGCAAATGGCAAGATTTCATGTTTTTACGGCCTAGTAATATTACATTCCATATACCACATCTCAATTTATTCATCAATTGATGGATACTTGGATAGTTTCTGTAATTTGGCTGTTGTAGGAAATGCTGCTGTAAACATCATGGTGCATGTAT
This sequence comes from Neofelis nebulosa, assembly GCF_028018385.1. Classification (NCBI taxonomy): domain Eukaryota; kingdom Metazoa; phylum Chordata; class Mammalia; order Carnivora; family Felidae; genus Neofelis; species Neofelis nebulosa. The sequence goes on from NC_080787.1 coordinate 959,196, forward strand.
CCCTTTGAAGATTTTGTATTCTTTGTGGAAATACCTTGGAGTGAAATTGCTGGATCGTAAGGTACTTCCTTTTCCAATTTTTTTTTTTTTGAGAAATCTCCATAATGTTTTCCATACTGGCTGCACCAGTTTGCATTCTTACCCACAGTGCAAGAGGGTTATTCTTTCCCCACATCCTTGGCAACACCTGCTGTTTCATCCTTCATTGATTTTCGTCATTGTGACAGATGTGATGTGTTATCTCATTGTACTTTTGAATTGTATTTCCCTGAAGATCAGTATTGTTGAGTATTTTTTCATGTGTCTCTTGGCCATGTATATGTCTTCCTTCGGGAAATGTCCATTTTTGTCTTCTTCCCATTTTTAATCAGATTTCTCATTTTTTGGGTGCTGTATAACTGTATATATTTTGGGCACTAACCCTTTATCTGATGTCGTTTGCAAATATCATTCTGTAGGTGTTTTAGTTTTGTTGATTATTTCCTAGGTGACGGAAGGTTTTAATTTTTATGAAGTCTCATTATTTTTGCTTGTGTTTCCCTTACCTCTAGAGATATATCTACAAAGACGTTTGTACAGGCAATGTCAAATAAGATACTACCCGTGTTATCCTCTGGGATTTTTATGGTTTCGTGTTTCACATATAGGTCTTTATCCATGTTGGATTTATTTTTGTGTATGTTGTAAGAAAGTGGTCCATTGTTGTTTTTGTTTTGTTTTGCAGGATGCTGTCCAGTTTTTCCAAAACCATATGTTGAGGAGCCTTTTTTTAAGTTTATTTACTTATTTTTGATAGAGAGAGCATGAAGAAGAGGGGCAGAGAGAAATGGAGACAGAGAATCCCACGCATGCTCTGCACTGCCCTGAGATCATAACCTGAGCTGAATTCACAATCACACGCTTTGTTGACTGAGCCACCCCTGTGCCCAAGACTATCTTTTTTTCCATTGGATGTTCTTTCCTGCTTTGTTGAGAATTAATTGACCATATAGGTGTGAGTTCATTTCTGCATTTCTATTCTATTGATCTATGCCTCTTTGTGGTGGTGTTGTGGTTGTTGTTGTTGTTGTTTTGCCAGTTCCATACTGTTTTGATCAGTATAGCTTTGTAATAGAACCTAAAGTCTGGAATTGTGATGTCTCCAGCTTTGCTTTTCTTCTTCAAGTTTGTTTTGGCTGTATGGGGACTTTTGTTATTCCATACAAATTTTGAGATTATTTGTTCTTGTTCTGTCACAAATGTTTTGTTACTGTGATAGGGATTTCATTATATGTGTAGATTGTTTTGAGGAGTGTAGACATTTTAACAGTATTTTGTACTTCCCATCCATGAACATGAAATGTATGTCCATTTCTTTGTGTCTTCTTCCATTTATTTCATCAATGTTTCATAGACTTTAGAGTACAGGTCTTTCAACTCTTTGGTTAGGTTTATTCCTGGTTTCTTGTGGCATTTGTGAGCCTGTCAATGGGATTGATCCCTTACTTTCTCTCTGTGTTAATTCATGATTTGTGTTAGAAATGCAATACATTTATGTAGCTTGATTTCTGTATATTGTGACTTGTGGAATTCATATATCAATTCTAGCAAGTTTTAAGGGAATCTTTCATGTTTTTTATAGAACACATCATGTCAGTTCCAAATAGCGAAAGTGCTACATCTTCCTTGCCGATTTGGATGGCTCTTATTTCTTTTTGTTGTCTGAGTGCTGTGGTTAGGGTTTCCTGTACTATGTGGAATAACAGTGGTGAGAGGGGTCATCCCTGTTTTGTCCCTGACCTTGGAGGAAAAATTTTCAATTTTTCCCCATTGAGGTGAGATGAGCTGTGGGTTTTTCCTAGATGACCTTTATTATGTGCAGGTAGGTTGAGTCTCAATGTACTTTGCTGAGGGGTTTTATCATGAATGGATGTGACATTTTGTCAAATAGTTTTCCTGCATCTGTTGAAAGCATCGTATTGTTCTTATCCTTTCTTCTATTACTGTGGTGCATCATGTTGATTGATCTGTGAATGTGGAACCACCCTTGCAGCCCAGGAATATATCCCACTTGATTATGGTAAATGATTCTATTAATGTATTGGTGACTTTAATTTGAAGGTATTTTAATAAGAATTTCTGCATACATAGTCGTCAGGCTATCGGGCTGCAGTTTTATTTAAAAATTTTTAAAACATTTTTTAAATGTTTATTTCTTTCCTTTGAGTACATAAAAGTGAGGGAGGGGCTCAGAGATAGGGAGAGAGAGAATCCTGGTCATGCCCTACACTGTCATGGCAGGGTCCAACATGGGACTCAAACCCACGCACCGCAAGATAATGTCCTAATCCGAAATTAAGAGTTGAACAGTAAACAGCCCGAGTCACACAGGTGCCACACCAGTTTTCGGTTTTAGTGGAGGCTTTATCTGGTTTTGGTATCAGGGTAATGATGGCCTCTTAAGATGAAATTATAAGTTTTCCTTCTTTTTTATTTTTCGTAATAATTCGAGGAGAATACATATTACCTCTTTCTTAAATGGATGGTAGAATTCATTAGTTAAACCATCTGGCCCAGAACTCTTGTGTTGGGGGGAGATTTTTTTTTTTTTGGGGGGGAGATTTTTTTATTACTGATTTGATTTCTTTCTGTTTTCAGATTTTATGTATCTTCCTGTTTCAGTTTTGGTAGTTTGTGTGTTTATAGGAATTTGTCCATTTTTCTCAGAATTTCCAATTTGTTGCATATAGTTGTTCATAATATTAACTTCTAACTGTATTTTTGTGGTGTGGACTGTTATTTCTCCTTTCTTATTTGTGATTTTATTTATTTGAGTCCTTTCTCTCTTCTTACTCAAAAGTCTGCCTAGAAGTTTTCATGTTGATTACTGTTTTCAAAGAACCAGCCCCTGGTTTCATTGATTTTGTCTAGTGTCTTTTTGGTTTGAATATCCCTTATTTCCCTGTGAATCTCTATTACTTCCTTCCTTCTGCTGTTCTTCTTCTGATATGTGACCTAGAATATGATCAATTCTGGAGAATGTCCCATGTGCGCTTGAAAAGAATATGTACTCTGCCATTTTAGTATGGAGTGTTCTAAATATATCTGTTAAACCCATCAGGTCCAGTGTGTCATTCAAAGCCATTGTTTCCTTGTTGATTTTCTGTTAACAGCTTCTGTCCATTGATGTGAGTGATGTGCTAAAGTCCTCTACTATCGTTATATTATAAAAAATGAGTTCCTTTATGGTGGTTGTTAAATATTATATATACTTAGTGATCGCATGTTGGGTGCATCAAAATTTACAATCATTGGATCTTCTTGTTTCATTGTCCCCTTTAGTATGAGATAGCGTCCGTCTTCATCTCTTGTTATGGCTTTATTTATTTATTTATTTATTTATTTATTTATTTATTTACTTATTCATTTATTTATTTATTTTAATTTAAGTCATAGTTGACATACAGTGCATTCTCGGATTCGGGAGCAGAATTTGGTGATTCATCCCTTACATACAATACCCAGTGCTCATCACAACAAGTGCTCTCCTTAATACTCATCTGACATCTAGCCCAGTGCTGACCCATTTCCCTCCATCAACCTTCGTTTTTTTTCTCTAACATTAAGAGACTCATGTGGTTTGTTACCACTCTTCTTGTTTCCTTCCCCCTTCCCATGTTTTCATCTGTTTTGTTTCTTCAATTCCACATGAGTGAAATCCTATATTTGTCTTTCTCTGATTGACATATTTCACTTAGCATAATACATTCTAGCTCCATCCACATCATTGCAAATGGCAAGATTTCATTCTTCTTGAAGTTGAGTTATATTTCTTTGTATATACATGTTTGTATATATGAACGTACACATATGTATATATATATATATATATATATATATATATATATATATATATATGCGTATACATACATACACACACACACACACACACACAAACCGCTTCTTTATACCTTCATCAGTTGATGGATACTTGGGCTTTCTCTGTAGTTTGGCTACTGTTGATAATGCTGCTATAAATACTGGGTTCATGAAACGTCACTATTAGGTATTTACCCAAAGTGTACCAAAATAGAGTCTCGGTTTTTAAGGTTATTTTGCCTGATATAAGTATTGCTACTGGCTTTCTTTTGACATTATTGGCATAATAAATGTTTCTTTATTCCCTCACTTTAAATCTGAAGGTGACTTAAGTCCAAATAAATCTTTGTAGACAGCATCTAGATAGGTGTTGTTTTTGTTTGTTTGTTTGTTTTGTCCATTCTGACGCCCTATCCAATGTCTTATGATTGGAGCATTTAGTCCATGTACATTTAGAGTGGTTATTAATAGGTATATATTTAGTGCCATTCTTCTAGTTGTTTTGCCATTATTTCTTGGTGTTTTCTCTGATCCTTTCTTGTCTGTAACACTTTTAGTCCTAGATATCCACTCAAAGAGCCCGATTTAAATATTCTTTTCTTTTGACTGGTAGTACATTTCTTTACTTCTTTTTAATATCTCTCTTTTTTTTAATTTAAGCTCAAGTTAGTTACTTTATAGTGGAATACTGTTTCAGCAGTAGAATTTAGTGATGCATCAAGTACAAAATATACGCAATACTCATCCCAAGTGCGCCCGTAATGCCCGTCACCCATTTAGCCCATACCCCTAATTCAATAACCCTCCTGGAACCCTGAGTTTCTTCTCTGTATTTAAGAGTCTCTTATCGTTTGACTCCCTCTCTGTTTGTATCTTATTTTTGCTTTCCTTTCACTACGTTCATCAGTTGTATTAAATTCCACAGATGAGAGAAATCATATGATGTGTGTCTTTCTCTGACATATTTTGCTTAGCATAATCAAGTCAGGTTCCACCCATGTTGTTTCAAAGAGCAAGATTTCATTCTTTTTGATCGCCGAGTAATATTCCATTGTATGAATATACCACATCTTCTTTATCCATTCATCTGTCAATGGTCATTTGGGCTCTTTGCATAGTTTAGCTATTGTTGATAATGTTGCTATAAACATTGCAGTGCATGTGCCACTTCGACTCAGCGTTAGTGTATCCTTTGGATAAACACGTGGTAGTGCAATTGCTGGGGCCTAGTGTAGTTCTATTTTTAGTTTTTCTGACAAATCTCCATACTATTTCCAGAGTGGCTACACCACTTTGCATTTCCACCAGCATTTCAAAAGCATTCCCTTTCTCTGCATCCTTGCCAAATCTGTCTTTTTCGGAGATGTTAATTTTAGCCATTCTGATAGGTGTGAGGGGATATCTCATTGTGGTTTCGATTTGTATTTCAGTGATGACGAGTGAGATTGAGCATCTTTTCATGTGTGACCAATCTGAATGTCATCTTTCTTAAAGTGTCTCTTCACGTCTTTTGCCCATTTCTTCACCGGATTATTTGGTTTTTGGGTGTTGAGTGTGATGATTTTTTATAGATTTTGGATACTAATCCTTTATCTGATATGTCACCTGCAAATATCTTCTCCCATTTCATTCAGTGGCCTTTCAGTTTTGCTGATTGTGTCCTCTGCTGTGCAGATGCTTTTTATCTTGAGGTCCCAATAGTTCATTTTGGTTTTTATTGCCCTTGCTTTGGAGACATGACAAGCAAGAAGTTGTTGTGGCCAGTATCAAGGAGGTAGATTGCCTGATTTCTCCTCTAGGATTTTGATGGTCCCTTTCTTACATTTATATCTTTCATCCATTTTGAGGTGTGTGTGTGTGTGTGTGTGTGTGTGTGTGTGTGTGTGTGTGTGGTTTAAGAACATAGTCCAGGTCCAATCTTCTCACTGTCCAGTTTTCCCAGTACCATTTGCTGAAGAGACTTTTGTTTTTCCATTGGATACTCTTTCCAGTGTTATCAAAGATTACTCGGCCATATGTTTGAGGGTCCATTTATGGGTTCCCTATTCCATTCCATTGATGTCTGTATCCGTTTTTGTGCCCTTACCATACTGTCTTGATGATTGCGGTTTTCTAGTACAACATAAAGTCCAGATTTTAATGCCTCCAGCTTTGTTTTCTTTTTCAACATGACTTTGGCGATTTGGGGTCTTTTCTGGCTCCCTACAAATTTTAGGGTTGTTTGTTCTAGTTCTGTGAGAAATGCTGTTGTTATTTTGATAGGGATTGCATTGAATGTGTCGATTGCTTTGGGTGGTATTGACATTTTAATAATATTTGTTCTTCTCATCCATGAGCATGGAATGTTTTTCCATTTCTTTGTGTTTCTTCCATTTCTTTCATAGATGTTGTATGGTTTGTTCCTTTATTTTTTTAATGTTTGTTTATTTTTGAGAGAGAGAGAGAAAGAGAGAGCACATGAGCAGGGGAGGGGCAGAAAGAGAGAGAGAGAGGGAGACACAGACTCTGAAGCAGGCTCCAGACTCCGAGCGGTCAGCACAGTGCCCATCACGGGACTCAGACCCACAAATGAGGGATCATGTCCTGAACCGAAGTTGGCACTTAACCGACTGAACCACCCAGGCGCCCCTCTATTGTTTAAGTGTACTGATCTTTTACCTCTTTGGTTATGTTTACCCCTGGGTATTTGATGGTTTTCAGTGCAGTTGTAAAGTACATCAATCCTTGATTTCTCTCTGCTGACTCATTATTGGTGTATAGAAATGCAGTCAACTTCTGTATATTGATTTTATATCCTGAGACTTTCCTGAATTCCAGTATCAGTCCTAACAGTTTTTCCATGGAGTCTTGGATTTCCTTGGAAACTATCATGTCTGTGAAGAGGGAAAGTTTGACCCTCCTTGCCAATTTGAACGCCTTGTATTTCTTTTTGTTGTCTGCTCGCTGAGGTTAAGACTTCCAACAGTTTGTGGAATAACAGTGGTGAGAGTGGACATCCCAGTCGTGTTCCTGACCTTAGGGGGAAAGCTCTCAGTTTTTCCTCAATGAAGATGATATTAGCTGTGGGACTTTTGTATCTGGACATACTGATATTCAGACAAGATCTTTCTATCCTTCCTTTCATGAGTACTTCTTTTTTCATCAAGAAAGGATGCTGCATTGTGTCAAATGCTCTTTCTGCATCTATTGAGAGGATCATATGGTTGTTATCCTTTCTTTTATCAATGTGATGTATCACATCAGTTGATTTGCAGTTATTGAATTGGTGGTGCATCCCAGGAATAAATCCAATTCATTGTGGTGAATAATTATTTGTATGTATTCTTGGATCCGGTTCACTCCTTTTTGTTGAGAATTTTTGCATCCAGGTTGATCAGGGAAATTGGTCTGTAGTTTTCCTTTCTGGTGGGGTCTTTTTCCAGTTTGGACTCAAGGCCAAGCTGGCCTCATAGAATGAGTTTGGAAGTGTTCCTTCCATTTCTCTGGCCATGACCGTATCTTTTTCTTTCATTTGGGATGCATTCCTCTTGTCTTGGCATTTTGGCTGAGTATTTGCCTTCTCTGTGTTACAAAAGCTCATTATGTTAGCTGCCTGTGAGATGAATGGCTTTATGAAAAGGAGGTCATCTAGTGTCCAGGGCCTGACCATCAGGGAGTGTCCGTGGTGTGTGTTGCATACACTGTTTTGTGTTCTGGCTGCACTGTCCTTCAGGCCAGTTGTATGGACAATGTATGGTCCTTGGCCAGAATGTGCTGAGTTTTATCTAGGTCAGCTCCGATCTGCTTCTTAAATGAGACTTGAAATGACTGCCACTCGAAGTGAAGCTCTGCAGAACTGTCTGGTCAAGAGAGGTGATGTGGTCATGGGCTTCCGCTGGTCTCCTGGGGGAAGGGGACACCTCCATTGGGACTGAAGCAAGCCTGATTGACCTAGAAGGCCAGTCTCACCAGAGCACAGGAATGTGGGGTTGATGTAAGCATGTTAGGCAGCCAGTGTGGGGATGACATTGTTTCCAGCAGATGGCTCTGTGTTTATGCTGTGGGGAAGAGGAGGAAAATGGTCCCACACACCTCCTCTGTCCTAGCTCCTTTGTCCCCTTGTTGTGAACACTGCCTCTCAGGGATGCTCTCCATGATGAGTGTATAATCGCCCCACTGCGTGCACCAGGCGATGTACAGGTCACTGTTTCCATACCATCTGCCTGTAAGTAGTTTGCTGCCTTCTCTCAAGGATTAGGCCAGTGCCCTCAGGGCTGTATCCCAGCCAAGCCTGCTAACCTTTGAAACTCCACATTCTCGGGGTCTGGATCGCTTGGTTAAGTGTCCGAGTCTTGATCCTGGCTCAGATCATGACCTCGTGGTCATGGGCTTCTCTCTCTCCCTCTATTCCTGCCCCTCCCTTGCATGTGCTCGCTCTCTCTTTCTCTCTCTTTCTCTCTCTCTCTCCCTCTCTCAAAATAAATAAACTTAAAACAAATTTAGTGGCATGGAATACCTTATTTAGGCGAGATTCCCTCCCTGAGGGAATGGCGAGGGTCTGTCAGTTAAATTTCCAGCAATGACTAGGAATTTCATCGCTCACTGGTTAAAGGTTACATTCCTACAGGAATGAATTTAGGGATAGTGACATGAGGCCTTAACGTAAGTAACTCCATGATGGTCCTGTGAGTTTTCTTTACATTCCAAACCCATATTTTTGCACATCAATTTTTTTTATTAAAAACATAACCCTAAATCATATTTTAGCCATCCTCTGCCAGCCCGATGATCATATCCTGTAAAACTGTGACCATCTCCTAATCATAGATGAAGATCAACTCTGTGGCTCTAAGATTTTTGTGACTCTAAATTACATTGATGTATGTTACTTAGATCTTTGTGAGTCTAGGTTACCGCTGGCCTCCTGAAATCTTTGACCCAGGGACACCCAGCCAGGTTTCTGAGCCATCACTTAGGCACAGAAGCACCCTTTCCAAGTCACCTCTTCCTAAAGTGTGTCTTTCCCTCTGGTACTTCTGGGTCTTACCCTTTTGCAGATCACATGCTGTGATGGACATCCCCTCATGAAAACCTGTCAAAGTGGGTGAGAAAAACCTGCTTGCCTGTGACTGCCACTTCATGGTCACATCTTTTCCTTCTGAAACCCCTTGAACACCCTATCATTCTTCCAGACTTTGAACATCTCTTTGATTTGGAAATATTTCATTCTCTTGTATTCCTGCTAAAAATATGCGTGAAAATATTAAAGCAAGGATTCTTTACAATAAGTGAGCCAGTCACAATGATCCATCTGGCCGTGTGTACGTATGTTTTCTTTTTTGGACACTCTTCAGGCATGATGTGAAGTACATCCTGTAAAATCTGAGTATCCTTCATTATCTAGGATAACCGCCTTTATGGAAAGCCATTTAATGACATGTTCATTCAAGATCCGAAAAACACTTAATTGACATACCACATAATACAGTGGTGTCTACATACGTTATTATCTTAACATATGTAAAGTGGATGTTTCTATGAAGCGTATATCATGCATTCAGTTTTCTGTACCATGAATGCTATTATTTAAATTACACAATAGTAAGAACAACAAGACTAGGTACATGGCCATCACTAGTAACTAATACTAGAACTAGTCATATAATATTAGGTGTTGAAAACATAAAACCATGATTACTACTAATATTTTCAACCGTGGTGGGCTTCTAGTTACCAGAAAAATTGGGAAGATATTATTGAGTCTCCACACACATCAGAGTGTTTTCTGACTATTGATGTCCTCTAAGTCGATACATGATCACAATCAATATCCCAAAGAGATATGGTAGTATTAACTAACTTTATATTTGTATTCAGATTGCTTCAGTTTTAACCTCTTCTGTCCCAGACTCATCCCAGCTGGCACATTACAGTCATCCTGTCTCCTTCGGCTCCACTTGGCCATGACAATTTTTAGATTTTTCCATATTTTTCATGATCTGCAAAGTTTTGAGGGTACGTTTGTAGAATGTATTTTGTAGAATGATCTTTGGTTGGGATATGTCTAACGTTTGTTCAAATGCTTAGGCTGACTACTGTGTTTTGGAGCAGAAGATCCAGAGGCATAGTTCCATCCATAATTATCACTTCACATAAAGGTTGTTTACTCTGAAGATTTGGGTCTTTTGTGGTTCTGTACAAATTTTAGGACTGTTCTAGTTCTATGAAAAATGTTGTTGCTATTTTGATGGCGATTGCATTAATTGTGTCAGTTGCTTTGGGAAGTATAGACATTTCCATGAAATTTGTACTTCCGATCCATGAGTATGGAATATCCTTCCACTTTTTTGTGTCATCTTGTATTTCTTTCATCACTTTTTTATAATTTTCAGAGTATAGGTCGCTCACCACCTTGGATAGATTTATTCATAGATACCTTATTATTTGGTGTACAACTGTAAATGGGACTGTTTTCTTAATTTCTCTCTCTACTGATTCGTTATTGTCTAGAAATGCAACAGATTTCTGTGCAATGATTTTGTATCCGGTGACACTGCTGTATTCATTTATCACTTCTAGCAGTTATTGGGTGGACTCTTTGGGGTTTTCTATATATAGTGTCATGTAATCGGCAAAGGGTGAAAGATTCACTTCTTCCAGATTTGGATTAGTTTTTCTTTTCTTTTCTTCTTTTCTTTTCTTTTCTTTTGTCTTTTCTTTTCTTGTCTTTTACTTTACGTTGTTTTGTTTCGTTTCGTTTTGTTTAGTTTCATTTCATTTGATTTATCTGCTGGCTGTAGCTTGGACTTCCAGTGCTATGTTTATTAAAAGTGGTAAGAGTAAACATCCTTGTGTTTTCCCTGACCTTATAGGAAAAGCTCTCAGATTTTCTCCATTAAGGTTGATTATAGCTTCAGGGTTTTCATAGAAAACATTTATTGCATTGATGTATGTTCTCTGTAAACCTACTTTAGGGGGTTATAATCATGAATGGATGTTGTAGTATGTCAAATGCTTTTTCTTCATGTATTGAAATGACCGTATGGTTCTTTTCTTTTAACGTTTATTACTTTTGAGAGAGACAGAGTGTGAGCAGGGAAGGGGCAGAAAGAGAGTGGGAGACACAGAGTTCGATGGAGGCTCTTGGCTCTGAGCTTTCAGCACAGAGTCTGATGTGGGACTTGAACTCCCGAATCATGGGGTCATGACCTGAGCTGATGTCAGACTGCTAAAGGATTGAGCCACCCAGGTGCCCAGATCATATGGTTCTTATCCTTTCTCCTGTTGATATATTGTATCACATTGATTTGCAAATACGGAACCACCCTTGCAGCTTGGAAATAAACCCACTTAATTGTGGGATATATTTACAGTTGTTATATCTCCTTTTGGACTGTACCCTTTACTGTTCTATAACGTCCTCCTCTGTCTCTTGTTATGTACTTTGTTTTAAGTGTATTTTTTCTGATACAAGTATTGCTACTCTAATTTTTTTTTTCATCCGTTCTTACACCCTATGTCTCTAGATTGGAGCATTCATTCCATTTACCTTCAAAGAAATGATTGCTATGTATGTATGTATGTATTGCCATTATATTACCTGTTTTCTTGTGGTTTCTAATGATTTTCTCCGATCCTTTCTTGTCTGTCTTTCATGTTTTGCTTATTTTCTTTAGTGAAGTATTTTAAGTTATTTATCTTTATTCTTAGCATATTTGTGACTGGTTTTTGATATATGGTTACTGCTGGGTTATTTACATAACCTCTTCTGCGTTTAGCAGTTTGTACTAAGCTGATGGTCATTTACCTTGGAACCCATTATGTTCTTCTCCCTAGGTTTTTGGTAGATGTTATTATATTTCAAATCCATATCTCTGAGTTCCTTAACTATTTTTTACAAAAATATTCATGTTTTACTTGATTTGTGTCTTTTACCTCTATAGTGTCACTTTTGGTCTCTCCTTTCCACTCAAAGAGTCCCTCTTCATATTTCTTGCAGGACTGATTTAGTGGTACAAACACCTTTAGTTTTTGTTTGGGAAAGTCTGTGTCTCCTTCCATTCTGAATGATAGACTTGCTGGATAGAGTATTCTTGGCTGCTGATTTTTCCATTCAGCACTTTGAATATGTGATGTCACTTGCTTCTCGCTTGCCAAGTATCTGTTCAGAAATCTGGTAGCTAGCCTTCTAAGTGAAGGTCTCTTTGTGTTGCTGCATTTAAGAGTTTTTCTTTATTGTCACTGTAATTTGCAAGTTTGCTTACAATATGTCTGGATGTTGGCCTGATTTTGTTCATTTCGATGTGAATTCTCTAGCCTCCCGCATGGGGATGTTTGTTTCCTCCCCCAATTAGGGCATTTTTCAGCTATTGTTTCCACAAATAAATTTTCTGCCGCCTTTTCTCTTTCTTCTGAGACTCCTACAATATCAATATTGTTATCTTTGCTGTAGTCACTGAGGTCCCTTAGTCTCATCTCACGTTGCAGAATTCTGTTCTCTCTCTTTGGTTCAATGTGGTTAATTTCCATTACTCAGTCTTCGAGGACACTGGTTTGCTCCTCTGCTTCTTCCATCCCTTTGTTAGTTCCAGCAAGCATGTCTCTCCTTTATCATGTCCTCAATGTCTACTGTACTATTTCTTATCTCTAGTCAGTCTCACTCTTCTACTCATTTCACAACTCTAATGAGTACCCTTATGATCATTGCTTTCAAATCTGTATCAGGTATGTTACCTACATCTCTTTGGCTTAGATCTCTGGCTGTGACTTTGACTAGGTCTTTCATTGTGGATAAACATCTCTGTGTGTCCATTTTGTCTGTCTCTCTGTCTCTATTTGTCTGTGTTAAGAAACTCAGCTGTACCTTCTGCTCTTGAAACTAATAATGTGATGAAGAAGAGGTCCTGGAGAACTCAGCAGTGCACATCTCCGTTTATAGGACCTGGACCTTCAGGAGGCTATCGTATAGGTACTGTTCACAGCCTGCTGCTGTGTCTGGGTTACTTTTCCTGTTAGTGCAGGTGTCTGCACTGACTGTGTGCTGTTTTGGGCTGTGCTTTGTCTCAGTGGTGTTAGTGGGACCCAGGCAGGCCAGCTGTGGGGTGGTATGTCCGCTGGATAACTTGGGCACAGGGCAGAAGTGTTAGCAAAATTTCACAGGGCTACAAGTCCTATGCCAGATTTCCCAATGTCCTTTGGTGGCTGGGGGCTGTGGCCCAGCGGTGGAAGGTAGGGGCTTGAGGATATGCACAGAGCATGTCTGTGCCTGGGGACATGTGGCTTAGTGAGACAGATGAGGGTACCTGGATATGTACAGCTGGGTGAGGTGCAGATGTGCACAGCATGTTGTGGCAGCTATGCATGCAGCTTGTCAGACAGGGTGCCCTTGTGGTTTGAAAAATGTTTGCCCTGAGACCAGCAGGCTTGGTTTGGTGAGTCCCCTAGTGAACCCTTGGGACTGGTGCACCGCTAATGGGTTAGGTAGCAAGTGTCTGTGCAGCCTCACCCTCTTGTGGGTGCTTCTATGCTTATTCTGGGAGGCTGGGGGAGAAGAGTGGTGCCTGTGAGCTCCCTCATTGTTGGAGAAGTCCTCCAACACACTCCAGAATCAACATGAATACATCTGTCTTCTATTTCCTCGGCATTGTGTAAAATGCCATGTTTACATTGCCTCTCTACACATGCAGGGATATGGCTATCACTCATCCTCCTGGATCTCCCAGTGCTGGGTCAGCTGACCTCCAAACCTCCTGTCTCTGAACACAAAGGCATTCAGCCCCTCTATGTTTTAATGCCCAATGTTATGGAGATTAGTCTTCCCTGTATGACATCCCTGGTGTGAGGGCTCACTTTTTCTGCCCCTTCTGCAGGCAGACAGCCTCCACCTTTCTGATATTCCTGACCTTTCTGACGCAGCTTCTCTCTACATCTGTGTGGAGTTTGTTCTGCCAGTCTTTGGATCGCTCTTTGGTTCATGGACTTGAATGTGGATGTTATGCCGTTGAAAATATGGGACAGGGTGAGCTCAGGGTCCTCTTACTTTGCTATTATTAATTTTTAAATGTCTTATTATTTTGGATTTTTGAGACATGGGAAGACAAACTCATATCACACATGCACTTCAGGATTGGAAAGGAACTTTCCCACATTTGCTTCTATTATTTTATGTTTTGAAACTCTCTTTAATGAGATATGATTACATATAACAAACCTCAAGTTAAAGGGTATACTTTGATGACATTGAGGGTACAGGACCATGGGTACAGCACCATGAAATCATAGGGTTTCTCCCTAAACCTTCCATCATGAGCCCTTTGTGTCTAATGCTAATGTTGCTTTTGAAGTAAGGACTACTTTTTTCCCCACGTTTTCACATATTGCCCAGGTGTCTGAAAGCTGGCATTGGGGTATCTCCTTTTCCGATAGTCTATATTCCCATAAGTTTTGAAGTCGGTTTACCTTTGGACTTTTGCTTCTATTGTATCTCTCTGTATGTTCACATGCTCTCGTTGCAATACTTTAATGATGAGGTCTTCATCATCGCTTTAATTTTCACCAAATGTTATGAGCTGCAGTTCCACTTATGACAGAAGGCACAGGCTTCCTGTGATATGTATTCAAGAGCGAGGCAGATATCCTGAGCACTTGAGCTGAGAATGTCACCCTGTCTTTTTGCCAGCCCTCTTCCCTTCCCTGTGAGACAAGAATCTCCTTTTGTTCACACAGAAATGTGGGTGAAGTCAGTAGAAAACGTTGCCTTCTCTCCTCTTCCCTTTATATCTCAAAATCCTTGCCACTATCTTCTGCCTTTCCCTTTCTCTGACTCATTCTCTCAGGCCCACTGTTCCACTCCAGACATGATCAGGGTGTCCTCCAGCTGCTGGCCTCTGCCCTGTCCATCCCTCAGTGAGAAATCTGGAGTAGGATTATGCATTTCACAGGACTGATCAAGAAATATGTGATCCTCAGAGCCCTCCTGCACAAGGATGCTGTCGTGGAGACATGGCATCTCGAGTGAGGATCTGACGCCATGTGTGGCCCACTCACTCATCTCCCACAGTCACTGCTGGTCCCTGATCCTTACCCACCATTAGAAATCAGCCAAATGCTAGGGTCAGGTACCTGTCTATCTGACCCCAAGCACCAGGAGTCAGTGAATATTTCTAAGATAATTGAGCACAAGCACCCCATGCATCTAGATATAGGAAGTTACCATCACCCCAGAAAACTCTCTCGGGCTCCTCTGCAAAAAGGGTGATCTTGCTACTATCCTCCATCACTGCAATTTCTGCTAGTTTGTTACCTGTGTGTATAGGAACCGCACTGTGTGCATTCGATGGGGGGTGAGAGTAGGTCCTCCTAGAAGCAAACACTGAAACAGAGACAGAACAGTAAAAGTACTATTAAGGGATACTAAGAAAAACAAAGTGGAGAGCGCAGGGTGAGCAGAGAAAGCATGTGGGCAGATCTGACACATTTTTAAGATATATAATCACCATACTCTGTCACCTCACACAGTCCTCTTCAAAATTCAAACTAGTTGTCGTATAAGACAGTGAGATTTACGAGATTTGGGGTTATTTCCCTATGGTCTTATGTTTTCCTATATGCATTCCCTCTTCGGTACTTAATCTGTGGCCTCAGATGAACACTTTAGTGTGTGGATGCATCTGCAAGTCTATATGTAATGGAATATGATTGTCTTCAGATCTCAGATGTAGAACTCTGATATACACATTCTCGTAATTATCTTTTTCTTTCTTTGCCTGGTAAGGCCTGAATCTTAATAGAATAAGTGTGCCGTTGTCTTCTTTAAAGTGGCGATCCCCAATCCCTGGGCTGAGGCTTTAACCGTCTTAGTTTAATGAACTTCTGTGACCATCTTTTTTTGATGATCATTTGTGTGGAGATATCTTAATTGAAACTGTGAGAAGGGTGAGTGGACATTTCCCAGACATTTTGCAGATGCATTCTGTATTCAATGTCTTCTTTTCATTATGTCCTTAGAAACAATTATTACCCCTCTTTCACAGATAACCCATCTCAGGCTCTGTGTAGGTCCCACTGAGAATTGGTGTTCTGGCTGAGATAACAGGAACACAGGGAAACCCTCGGGATAGTGTGAAAGAAGTTTAAGGAGATAGATGCAAAGCTGTAGTCAGGTTATGTCAGGGGTCCAGCAGGGGTGGCATCTGGGCATCCCTGAATTGTAGGTTTACCCAGGCTAAAGGCCAATGCAGGCACTCAGCTGATCTAGATCCTGTCTTCACTTTTAGTCTCACTGAAGGATATGAACTTAGGCAGACAAGCATTTCCTTAAGACCAAGTTAAATTTCCTATATATCCAGGGCATTTTTTCACCCATAAATATCCAGAACCTTCAGACAACGCAGGGAGACAACAACCTTTTTAGATGATCACCTGGGTGCACTTTGACAAATATGACATTTTGGAGAGGAACCTTGCATTGTGCACTGAGAGTGATCCCACATAGTAGCTCCGTGTGGAACTCATGCTCCCTGCTCAGGCTGTGGTCAGGAATGGCCTGCAACTGCATCTCACTGAACCCAGTACCCTCCCCTCTGCACTTCCTCAAACTCTGCTTACTGTCCTCTAATTTCTCAATTTTCTATTCCTGTGTGATTCAAGTTTCTCCCACTCCTTCACTGGTGCTTCCATTATGGTGACCACAAGGTCTGTGTCATATAATGCATGTGCCCCATTTCACACAGGACACCTAAGGCACCTACACTTAGTGGTGCATCTCATTCTTCACAGAACTCAAAACATTGTGTCTGTAAAATATGCACCAGTACGCGTGATACATCTGTCTTTGTGTAAAAATCCTCTTTCTTTTTGACAGGAGAAACCTAAAGCTGACCTCATTACGGGGAAATGATACAGTCCATTGAACATATGTCCTGAGAAACTTGAGATATGTTACAAAGTCCTCAGGCAGTTTTGCAGTTGAATTTCCAAGCCCTAACAACCATCTCTACATTTTTCCCACAAAGTGTTTCACGAAGTAGATGAATATGCTTTAGAAATCCCTAACCACTTCAGTTTATCTACCCAAATAGAGGAGGCAGAGGATGGGGGGGGGGGGTAGTTCATAGCCCATGACTGGTGATGAAGGACTTTCCATGGGGTTAGGGTTAGGTGTTAGGGTTAGCGGTTCGGGGTTAGGGTGAGGATTAGGATTAGATGGTTAGATTTAAATGTTACGATTAGGGTGAAGGTTTGGTTTAGGGTTTAGGGGCTAGGGTTGGGGTGATGGTTAGTGTTACGGTAGGGCTTAGATGTTAGTGTTAGTATCAGCATTAGCTTCAGGGTTCGGTTCACGGTCAGGGTAGTGTCAGGGTCAGGGGATAGGGGTTAGGATTTAGGTTTTATTGTTTAGAGTTTAGGTTTTAGGTTTTGGGGTAGGTTTTAGGTTTTCGTGGTTACGTGTTAGTGGTTAGGTTTTAGGGTTATGGTCAGGGTCAGTGTTTGGTTTAGGGTTAGTGTTTAGGATTTATGGTTTACGGATTAGGGTTAGAGTTTAGTGTTCAGGTCTAGGGTTTACGTTTATGGTTACAGTTAGGATTTGGATTAGGATTTGGGGTTTAGGGTTCAGCGTTTCGGTGTAGGGTTTAGGGTTAGTATCATTGTTGCGGTTCAGGTTAGGGTAGTTCAGTGCCATGGTTTGTGTTAGGGATAGGATTTAGGGCTATGATTCAGGTTAGGGTTTGTGTTTGGGTTAGGGTTAGGAATAGTAGTTAGGATTAGGTCCTAGCACATTGCAGGGACTGATCCCACAGCATTGGAGTTGTCTCCCCAAAGGGCTGAGTAGAGGTTCCAAGGTCAGTTTCCTGTCAGGATTAGACTTTTGGTTCCAATCCAGACAACTATATGGGAGAATGTTCTAGCAGGCCTCAGGAATATTCTCGGGCAGCTGCAGCCAGCCTTTGGAAACGACATGGTGATGTTCCAGGTTCTAAGCCAAGTGATCCTGCACCACTCCTGTACTTAGGGCGTGGTTTTGTCATACTTTGTTATTGGGTCTGCATGGGTAGAGAGCCTTAACTAGGGTTATGGTTTGTTACACGGACGCCGCCAGGGCGTAAGCGACTCTAGTTTCGTGATCTCCCTCTAGGGCTGAATTGCGGACCCATGCGACGTTGCTTCTCAACTGTAGGGTTAGGGTTGAGATAGTGTTAGGATTCGGTTGAGGGTTCTGTTAGGTTTAGGCATAGGTTTAGGGATAAGTTCCAGGAGATCTAGTCGCTGAAACCAGAGCAGTGCAGTTGTTTTCCTGAAAGTCTAATTTGAAGGAACAATGGAGGGTGCCGATTAGGATTAGTCTTTGAGTTCCAAGGCTAGACAACTGTATGGGCCACCAGTCAGGTAGGCCTCTGGAAATCTCTCTGGAGCTCCAACTGGTCCTTCAAAAGGACATAGTATATTATGTGTCCTATGAGGAGTGATGCTGCACCGCTTGTGTTCCCCAGGCATGTGGTGTTTTCATATGTTGTTATTGGGTCTAATAGCGAGAGAGCCTTATCTAGGGTTAGGGTTCGGTCCAGTGACGTTTCCAGCTCCAAGTGAAACCAGTCTTGTCATCTCCCTTGAGGTCTGAAGTGAGGGCCAATATGACGATGCGGAGCAATTGTAGGGTTTGGGTTCGAGTTAGGTTCAGTTTCAGTTGAGGTTTCCGATTAGGGTTAGAAGTAGGGTTCGGGGTTTGTTCCCAGGAGGTTCAAGGCGCTAAACACATAGCAGTGCACTTGTCTCCCTGAAGGGCTGAGTTGAGGGCACAAGGGAGGGTGCCGGTCAGGATTTGTCTTTGGGTTCCAAGGCCAGACAATTCTATGGGCCACTGGTCGGTTAGGCCTCAGGAATACTTTCGAGCACCTGAATCCCAGCCTTGGAAATGACATGGTGATGTTCCAGGTTCTATGTGGAGTGATCCTGCACCGCTTCTGGACCCCAGGCGCGTGGTGTTGTCAGATTTTGGTATTCGGTCCCCATGGGAAGAGAGCCTTAGCTAGGGTTAGGGTTTGGTCCAGGGACATCACCAGAGCTGAAGCAACTCCCGTCTCGTGATCTTCCTCGAGGGCTGAAGTGAGGGCCTAGGTGATGGTATGGGTCAAGTGTACGGTTAGGGTTCGAGACTAGGTTAGGTTTTGGTTGGCGGTTCTGGTTGGGGTTAGGGTTAGGGTTATGGTTAGGTCCCAAGAGGCTCCAGGCACTGAACCTACAGCAGTGTGGTTGTCTACCCAATGGGCTGAGTTGAGGGCTCAAGGGAGGGTGCTGGTCAGGATTAGTCTTTGGGTTCCTATTCCAGATATCTCTATGGGCCACTTGTTGGGTAGGCGTCAGGATTCCTCTCAGATAGCTGCAGCCGGGTTTTGGAAACGACATGGTGATGATCCAGAGTATATGTTGAGTGATCCTGCACCATTGCTGCACCCCAGGCGCTTGGTGTTGTCAGACTTTGGTATGAGGTCCCCACTGGGAAAGAATCTTAGCTTGTGATAGGTTTCGGTCTAGGGACATCGCCAGGGCCAAAGCCACTCCAGTCTTGTGATCTCCCTCGAGGGCTGAAGTGAGAGACAATGTGATGGTGTGCTCAATGTAGGCTTAGTTTTCGAGTTAGGGTTAGGTTTTGCTTGAGAGTTCTGGTTAGCGTTAGATCCCAACAGGCTCCAGGCGCTGAAGCCACAGCAGTGCAATTGACTCCCCGAAGGGCTGAATTGAGTGCACAAGGGAGGGTGCCCTCAGGATGAGTCTTTGGATTCCAAGGCCAGACAACACTGTGGGCCAGTGTTCGGGTAGGCCTCAGGAGTACTCTTGGACAGCTGCCACCGGGACTTGGAAATGACATGGTGATGTTCCAGATTCTATGCTGAGTGATCCTGCACCGCTTCTGGACCATAGGCGCGTGGTGTTGTCACTTTGGTATTGGGTCCTTATGGGGAGAGAGCCTTAACTAGTGTTAAGGTTTGTCCAGAGACAACACCAGGGCCGAAGCGACTCCAGACTCGTGATCTCCCTCAATGGCTGAATTGAGGGTCCATGCAACGGTGTGAGTCATGGGTTTGGGTTCGAGATACCGTTAGGTTTCTGTTGAGGGTTCTGGTTAGGGTTAGGGTTAGGTCCCAGGATTCTCCCTACACTGAACCCACAGCAGAGCAGTTGTCTCCTTGAAAGGCTGAGTTGAGGGCACAAGGGAGGGTGCCGCTCAGGATTAGTCTTTGGGTCCCAGACCATACAATTCTATGGACCACTCATCAGTTAGGACTCAGGAATTCTCTTGTGCGCCTTGGAAATGACTTGGTGATGTTCCAGTTTCTATGCCGAATGATCCTACATCGCTTCTGGCACCCAAGCACATGCTGTTGCGAGACGTTGGTGGGTCCACATGGGGAGAGAGCCCTAGCTAGGGTTAGGGTTCGGTCCAGGGATGTCCCCAGATGCAAAGCGACTCAAGTCTCGTGATCTTCCTCGAGGGCTGAAGTGAGGGCCCATGTGACAGTGCGGGTCAAGTGTACCATTAGGTTTTGGTTGAGGGTTCTGGTTAGGAATAGTGTTAGGTCCCAGGAAGCCTCTGGCACTGAGTCCACAGCAGTGCAGTTTTCTCCCCGAAGGGCTGGGTTGAGGGCACATGGGAGGATGCTGGTCATTTTTAGTATTTCCTTTCCAATTCCAGACAACTGTATGGACCATTGGTCGTGTAGGCCTCAGCAATCCTTTCGGAAAGCTGCAGCCGGGCCTGAGAAACAACATGCTGAGGTTCCAGGTTCTATCCGGAATGATCCTGCACTGCTTCTGGACCCCAGGCATGTGGTGTTGTCAGACTTTGGTTTTGGGTGCCCATGGGTAAGAGCTTTAGCTAGGGTATGGTTCCATCCAGGGTTGTCGCCAGGCTGAAACAACACCACTGTTGTGAATTCAATGGAGGGCTGATGTGTGGCTGTGAGTCTGCTGCAGAGTTAGTGTGCTAGATACAGTTAGGTTTAGGGTGAAGGTTATGTTTCGGTTCACCGTTAGGGTTAGGTCCCAGGTGAGTGAAGACAGTGACTCTACAGCAAAGCAGTTGTCTTCCTGAAGGCCTGAGTGAAGTACAGAAGGGAGGGTTTGCGTTAGCATTAATCTCTGGGTTCCAAAGCCAGACAAACATATGGCCCACCCTTCGGTTAGGCCTCAGGATTCTTCTCGTGCAGCTGCTGTCGTGCTTTGCATATGACATGGTGATGTTCCACGTTTCATGTCTAGTGTTTATGCACCGATTCTCGATCCCATGTATGTGCTGATGTCAGACTTTGTAAATGAGTCCCCATGGGGATAGACACTTAGCTAGGGTCAGGGTTCAGTATAGGGAAGTTGCCAAGTCCGAAGCGACACCAGTGTTTTGAATTCCATGGAGGGCTGAAGTGAGGGCACATACGCGGCTGTGAATCTGGTTTAGAGTTAGTGTGCTAGATAGGGTTTGGTGTAGGGTGAAGGTTGTGTTTAGGGTTATGATTAGGGTTAGGGTTAGGTCTCAGGAGGCTCTAGGCACTGAACCCACAACAGTGGTGTTGTCTCCACGAAGGGGTGAGTGGTGTCCCCAAGGGAGGGTGTCAGTCAGGACTAGTCTTTGGGTTCCAAGGCCAGACAAATGTAAGGGTCACCCTTCAGGTAGGCCTCAGGATTCGTCTCGTGCAGCTGCAGTCGCGCTTGAAATGAGATAGTGATGTTCCACATTCCATGTCGAGTATTTGTGTACAGATTCTCGAAACCGCGTGCATACTGTTGTCAGACTTGGAATTGGGTTCTGACGGGGAGAGAGCCTTACCGAGGGTTTGTGTTACGTCCAGGGAAGTCAGCAGGAGTGAATCGACTCCAATTTCGTGATTTCCTCGAGGACTGAATTGAGGGCCCATGCGACAGTTCGGGTCAAGTGTAGGATTTGGGTTAATGTTAGGGTTAGGTGTAGGGTGAAGGTTATGGTTAGGGCTACGTTAGGGTTAGGTCCCAGGAGTCTCTAGGCACTGACCCCACCGCAGAGCAGTTGTCTCCCCGATGGGCTGAGTGGAGTACACAAAGGAAGGTGTCAGTCAGGATTAATCTTTGGTTTCCAATGCCAAACAAATATTGGGCAAGCTTCATATAGGCCTCAGGAATCCTCTCGTTCAGCTGCAGTTCCGCCTTGAAAATGACATAGTGATGTTCCACGTTCCATGTCAAGTATTTCTGCACTGATACTCGAACCTATGTGCGTGCTCTTGTCAGACTTTGGAATTGGGTCCCCATGGGGACAGAGCCTCAGTTAGGGTTAGGTTTCGGTCCAGGGGCGTCAGCATGGCAGAAGCCATAGCAGTTTTGTCAATTCCATGGGGGGCTGAAGTGAGGGTACGTGCGTGGCTATGGGTCTGGTGTAGCTTATTGAGGTTGATAGGGTTGATAGGTGTTGGGTAAGGAATATGTTGAGGATTAGGGTTAGTTTTAGGTCTCAGAAGACACCAGACACTGATCCCATAGCAGAGCTGGTGTTAACCCGAGGGGCTGAGTGGAGTACACAAGGGAGGGTGCCGGTCAGCATTAGCCTTTGTCTTCCAAATCCAGAGAAATGTATGTGTCACCCTTCGTGTAGGACTCAGGAAGCTTCTCGTGCAGCTGCAGTCGCGCTTTGGAAATGACATGGTGATGTTCCACGTTCCATGCCAAGGATTTCTGCACTGATTCTCGAGCCCATTTGTGTACTGTTGTCAGACTTTGGAATTGGGTCCCCGAGCCTTAGCTAGCATTAGGGTTTGGTCCAGGGAAGTTGCCAGTCCTGAAGCAACTCCCTTTTCGTGATCTCCCGCGAGGGCTGAATTGAGGGCACATGCGAGGGTGTGGTTCAATGTAGGGTAGGGTTAGATATAGGCGTAGGTGTAGGGTGAGGGTAATTGTTAGGGGTACAGTTAGGGTTACAGTTAGGGTTATGGTTTGCAAATAACATGGTGATGATATATATTCCATGCCAAGTATTTCTACACCTGTTTTCGAACCTTGTGTGTGCTATTGTCAGATTTTGGACTTGTTTCCCCATGGGAGAGACACTTATATAGGTTTAGTGTTTGGTCCAGGAATGTCACCAGGGCCAAAGCAACTCCAGTGTTGTGAATTCCATGGAGCTCTGAAGTCAGGGCACATGCGCAGCTGTGGGTCTGGTGTAGACTTAATGAGATAGATAGGGTTCGGTGTAGGGTGATATTTATGGTTAGGGGTACTGTTAGGTTTAAGTTTAGGTCCCACGAGACTCCAGACACTGACCCCAAACAGAGCAGGTGTCAACCTGAAGAGCTGAGTGTAGTACACAAGGGAGGGTGCCCGTCAGTCTTCGTATTTGGGTTCCTAGACCAAACAAATGTATGGTCCACCCTTCGGGTAGGCCTCAGGATTCCTCCCGTGCAGCTGCAGTTGCACTTTGGAAGTGACATGGTGATGTTCCAAGTTCCATGCCAACTATTTCTGGACCCATTCTTGAACCAGTGTGAGAGCTGTTGTCAGACATTGGAATTGGGTCCCAATGCATACAGAGCCAGAGCTAGGGTTAGAGTTCGTTCCAGCGGTGTGGCCATGGCCGAAGAGACTCCAGTGTCGTGATCTCGCTGGAGGGCTGAATTGAGTGTCCATGCGAGTGTGCAGGTCAAGTGTAGTGTTTGGGTTAGAGATAGGGTTGGGTGTAGGTTGAAGTTTACGATTAGGGTTATGATTAGGGTTAGGGTTAGGTCCTAACCCATCAAGCTCCAGGCACTGAACGCACAGCAGAACAATTGTATCCCCGAAGGGCTGAGTGTAGGACACAAGGGAGGGTGCCTGTCAGGATTAGTCTTTGGGTTCCAAGGCCAGGCATATGTATGGGCCACCCTTCGGGTAGGCCTCAGGAATCCTCTTGTGCAACTGCAGTCGTGCTTTTGAAATGACATGGTTATGTTCCATGTTCCATGCTGAGTATTTTTGCACCGATTCTCGAATCCTTGTGGGTGCTGTTGTCAGATTTTAGAATTGCGTCCCCATGGGGAGAAAGCCTTAGCTAGGGTTAGGGTTCAGTCCAAGGAAGTCGACAGGGCTGAAGCGACTCCAGTCTAATGATCTCCCTCGAGGGCTGTGTTGAGGGCCCTAGAGCAGGTGGGGGTCAAGTATAGGGTTCAATTAGAGATAGGGTTAGGTGTAAGTTGAGGGTTATGTTTAGGGTTATGGGTAGGGTTAGTTTTAGGTCCCAGGAGGCTCCAGGCACTGAACCCACAACAGTGCAGTTGTCTCCCCGAAGGGCTGAGTGGAGTACATAAGGGAGCCTGCCGGTCAGTATCAGTTCATAAGCTCCAAGACCAGAGAGATGTTTGGGCCACCCTTGGAATAGGCCTCAGGAATCCTGTCGTGCAGCTGCAATCACACCTTGCAAAAGAAATGGTGGTGATGTTCCATGTTCAATTCCGGGTACTGTTGCACCGATTCTCGAACCCGTGTGCGTGCTGTTGTCAGACTTTGGAATTGGGTCTCCATGGGGATAGACACTTAGCTAGGGTAAGTGTTCGGTACAGGGAAGTTGCTAAGGCTGAAGCGACACCAATGTTGTTAATTCCATGGAGGTCTGAAATGAGGGCACATGTGCGGCTGTGGATCCGGTTTACTTTTCACGTGCTAGATAGGGTTAAGTGTAGGGTGAGGGTTATGGTTAGGGGTATGTTTACGGTTAGTGTTAGGTCCCAGGAGGCTCTCCATCCATGTAGTTTCAAATGGCAAGATTTAATTCTTTTTGATGGCTAAGTAATATTCCAGGGTGTGTGTATGTATGTATGTGTATACACACACAAACGCACACACACACATATACATACCGTGTGTGTGTGTGTGTGTGTGTATACGTCTGTATCCATTCATCCATCGATGGACATTTGGGCTTTTTCCATACTTTGGCTATTGTTGATAGTGGTGCTATAATCGTGGGGGTGCATGTGTCCCTTCAAAACAGCACACCTGTGTCCCTTAGATAAATGCCTAGTATTGCAATTGCTGTGTCGTAGGATAGTTCTCTTTTTAGGTTTTTGAGGAGCCTCCGTACTGTTTTCCAGAGTGGCTGCAACAGCTTGCATTCCACTATTCATTGTTCAGTAGGATGTTCTTTATTCTACAAGTATTTGTTATCTTTCCAAATTTTTTCTGGTGGTTGATTTCGAGTTTCATAGCATTGGGGTCTGAAACTGTGCACGGTTTGATCTCTATCTTTTTGTACTTGTTGAGTACAAGTGAACATAAAATTATTTATGTTTACTTATTTTAGAGAGAGAGACAGAGCATGAGCGGGGGAGGGGCAGAGAGAGAGGGAGACAAAGAATCCGAAGCAGGCCTCAGGCTCTGAGCTGTCAGCACAGAGTCCGACACAGGGCTCAAACTCACAAACCATGAGATGACGACCTGAGCTGAAGTCAGATGCTTAACTGAATGAGCCTCCCAGGCACCCACTTTAATGAAATTTTAAATGACACCGTTCAAAGTGCACTTGCTACCTTGCAAACTCAGAGAGAGAGAAAGAAATGTGAAGAATCAGGAAGTGGTTAAGAGTTGGCTGCTGAGTTTTACCGTAATTTGGCTTTGGAGGGTTTTTGTTCATTGGGTGAAGTGGAAAGAGAGAGAATCTTAAGGAGGATTCACACTCAGTGTGGAGCCCAACACAGGTCTGGGTCACATGATCCTACAATCATGACCTGACCCAAAATCAAGAATCTGATGCTCAACTGACTGAGCCACCCAGGTGCTCAATAGTTTCTTTCTTTCTGAATGCTGAATAGTAAATTTTCAACGTGAATGGGGGATAAACATGCATACATACATACATACATACATACACCACTAAGAAAGCCATGAGTTGTTAGACATGAACTATTTTCCATCATCTTTGTCTTCTAGTTATATTCATGCCTCAAGGTGTTTGTTGATTCTAATGCACGATCTTGCTGTGTGAGGCACAAATTGTTGTGTGATCAGTTTTCCGTGAAAGTCTTTCCTCATATCTGTCTTAACCACAAGATGCAAATGTTGAATTCAAGGATGTAGAGCTAAGAGCCTTCAGGTCCAATAACTGTCAACTAGAAGTTATATTTTCTGTTGGGGAGAAATCCCCATATGATGGCAATGACTTTGCATTGGTAAGGGAAAGAATACTTTCATGCCTTCGTGGTTCTTGCCTTTTTTCTGTCTCACCAAAATCAAGACTCAGGTCATGTGCACGTTTATCAAGAAAACACCTTTTTTTTTCCAGAAAATAAAAACGTCCTGGAAGACAAGTGTGATGCATTGAGGTCTTTGAAAGCCACAAAGGAAGCAAAAGTCAAACAGTTGAAGGAGAAAGCACATAACCTGGAAGAATTCTATGAACAAAGTGCCTACAAAAAAGTAACATGGGGGCGCTTGGGTGGCTCAGTCGGTTGAACGTCCAAATTCGGCTCAGGTCATGATCTCACGGTCCATGAGTTCAAGCCCCATGTCGGGCTCTGTGTTGACAGTTCAGAGCCTGGAGCTTGCTTTGGATTCTATATCTTCCTCTGGCCCTACCCAGCTCGCACTCTGTCTCTATCAAAAAATGAATAAACGTTAAAAAATTTTTTAGAAAAGTAAGATGTTCATGTGAGAACTGTCACAAGGACCGGATTGTATGGGAGAACATGGCAGCCAGTAGAGATAATTGTATTTCTTTTGGAACTGGGTCCAGAGTATTTTTGCCCAATGCATTCAGTAGTATTGGACCTTCCCTTCCTACCTTGCTTTCTGTAATGTAACCTGCATTTTCCTTTCTGTCCTAAGTGCTTGCCACACATTGTGTCATGTTTTGGGGGTGGAAGAGGGAAGGTACCATCATTAATAACTTTAATACCTGGATCCACTCTGGATCCACCTACACTGTCCTACAGGTTTCTTTTTTTTTCAACGTTTTTTTTTTTTTTTATTTATTTTTGGGACAGAGAGAGACAGAGCATGAACGGGGGAGGGGCAGAGAGAGGGAGACACAGAATCTGAAACAGGCTCCAGGCTCCGAGCCATCAGCCCAGAGCCTGACGCGGGGCTCGAACTCACGGACCGCGAGATCGTGACCTGGCTGAAGTCGGACGCTTAACCGACTGCGCCACCCAGGCGCCCCTGTCCTACAGGTTTCAATCGCATCACACTGTTTTGTCACCCAGCAATTAGGTCATTTTTCTTCAGGACCAGACATGGGTCAAAAATGTGTGGGGAAAAAAAATGAATTATCTTGCTGCAGAAACAATGGAAGTTGCTTTCTGGAAAGTGGGTACGGGTACCAGCAGTACTGGATCCCTGCATCCATTCTGCCAGTGAGATTGCTCACTGCAGGCCCAATCCCTAAGAAAGTCAAGTTGTTTCCTGTCCCCTGATTTTTTAAGTGTAACTCTTCTGAGTCTTGGCCAAAGCCCGCAGCTTCACTAGGGCTCATCTTTGCTGGCCGCCCCTGAACTACACTTGTTTACTTCTAAGTCTGTGCCCATAAAGTTGTTCAGCTTCTTTGCCATTCAAATGTATGCCCCCCACCTCAATGATGAGTCCTAGGGATTTTGG
Source organism: Neofelis nebulosa (assembly GCF_028018385.1). Taxonomy (NCBI): domain Eukaryota; kingdom Metazoa; phylum Chordata; class Mammalia; order Carnivora; family Felidae; genus Neofelis; species Neofelis nebulosa. Next base: position 986,613 of record NC_080787.1, read on the forward strand.
GTCCAACTGCCAGGCTGGCTTTGTCCTGGGCTTCCTTCTTCTCCATCTTGGTCTTGTGTGTCTTTGTAGGGTTGTCAGACACTTGGTGCATTCAGTAACATGTTTCCTCCTTTGTACAGTATTTCCTTTTGTTCTCAGGAGGAGATGTGGGACTTTAGAGTCCCTCACTCGTGTTGGAAAATGAAGTCTTCTCTTCCCTGGAGACTCACCTTATATTTGTCCTTCCCACAGCTGGGGTTAGGGCTTGCTCTGTCTCACTGGCATCTTGTTTTTGTTAACTCGTAAGCACTTTCTGTGAGTGGGTGCAGCACCCTGACCTCCTCTCTATCTTCAACCCCTTACAACAGAGCCACTACACTACAACCACTCCAGCAAGCATTTGCCGAAGGACTGCCTGAGAGGCCAGAAGGAAATGCATGTGCCTTTCTCTGTCTAGTGCTTTTGTGTCATTTTCTAAGAGATTTTCAATTTTGCATGTGATTCTTGAGTACATCAAGTGTCAAGTTGAAACCATCTCAATCAACACCACAAAGAAAATAGTCTGAGGGTAACACAGCAACCCAGCCTTGCCAAGCATTGCCTTTTGCTGCCTTCATTATCAATGGAATGAATCTTGTTAAAGTAGATTTGGCTCCATGAAGTTGAGAGTTTTCCACCTGAAATCTCTTTCCTGGAAGTAATCCCAGACTGTGTGACAGTTCATATCATGTTGTACGTCAGGAGATGATGTTGTTCTAAGATTGGCCTTTTGAAGGTGGAGGCACGGGTTGCAGTCCTGAACTCTAGCGATGTCTGGGAGTGAGCTGCAATGTTAGTGAAACCATATTCTGGAAGGTCGTCTTTCAGGTGATTGCCTGTGTCATGGTACAACTTTTGGACTGAGAATCAGGGCTCCCCATGGAGGTGTAAGACTAGTGATGATCCCCTGCTTCATCCTAATGGGTACAGTTGGTCAGATATGGTTTTTCACTCACTGATGAAATGAGTCTTCACCATCTCAAACAAAAGACCAACTCTGGGAAGGCACAAAGTACAATGTTATTTGATGACTTTATGATAAAGGAGAGGAAACGAGAACTAGAAAGACAGTTCCAATAGTAGAGACGTGGCAGCAGACAGAAGTTGAATTTTCTTGAACTTAAATGGGGTGTTCACTTCATTTCTCTGATTGGGTTGTCAGTCTGTGCATTTATGGGAGAAGTGGGGGAAGGGATATTTGCATAGGACTTCAAGAGTGCTGGGAGGTAAAAAGGGAGAACCTCTGGACCTTGTTCCTGACTGTGTATGTATCTTTCCCATCATAGGAAGCTGAAAATGACACTGTGAACTGGTGGCAAAGAAGAATCAGCTGGCAGCTGCAGGTAAAATTTGAAAATAGCTACTTAAGGGGCGCCTGGGTGGCTCAGTCGTTTAAGCGTCCAACTTCAGCTCAGGTCATAATTTCACAGTCCGGGAGTTCGAGCCCCGTGTCAGGCTCTGTGCTGACAGATCAGAGCCTGGAGCCTGTTTCAGATTCTGTTACATCTCTCTCTGTCCCTCCCCCGCTCATGCATGTGCTCACTCTCTCTCTGTCTCAAAAATAAACATTAGGAAAAAAAAGAAAATAGCTACAGAAGAAATAAACAAGTACAAGTGAGTTCAGCTAGTAATTACCAGCAGCTCATGAAACCGCTGTTCATTTTTTGGTTTTTAATCTTTGTGCAGTGTTTAAAGTCAACATATGCATAGAGTATTAACAGATAAAAAAGGTAAGTTTAGAAAGGATAAAACAATTAAGTTTCTAAACATTTGCAGATCTCAAGTAGTGGCCAGACTGTGTGGAAACTTTGTCCATGCTAACATTCCTCGGAGGTGGTGTCAATTGTCATCATATGTAGGAAAGCAGTGTGTCATACAATGAATCATACCCATCAACGTGGTAGTGCCATTTCATGGCCCTCATCTTTGCAACCCTGGGAAACATGGTGAGGATATAAGTTATAGAAGAATAGATCTTTATGATAAAAGACACTTGTCACATGATGAGTTAGAGAAAGATTGAAAATGGGAAGGAATTCTATGAACTCTGAACCCTACAGGCATGGAATAACGAGTAAGGAAAAGATGTAACAATAGCTTTGATCCTACTGGTCATTGATAATCATGTGCAAAGTGTTTCATGTGTAAGAATAAATTGTATCCTGGGACAAATATGAGGTTGTTGGGAACGTGGGCAGCTTATTTAAAATCATACCCAATATTGGGCCTTATCTGACAAGAGCAATTGTAACTCACAGGCAACAAATTGAACAAACACGGGAACAGCTGCAGCAGGCAGAGCTCCCCTTTAGATACCAGGTAACCTGAGTTCTGCCTGACATACTGAACCCTTAGCACCCCACGCGGGTGAGTGTAGTGGCCCTTGGAATCCCTGACCACGGGCTTTTCATTGTTGGCTTTTTCAGCTTGCAGTTCATGAGAAGAATGCTCAGGACAACTAGGTAAGTGTTTTCTTGTTTCCTCCTCTTTCTTTGGTGCATAGTGTGGCACCACCTTCCGACTGAAGGTGGATGTGTTTTTTCTCCCCCAGATCAAGACTCAGATCTGGGACAGGGAGATGGCAGAGCAGGGCAGGGAGGTCGCTTACTTGAAATACAGGTGTGGTCATTTGACTTGCGTTTTTATGGGTGTTTCCAGGGATGACGCCTGCACTGTTTGTTGTCTAGTAGACGACGCGGTGTTGCAACTCTTCTAGAAGTCCATTATTTTTCTGTATCCAAGACTGGACGGGATGGAAGCAAAGAGGCTGCCTGAGGGATACATGAGGCAGAAACCAATCACTGCAAGAACCCTCCACGGAGAGGTAAGGAGCACGTTGTGATGTGCCGCAGTCTAATTTCTGCTGTGCAGCCTGTTCCTGTGTGTGATCATCGTGTGGTCTGGAAAGAATCACAAGCAGTCAGGACGGCAGGTGGTCTGAAGGGGTGACAGAAGGGTGTTCTCCTCTGGTGCTGCAGACAGTGAGGCACTTGTCCCTGTGACTGGTGGAGCTCATGCCCCTCCTCTGACGGTGACCCTCCCACCTCCTCTAACATCCCGGTGTCTGAAGAGCCTGGAAACCTTCTTCCCACCCGGACACAATACGAAGACTTTAGTTTATTTGAGGAGAAGGTCATTTATTCACTAGTTTTAACAGTCTTTCTTTTTGTTTGTTTTGCAAACTGTAGCCCTACATCCCTCATTTCAAGTTCCATAAAGCTTAGCTTAGTCCTCTGATGGTATCAGTGCAACTCTGCAGCTTCACTGCTAACTTCTGACAGTTTTCCTTTTCTCGATAGTGTCAAATTAGTCTTTCCTTATATACTAACTGCTCTCATGTGGAAGGCAGCTTGTAGATAAGCTGGGAGATTGAACAATTTGCCTGAAGCCTGAAGAAATGCACCCTTCTTGAGGACTCATTGAGGATATACACCAAACCAGTATTCTCAATGTTATTCTTTTTTGTTAATTTTATTTATTTTGAGAGACGCATAGACAGAATGCCAAGCAGGCGCCACACTGTCAGTGAGGAACCCAATGCTGGGCTTGAATTCACAAGCTGTGAGATCGCGACCTGAGCCAAAATTAAGAGTTGGATGCTGAATCCAAGCATCCTCAGATTAATTCTTGATCTGTAATGGAATCGTGATTTCCCATGATGTATACTGAGAAAACTGTTTTACTGGTGAATTCTAAATTGCTAGTTTGCCTGGCCTGTCCACAGTTATGTGATTAATTATGAAACAACATGAACTAGGGCACCATGAGGTCTTTATCAAGGTGAGGGGACGGTTCTCCCCCTTATCCTTGGGGACCTGACCATAGGGAAAAGTTTAAGATATTTGAGGAATGAGTTGAGGGATTGTTTTCATTCCGCACAGTCCTCTAAAAGCAGAATAAACCTCTGTCCCTTCTAGGGTCTTTAGTAGATCGAGAAACTGCTGAAACCTTTGTGGGTTACAGCGGCTCTGACGGTACCAAGAATGCATACAAGGACAAGGTAAATGCCAGGGCCTTTCTCAGTTGTAACTCTTTTGGGAAACCCTCATCTTTATGTACAGCATGCTCCCCGGCCTTGTCTCATTTTGCGTGTTGTGTGATATGTCTGTTTGTACTTTCTTTTCCAAATGCACACTCATAACCCAGGAGCCCACAGGCTTCTCAATTTTTAGTCTGTCAGCTTTCTGTGGTAAGTTTAGAAGCCAAAAGCGCTTAGAGACTGAGTACCTTAAGGTTTTTCCATGAGTTTCAGGAAATAATGAGAGGAGGATGACTGCACACTCCAAACAGTGGTCTTCCGGCCTGGGTGATCCCTTCCAGACCTCACCTCTGTGGGAACAGTGTGTCTTCTGTGTCTTCCTTTCTTGATTCTGGCTAGGAGATGAACCGGTTAGAAACGACATCATGACTCCAACTTTTTATTATGTGCCCTGTGCCATTTAGAGTGGTCATAGAGAAAGCCAATGTCATCACCTTTCTGTCTTTGTTGGTAAATGACTTGTCTGGAATCCTCCAGCTATACCTTAGGTAAAAAACAATTTGCACACTGTGTCCTTCAGTTGTGTTTCTGTGAGCAGTTTCTGGTTGTGTCCCCAGTCACTGTTAGAGCTGATATAATCTCATGACACATACCAATTTTATACCAAAACACTTGCATGAAATCTGTTATGTGAATTTCTCCCTCTTTTTTTCCGTTGCACATAACTACTCTGTGTCCTTTAGTATGCTTAAAGTCAGAATTCCCTATGAATTAAGATGAACACATCTGAACTTTGTAGACATTCACCACAAGTAACTCGTTCTTCACAGAAGACTCTCATTCCCCTGCAAGATTCCAGGCATCCTCCACTCCCCAGAGGTCTCCGAGGCCTTTGACAACACTTCAAGAGGGAAGACTCCTTTCTCAGGGAGAGGACCAGAGGAGGCACAGTGAGGGTCCGGCTGCAGAACGTTTTGCCAGGAGTGGCTGTGATTCCATGAGCAGAATATGAGTCGTTTATTCCCAATCATTTTTTTTGTGTTCTTAATATAGCAAAAGCAGAGCATCTGGAGTCGCCGTAGAGGAGGGATGCAGGGTGAACCTGGACATCGATGGCTGCCTGTCGGGAGAATGCTACTTCATTAATCTGTAGTTACTTCTGTTAACCCTCTAGGACAGGACCCTTGCCATTTTACTTCCGCAGACATGGGCAATGATGTGTGGTGGCAATAGATTAACCTCTTGCATCTACTACCCCAAGCTGTAGGTGGTATCCAGTGGCAGGGACAGACTTTTCAGGTACTGATGCTACTCTCTTGGGTCCTGGTGGTAGAGAGATGGCAGGTGCTGACACCTTCTTCTCTGGGTTACAGCTGCTTTTGGTATTGGTTCTCTTGTCTGGCATATGGATGTAGCTGTCACTTCTGTTCTGCAGGGCAGTCTGGATCCTGGGGACCTCCTCCGTTAACTGGATGATTCTGCATGCCCTACCCTAGACATGCCCCGCCCCCATGGACTATTAGGCACGTCCACCTCCTGAACCTTAGTGGCCCTGAGGCCACCCAGAACCCCTCCACCTGCAACACTTGGTAAGATGATCTAAGCACTAGGATTTGACTCTAAAACACGCTCACCTTATTTTGTTGCTGTTAGGTCTTGGGCCAAGGTGCAGAGGCGGTACCACAGACCATTGTGATGCAAGGGGAATGTGTCTGCTGCCATTACCATATTCCTCAAGTTGCTCAGGATCTCATCTTTGTCCTTTCCCCCACCATGGGTTGGTACAGGCATCTCTTGTGGAAAAGGAATGGGGCCGTATGCAGAAAAGCAGACATAGCGCTTCAGCAGAAATGCCCTGTACACAGTCCACTTGCTGGGATCTGTGAGGCATGAGGCACAATGTAACGTACGTCCATCTAGTTGTGCTCACAGCCATCCATAGTTGTTCTATGAGTGATGAATACATCTGAATCAGGGCTTTTCGGAGTCTTCATCAAGTTATAAGGGATGGTTCTTCAAGTTCTTTTTGGGTATCACCGGAGGCATGTGGGACACCCTGTGCATGTAATTTGGGATCTCACTGGGACAAAGAGTTTAAGTTGACAGAAGTATGAGGGGAGGGTTTTTTGTTTTCTTTTTGACCTCCAAACAGTCTACTCAAGTCAGAATAAACCTCCATCCCTTCTAGAGCTTTTTGCAGGTCCAGAAGTAGGTGTCACAACCAAGAGTGACATCGACACTGGCTCTGCCAAAACTACCAAGAAGCACAAAGTAAATACTGTGGCCATTTTCAGTTCTAAGTCTTTACGGACCGCCACATCTTTCTGTACAGGACACACTCCTGTCATTGTCTCTGGTTTGTGTGAAGTATGGCCTGTCTGCTGTTTTTGTTTTTTTTTTTTCCCCAAATGCAAAACCTTTATCACCGAGTCTATGGGATTCCCTATTTTCCAGCTGGCATCTCTTTGTGGTAACTTTAGAAGCTAAGCGTGCTTAAGGGTGAGAACCATAGGGCTTTTCCAATGTGTTCCTGGAATAAATCAAGGAGGATGACACCACACTCCACTTGGAAGTCTCCTACCTTGCCTCATTCTTTGTGGATCTCCTCAATGTGGAATCATTGCTCTTGCTGTTTCTTCCTCTCCTGTTTCCTTCTATTGAGGGTTTTAACGTGCTCAGAAAAATCTGTGGGTATCCTTACAATTTGAAAATGCAAACTGCCTTCACTCCAACTTATATTTTTGTATGTGTCATTTACAGTGGTCTTAGACAAAGTAAATTTCATACCCATCAGCATTTTGGTAAACATGCTGTCCAGAGTCCCTTCAGGTGTGCCCTGGGCACAAATATCTGAACTATAAGAGGTGGCATATTTGCCATAGAAAACATGCACTGAAACTTAAGTTGTGAAGAGAAAAAATCCAAAATTACCTGTGTGTCATGTCCCCACGGTGTCCTTCACTTGTGTTCACATGAGCACATTCTCTCGTGTCCTGTGTCACAGGTACAGCTAAAACATGGAAACTTACACCAGACATCAAAGTGCATTTGTGTTAATTTTGTCTTTTAGAATTTCAGCTCATTTTTCCAGAGGACACAATTACCCTGCAGAGTGTACTGCACTTAAGCTGAGAAGTACCTCTGAATTCAAATAAATTAGCCAAACCAACTAACATGTATAGGCTACCTGTTTCTCTAAGAGCATGCTTTCCCAGGTCCTCTACAGGCCCTCACTGTGCCCATGGATAGCACTTCCAGAGAGGAGGAGATCCCATTGTCGGGACAGTAGTTTGGACACAGGCAGGGGCTTAGAGGCAGAACTTTGAGCCACGAGGGCTATGATTCCATGTGTGGACACTGGCTTTGTCATTCCTTCTCATTCTGTAGTTCTTCACATACACAATAAACAGCCTCTGTGGTGGAGGGGATGAAGGGTGGAGTGTGATCCTGGACATAGTTGACTTCCTATCTGGAATATGCTACTTTGTTAATTTAGTATTCAGCCTATAAATCTTCTAGGAAAAGGACGCTTGCTGTTTCTATGTTTCCAGACACGTGGGGACATTAGTTTACCCCAATCACATCCTCTTCCCACCCCAAAGCTGTAAGTGGAACCCAAAGTATGGGTAGAGATTTTGGCACTGATGCTGCCCTCTTGGAACCTGGTGGTGGGGAAGCTAGTAGGATATGAGCACTGCTGCTTTGGGTTTCCGCTTTTTGCTGGTGTTGGTGCTCGGTTCTGTCCTATGAACACACCTCTCATTTCTTTTCCGCAGGCTATTTTGTATGCAAGAGTCCTGGTCCTTTCCCAGGATTGCCTTGCAGGCTGTACCCTGTGGACCACCCTTCACCACCAGTCATGGGCTATAGGCCACATCCCCCTCCTCCACCTACTCTCTTTGTTAAGATGACCTGAACTGGATGAGTGGCTGGTAAAGTATATTCATCTTCTTCATGATTGACTTTGTGGCAACGATGTAGAGATGGTTGTGAGTCTTGGCAATGCAACTCCAAACTGCCTGAGGACACTGTAGCATATCTCAAGTTTCTCAGGACATACATACAATGGGCAGTGTCATGTCCCTGTAATACAGTGAGCTATACGTTTCTCTTGTCAAATGAAAGAGGAATTTTTACACAAAAGCAGACGTATCAGCAGTACTGGGGCGTATGTTGGAGACACAATGTGTTGGGTTCTCTAACTTTTAGAGCATCAGGTGTCCTGTGTGAAAGAGGGACATTCATTAAACGATGCAGACCTTGTGATCACCATGATGGAAACACCAGTGAAGGATCCAGTGCAAAACCGGGGGAGACTTGAATCATACAGGAATAGAAGGGAAGTTGAGCACAATAAGCAGAGTTTGAGGAGGTGCAGAGGGGAGGGTGTTGGGGGTCAGTGAGATGCAGCTGGAGGTCATTCCTGGCCACAGCCTGAGCAGGGAGTGTGAGGTCCATACGGAGCTGCTATGTGGGACCGCTCTCAGTGCACAATGCACTGTTCAGCTCCAAAATGTCAGTGTGTTGCCAAAGTGCACGCAGGTAATCACCTAAAAAGATTCTTGTCTCCTTGGATTTTCCTGAAGGTTATACATATTTGTGGGGGGAAAAGAGCCCTGGAGATATGGGGAATTTAACTTGTTCTAATGAAAATGCTGTATGCCCAAGTTCATATCCCTCAGTGAGACTAAAAGTGGAGACAGGTTCTAGATCAGCTGAGTCATCCTACAATTCAGGGCTGGCCAGATGCCACCCCTGCTGGACCCCTGTCATCACCCTGACTACAGCTTTGCATCTCCTCAAACTTCTCTCACAATATCCTGAGGCTTTGCCTGTGTTCCTGTTGTCTCAGCCCTAATAACAGTTCTCAGTGGGACCTACACAGAGCCTCAGCTGTGTTATCTGTGAAAACAGGGGTAATATTTGTTTCTAAGAACAAGAGAAAAAGAAGACATTCAGTGTATAAAGCATCTGCAAAATCTCTGGGAACACGCTTCTCACAGTTTCAGTTAAGATAGCTCCACACAATGATCCTCCAAAAAAGATGGCCACAGGAGTTTATTAAACTAGGACTGTTAACAACTCAGCCCAGGGAGTGGGAATCACGGTTTTAAAAAATAAGACAATGTCCCTCGTTTTTCTATTAGAATTCGGGCCCTGCCACACAGTGAAAGAAAAGCTAATTATGAGAATGTGTACATTCAGAGACCTAGATCTGAAGACAATCATTTTCTATTACACATAATCTCACAGATGCCGCCACACACTACAGTGTTCGTCTGAGGCCACAGATAAACTACAGAAGACAGAATGCATGTAGGAAAACATAAGATCACAGGGAAATAAACCAAAATCTCTTTGCCTTGTAGGACAACTCTTTTGAAATTTGAAGAGGACTGTGCATGGTGACAGACTATCATGTTTGTATATACATTTTAAGAATGTGCCAGATCTACCTGAATGCTTTCCATGCCCATCCTGTCCCCTCCACTTTGTCCTTCCTACTGTCCCCTAATCCACCTTTCATCGTTATGTCTCTGTGTCAGCGTCTGCTTCTAGGACCATCTACTCTCACTCCCCATTGGTGCACACAGTGGGGTTCCTGTACACAGGTAAGAAAGTACCAGAAATGGTGGAGGGAGTTTTCTGGGGTGATGGGACCTTCCTATATCTAGGTGCTTATGCTCATTTATTTTGGAAATATTCCCTGAGTCCATGATGCCTTCGGGTCAGATAGGTATCTGTCCTTAGGAAATGGCTGAGATCTAATGCTGGAGAAGGATGAGGGACCAGCAGTGACTGTGGTAGAGGAGTGAGGGTCAGACCCATGCCCAGGATGCCAGGTGTTCACAGACAGCACCACGTGTAGGAGGACTCTGAGGAGCAGAGATTTCTTGATCAGACCCATGGACTACATAATCATCCTGCAGTTTCCTCACTGAGCGATGGCCAGAGCAGAAGGACAGCAGCTGGAGGACACCCTGATCATGGCTGGAGTGGAGCAGTGGGCCTGGGGGATTGAGTCAGGGAAAGGGACAGGCAGAAGGCAGCAACAGGGAGTTTGAGAGACAAAGGAAAGAGAAGAGAAGGGACCCTTCTCTGCTGACTTCACCTACATTTCTGTGTGACCAAAATGAGACGCTTGTCTCCCAGGGAAGGGAAGAGGGCTGGCAAAAAGACAGAATGACATACTCAGCTCAAGTGCCCAGGGTATCTGCCTTGCTCTTGAGTACCTAACACAGGAAGCACGTGCTTTCTGTCATGATTGGAACTGCAGCTCGTACCATTTAGTGAAAATCAATCCAATTATGCATCCCTCAGCATTAAAGTACTCCAACAAAATTAAGTGAACAGACTGAAAGATACAACACAGGATAAAGTCCAAAGGTAGAATGACTGCCATACTTTCGGGCATACAGTCTATCAGAAAAGGAGGTAGCTACCCTAGTGCAGGCCTTCAGACACCTGGGCAATATCTGAAAATGTAAAAAAAAAAAAAAAAAAAGTCCTTACTCCAAAAGCAACATTAGCTCTAGACGCAAAGGGATCATGATTTAAGGTTTAGAGAGAAAGCATGTGACTTCATGGTGCTGTATCCAAGAGATCAATTCTCATCAAATTATACCCTTTAATTTGAGGCTCTTTGTTATGTGTAAATTATATGTCCTTAAAGAGAGTTTCAAAGCACAAAATACTAGAAGCAAATGTGGGAACGTTCCTTTCAAATCCTGAAGTGCATGGGTGAGATGAGTCTGTCTGCCCATGTCTCAAAAATCCAAAATAATAAGACACTTAAAAAATTAATAGCAGACTAAGCAGACCCTGAGCTCACACTGTCCCATGTTTTCAACTGCATAACATCCACATCCAAGTCTATGAACCAGAGAACGATCCAAAGACTGGCAGAACAAACTCCACACCTAAATAGAAGCTGCATCAGAAAGGTGGAGTCTGGCTGCCTGCAGAAGGGGCAGAAAAAGTGAGCCCTCACACCAGGGAAGACTAATCTCCATAACATTGGGCATTAAAACCCAGGGGGGGCTGAATTCGCTTGAGTTTAGATCCTGGGCTTTGGAGGTCAGCTGACCCAGCACTGGGTGATCCAGGAGGATGAGTGATAGCCAGGTCCCTGCCTGTGTAGAGAGGCAACGTAAACATGGCATTTCACACAATGCTTAGGCCACAGGAGACACATGTATTCATGCTGATTCTTGATTCTTGACTCAGCTGGCCTGCCTGGGTCCCACTGACACCACTGACAGCAAGCACAGCCCACAACAGGCACGCATTCAGTGCAGACCTCCGCACTGAAAGGAAAAGTAACCCAGACACAACAGCAGGGAGTGAGCAATACCCATACGATATCCTCCTGAAGGTCCAGGTTCTATAAACGGAGATGTGCACTGCTGAGGACTCCAGGACCTCTTCTTCATAACGGCATTAATTTCAAGATCAGAAGGCACAGCTGACTTTCCTAACACAGAGAAATGGAGCCAGAGAGACAGACAAAATGGACACACAGAGATGTTTATCCACAGTGAAAGACCTAGTCAAAGCCACAGCCAGAGATCTAAGCCAAAGACATATAAGTAACATACCTGATACAGAATTTAAAGCAATGATCATAAGGATACTCACTGGAGTTGTGGAATGAGTAGAAGAGTGAGACCCCTGACAGAGGTAAGATATAACATAGTTACACACTGAGGACACAATAAAGGAGAAACATGCTTGCTGGAATGAACAGAGGGATGGAAGAAGCAGCCGAACAAACTAGTGACCTCGAAGACTAAGTGATGGAAATTAATCACACTGAACCAAAGACAGAGAACAGAATTCTGCCACGTGAGACGAGACTAAGGGAACTCAGTAACTACAGGAAAGATAATAGTATTCATATTGTAGGAGTCCCAGAAGGAAGAGAAAATGGGGAAGAAAATTTATTTGAGAAAACAATAGCTGAAAACTTCCCTAATTGGGGGAGGAAAACAAACATCCACATCCAGGAGACTAGAGAACTCCCATCAAATTCAGGCCAACACACAAACCTATTGTAAGGAAACTTACAAATTAGGGTGAGAGTAAAGAAAAACTCATAAAAGCAGCAAAACAGTCCTTAACTTAGAAGGGAAGACCCATGAGGCTAACTACATGTTTCTGAAAAGAAACTTGGCAAGCCAGAGTGACATCACATATTCAAAGTGCTGAATGGAAAAATCAGCAGCCAAGAATACTCTATTCAGCAAGGCTATCTTTCAGGATGAAGGAGACACAGACTTTCACAAAGAAAAACTAAAGGAGTTTGTACCACTAAACCAGTCCTGCAAGAAATATTAAGAGGGATTCTTTGAGTGGAAATGAGAGACCAACAGTGACAGTATAGAGGTAGAAGACAAGTTCAAGTAAAAAATGAACATTTCTGGGAAAAAATCAGTTAAAATACTCAGAGAAATGGATCTGAAATATATTAACATATGCCAAAAACCTAGGGAGGAGAAAGTAATGGGTTCAAAGGTAAATGACCATCAACTTAATACAAACTGCTAAATGCAGAAGAGGTTATATAAACACCTAACAGTAGCCATATCCTAAAACCAGTCATAAATATGCTAAGAATAAAGAAATCAAAATGTATCACTAAAAAAAATAAGCAATACATGAAACAAAGGCAAGAAAGGATCAGAGAAAATCATTAGAAACCACAACGAAACAGGCAATAAAATGGCAATACATATATACATAGCAATCAATTTTGAAGGGAAATGGAGTGAATGCTCCAGTCTAGAGAGGTAGGGTCTAAGAATGGATGACAAAACAAAACAGATTCTGATGCCTACAAGTGACCCACTTTACAACTCAAGAATGACAGGATAGCGAAACATCACACAAATGAATGTCAAAAGAAAGCTGGGGTGGCAATATTTGTATCAGAAAAAATACACTCAAAAAAGTACATAACAAGAGACAGAGGAGGACAGTATATAACAGTAAATGGTACAATCCCAAAAGAAGATATAACAACTGTAAATATATCCCACAATTAAATGGGATTTATTCCCAAGCTACAAAGGTGGTTCAATATTCGCAAATCAATCAATGTGATACAATACATCAACAGGAGAAAGGATAAGAACCAGATGATCAGGAAATCCGGGTGGCTGATCCTTTAACAGTCTGAAATCAGCTCAGGTCATGACTTCATGATTCCTGAGTTCAAGTCCTGCGTCAGACTCTGTGCTGAAAGCTCAGATCCAAGAGCCTCCTTCGACTTCTATGTCTCCCTCTCTCTCTGCCCCTCCCTGCTCACGCTCTCTCTCAAAATTAGTAAACGTTAAAAGAAAAGCAGCATACAGTCATTTCAATACATGCAGAAAGGAACATTTGACAAAGTACAACATCCGTTCATGCATGTAACCCCCTAAAGTAGGTTTACAGGAAACATACATTAACATCATAAAGGTTATCTATGAAAACCCTGCAGTTATAATCAAGCTTAATGGGGAAAATCTGAGAGCTTTTCCTGTAAGGTCAGGAAGAAGACAAGGATGTTTACTCATACCACTTTTAGTAAACAAATTACTGGAAGTCCTAGCCACAGCCAGCAGACAAACAAAATGAAACTATTTGCAGACTACATGACACTATATATAGAAAACCCGAAAGAGTCCACCCAATAACTGCTAGAACTGATAAATGAATTCAGCAATGTCACAGGATGCAAAATCATTGTACAGAAATCTGTTGCATTTGTAGACCATACAGAAGCAGTAGAAAGAGACATTAAGAAAACAGTCCCATTTACAGTCATACAACAAAAATAAGGTATCTATAAATCTAACCAAAGTGGTGAGCGACCTATACTCAGAAAAGTATAAAACAGTGATGAAAGAAATTCAAGATGACACAAAGAAATGGAAGGACATTCCATACCCACGGATCAGAAGTACAAATATAGGGAAAATGTCTATGCTTCCCAAAGCAATTGACAGAATTAGAGCAATTTCCATCAAATTACCGACAGCAGTTTTCACAGAACGACAACAGTCCTAAAATTTGTATGGAACCAAAAAAGACCCCAATCTTCAGAGTAAACAATCTTTATGTGAAGTGATAATTATGGATGGCACTATGCCTCTGGATCTTCTGCTCCAAAACACAATAACTCTGGCTTAAGCATTTCAACAAACGTTAGACATATCCCAACCAAGGATCATTCTACAAAATATATTCTACAAACGTACCCTCAAAACTTTGCACCTTATGAAAAATATGGAAAAATCTAAAAATTGTCATGGCCAAGTGGAGCCTAAGGAGACAGGATGACTGTAATGTGCCAGCTGGGATGAGTCTGGGCTAGGAGAGGTTAAAACCGAAGCAATCTGAATAGAAATATAAACTTTACTTCATACTACCATATCTCTTTGATACATTGATTGTGATCATGTACCAACCATTATGACATCAATAGTGAGAAACAGTCTGATGTATGTGGATACTCAGTATTATGCTCCCAATTTTTTTTGGTAACTAGAAACCCATCATGAAAGAATAGATTATTAGTAATCATGGTTTTTCTACACGTAAGATTACATAACCAGTTCCAGTATTAGTTACTAGTGATGTACATGTACCTATTCTTGTTCTTACTATTGTTTAATTTAAATAATAGCATTCATGGTACAGAAAACTGAATGCATGATAAACCCTTCATAGAAACATCTACTTTACATATTTTAAGATAGTAACGTATGTATATACGACTCTATTATGTGGTATGTAAATGTTTTTCTGATCTTGAACGAGCATGTCATTGAATGGCTTTCCATAAAGGTGGTTATGCTAGATAATGAATGATACTCAGATTTTACAGGATGTACGTCACATCATGCCTGAACATTGTCAAAAATAAAAACATACACGCGGCCAGATGAAGCATTGTGACTGGCTCACTTATTGTAAAGAACCCTTGCTTTACTATTTTCACGTATATTTTTAGCAGGAATACAAGAGAATCAAATATTTCCAAATCGAAGAGATATTCAAAGACTGGAAGAACGATAGGGAGTTCAAAGGGTTTCAGAAGGATAAGATGTGACCATGAAGGGGGAGTCACAGGCAAGCAGCTTTCTCTGGTCCACACTGACATGTTTGCATGAGGATATGTGACTTGCCAAAGGGTAAGTCCCAGAAGTACAAGAGGGAAAGACAACGCTTTAGGGCGGGGTGACTTGGAAAGGGTGCTTCTGTGCCTAAGTGATGGGTCAGCAACCTGGCTGGGGGTCCCTGCGTCAAAGACTTCAAAAGGTCAGCAGTAACCTATACTCACAAAGATCTTAGTAACATAGATCAAAGTAACTTAGAGCCACAAAGATCTTAGAACCACAGAGTCGATCTTCACCTATGATTAGGAGATGGTCACAGTTTCACAGGATATGATCTTTGGGCCGGCAGTAGATGCCTAAAATATTATTTAGGGCTATACATTTAAGGAAAAAAATGTATGTGTAAAAATTTGGGTTTGGAATGTTAAGAAAAATCACAGGCCCATCATGGAGTTACTTACGTTAAGGCCACATGTCACTAAACCTAATTTCATTCCTGTAGGAATGTAACCTTTAACCAGTCAGCAAAGAATTTCCTAGTCAGTGCTGGAAATTTAACTGATAGATCCCTGCCATTCCCCTCAGAGAGGCAGTCTTGCCTAAATAAGGTATTCCATGCCACTATTTTTTTTTAAGTTTATTCAAGTTAGAGACAGGGAGCACATGCAAAAGAGGGGCAAGACAACAGGGAAAGAGAGAATCCCACAACCAAGAGGTCATGATCTGAGGCAGGATGAAGAGTCAGACACTTAACCAAGCCATCCAGGCACCCTGAGAATGTGGAGTTTCAAAGGTTAGCAGTCTTGGCTGGGATACAGCCATGAGGGCACTGGCCTACTCATGAAGAGAAAGCGCAAACAACTTGCAGGCAGATGGCATTGAAACAGTGATCTGTACAACACCTGGTGCACACACTGGGGGAGATTATACACTCATCGTGGAGAGCATCCCTGTGAAGCAGTGTTCACAATGAGGGGACAAAGAGCTAGGACAGAGGAGCTTCGTGGCGCCATTACCCTGCTCTGCACACCCCACCAGCAAAAAAAACACAGAGCCATCTGCTGGAACCAAGGCAATCCCCACACTGGGTGCCTAAGCTGCTTACAACAACCCCAACTTCCTGTGTTCTGCCGAGACTGGCCTTCAAGGTCATTCAATCTTGCTTCAGTCCCAATGGAGCTGGCCCCTTCCCCAGAAGACCAGGGGAAGCCCATGACCATACCACCTCTCTTGACCAGACAGTTATGCAGGGCTTCACTTCTAGTGGCAATCATTTCAAGTCTCACTTGACAAGCAGATTGGAGCAGACCTAGATAAGTCTCACAACATTCTGGCCAAGGACCATACATTGCTCATACAACTGGCTTGAAGGATAGTGCAGCCAGAACACAAAACAGTGCGTGCAACACACACCACAGACACTCCGTGATGTGCCAGGCCCTGGACACTAGATGATCTCCTCTTCATAAAGCCATTCATCCCAGAGGCAGGTAACATAATGAGCTTTGGTAACAGAGAAGGTAAATACTCAACCAAAATGCCAAGATAAGAGGAATGCATCCCAAATGAAAGAACAAGATAAGGTCACGGCCAGAGACATGGAAGGAACATTTCCAAACTCATTCTATGAGGCCGGCATGGCCTTGAGTCCAAACTGGACAAAGACCCCACCAGAAAGGAAAACTACAGACCAATTTCCCTGATGAACCTGGATGCGAAAATTCCCAACAAAAAGTAGCAAACAGGATCCAACAATACATAAAAAGGATTATTCAGGACAATGAGGTGGATTTTATTCCTGGAATGCACGATAGATTGAATATCTGCAAATCAACTGATGTGATACATCACATTGATAAAAGAAAGGATAACAACCACATGATCCTCTCAATAGATGCAGAATAAACGTTTGACAAAATGCAGCAGCATCCTTTCTTGGTGAAAAAAAAAAAAACCTCATGAAAGGAGGGATAGAAGTATCATTCCTCAACATGAGAATATCCAGATATGAAAGTCCCACAGCTAATATCATCTTCAGTGGTGAAAAACTGAGCTTTCCCCCTAAGGTCAGGAACACGACGGGGATGTCCACTCTCAGCACTGTTATTCACCATACTGTTGGAAGTCTTAGCCTCAGCAATTAGACATCAAAAAGAATACAAGGTGTCCAAGTTGGCTAGGAGGAATCAATCTTTCCCTGCTCACAGACACGATACTCTCCGTGGAAAATCTGAATGACTCCACCAAAAAACTTCTTGGATTGATACAGGAATTCAGGAAAGTATCAGAATATACAATCAATATGCAGAAGTTGATTGCATTTCTATACACCAGTAATGAATCAACAGAGAAATCAAGGAATTGATGCCATTTACAACTGCACTGAAAACCATAAAATACCCAGGGATAAACCCAACCAAAGAGGGAAAAGATCAGTACAGTTAAAACAATAGAGGGTCTCCTGGGTGGCTCAGTCGGTTAAGTGCCGTCTTCGGTTCTGGGCATGATCCTGCATTTGTGGGATTGAGTCCCTTGACGGGCTCTGTGCTGACAGCTCAGAGTCTGGAGCCTGCCTCAGAGTCTGTGTCTCCCTCTCTCTCTCTCTGCCCTCCCCCCCCACCACCGCTCATGCGCTCTCACTTGCTCGCTCACTCTCTCAAATATAAATAAACATTAAAAAATTAAAAGAACAAACCATACAGCGTCTATAAAAGAAGTTGAAGAAGACACAAAGAAATGAAAAAAAAATCCCATGTACATGGATTAGAAGAACAAATATTGTTAAAATGTCAATACTATCCAAAGCAATCGACAAATTCAATGTAATTCCTATCAAAATAACACCAGCATTTTTCACAGAGCTAGAGACAACAATCCTAAAATTGTATGGAACCAGAAAAGATCCCAAAGAGCCAAAGTAATGTTGAAAAAGAAAAACAAAGATGGAGACATTACAACTTTGGACTTTATGGTGCATTAGAAAGCCGCAGTCATCAAGACAGTATGGTACGGGCACAAGAACAGACACATAGATCAAAGGACGAGAATATGGAACCCAGAAATGGAGCCTCAAACATATGGCTGAATAATCTTTCACAAAGCAGGAAAGAATATCCAAAGGAAAAAGAAGAGTCTCTTCAGCAAATGGTACTGGGAAACCTGGACAGTGACAAGTATGAACCTGGACTATGTTCTTAAACTTCCTCTCTCTCTCTCTCTCTCTCTCTCTCTCTCTCTCTCACACACACACACACACACACACACACACACACAAACACACACACACCTCAAAATGGATGAAACATCTAAATGTAAGACAGGAAACCATCCAAATCCTAGAGGAGAAGACAGGCAACCTACCTCTTTGATCCTGACCGCAACAACTTCTTGCTTGTCATTTCTCCAGAAGCAAGGGCAATAAAACCAGAATAAACAATTGGGACCTCAAGATAAAAAGCTTCTGCACAGCAGAGGAAACAATCAGGAAAACTAAAAGGAAACTTAATGGAATGGGAGAAGATATTTACAGGTGACATATCAGATAAAGGGTTAGTATCCAAAATCTATCAAGTACTTATCACACTCAACACCCAAAAACCAAATAATCCAGAGAAGAAATGGGCAAAAGACATGAAGAGACACTTTAACAGGACATCCAGATTGGTCACATGTGAAAAGATGCTCAACCTCATTCCTCATAAGTGAAATACACATCAAAACCACAATGAGATATCCCCTCACGCCGATCAGAATAGCTAAAATTAACATCTCAGGAAACGACAGATGTTGGCAGGATGCAAAGGGAAAGCTTTTGCAATGCTGGTGGGAATGCAAAATGGTGTAGCCACTTTGGAAAATAGTATGGAGATTCGCTACAAAAACCAAAACTAGAACTGCACTAGGACCCAGCAATTGCACCACTAGGTTTTTACACAAAGGATACATTAATGCTGACTCCAAGTGGCACATGCACTCTAATGTTTATAGCAGCATTATCAACAATAGCTACATTATGCAAAGAGGCCAAATGACCATTGACAGATGAATGGATAAAGAAGATGTATATTCATACAATGGAATATTACACGGTGATCAAAAGGAGTGAAATCTTGCTATTTTCAACAACGTTTAGTGAACTGGACTTTATTATGATAAGCAAAATATGTCAGAGAAAGACACACATCATATTAAATTCCACAGATGAGAGAATTCATAACACTGAAGAACGTAGTGAAAGGAAAGCAAAAATAAGATACAAACAGAGATGGAGTCAAACGATAAGACACCGTTAAATAGAGGGAAGAAGCTCAGGGTTCCTGGAGGGTTACTGAATAGGGGTATGGGCTAAATGGGTGATGGGCATTACAGACAGCACTTAGGATGAGTACTGGATATATTTTGTAATTGACGGGATCACTAAATTCTAATCCTCAAACTATTCCACTATAAGGTAACTAACTTGGGCTTAAATTTTAAAAAGGAAAAAAAATATTAAAAATAAGTAAAGAAATATACTACCAGTCAAAAGTAAAGAATATATAAATCGGGCTCTTTTAGTGGAAATCAAAGACCAAAATTGTTACAGACAAGAAAGGATCAGAGAAAACATCAAGATACAATGGTAAAACAACTAGTAGGGCACTAAATATATACCTATCAATAATTACTCTAATGTAAATCGATAAATGCTCCAATCAAAAGACATTGGATAGGGAGACAGAATGGACACAAAAAAAAAAAGAAAAGGAAAGAAAAAGAAAAGAAACAAACAAACAAAAAAAAAAACCAAGGCCTATCTAGGTGCTGCCTACAAAGCCTTATTTGGACTTAAGTCACCTGCAGATTTAAATTGAGGGAATGAAAAAACATTTATCATGCCAATAATATCAAAAGAAACCCAGTACCAATACTTATATCGGGCAAAAAAACTTTAAAATTGAGACTGTAGTTTGGTACCCTTTAGGTCAATACCTAGTAGAAAATTGCATGCACCCAATATTTATAGCAGCTTTATCAACAGTAGCTAAATTATGGAGAAAGCCCAAGTATCTAACAAATGATGAAGGTATAAAGAAGTTGTGGGGTCTGTGTATGTGTGTGTCTGTGTATTCATGTATATGCACGTGTGTGTGTGTGTGTGTGTGTACGTGTATATATTCATACATACATACATACATACATACATACATACATACATACATACATACATACGTATATACAATCAAATATGTCTCGGCCTCAAAAAGAATGAAATCCTGTCATTTGCAACGATGTGGATGGATCTAGAATGTGTTATGCTAAGTGAAATATGTCAATCAGAGAAAGACAACTATATCATTTCACTCATGTGTAATTGAAGAAACAAAACAGATGAAAACATGGGAAGGGGGCAGGAAAAGAGAAGAGTGGTAACAAGCCACATGTGTCTCTTAATGATAGAGAAAAAAAAGTGAAGATTCATGGAGGGAGATGGGTCAGCTCTGGGCTAGATGGGGGACCTGTATTAAGAAGAGCACTTGTTGTGATGAGCACTGGGTGTTGTATGTAAGGGATGAATCACTGAATTCTACTCACGAATCCGAGAATGCACTGTAAGTCAACTAAGACTTAAATTTAAAAAATAAACCTGTAACAAGAGATGAAGACGAACACTATCTCATACTAAAGGGGACAACCAAACAAGAAGATCCAATGACTGTAAATTTTGATGCCCCCAACATGCAACCACCAAGTATATAAAACATTTAACAACAATAAAAGAACTCATTTAAAATAATATAACGATATTAGAGGACTTTAACACATAACTCACATCGATGGACAGAACCTGTAAACAGAAAACCAACAAGGAAACAATGGCTTTGAATGACACACTGGACCAGATGGGTGTAACAGATATATTCAGAACACTCCATACTAAAATGACAGAGTACACATTCTTTTCAAGTGCACATGGGGCATTCTCCATAATTGATCACATTCTAGGTCACAAATCAGGCCTCAACAGGTACCCAAAGGCAGAGATCAGACCAAGCATTTTTTCTGACCACAAAGCTAAGAAACTTGAAGTTAACCACGTGTGCGCACGCACGCACACACACACACACACACACACACACACTAAGGGGGAAAGGCCACAATTAAAGGGAGGTTAAATAACATGCTACCAAATGAATGGGTCAAACAGGAAATCAATGAGAAAATACCCCGAAACTAATGAAAATGAATATACACTGGTAAAAGTATTTGGAATGCGGCAGAAGCAGTCTATGATGGAAGTATATAGCAGTACAAGCCTACCATAAAGAGCAAGAAAAATCCCAAACAATCCTAACTTATAACTAAAGGAATGAGAAGAACAGCCGAAGGAAGGAAATAATAGAGATTAAGGCAGAAATAAGGAATATAGAAACCAAAAAGACACTAGAGCAAATCAATGAAACCAGGGGCTGGTTCCTTGAAAACAGTAATCAACATGAAAACCTCCTAGGCATACTTTTCACAAAGAAGAAGGAAAGGACTCAAATAAAATCACAAATAACACAGGAGAAATAACAGTCAACACCACAAAAATACAGTTAGAAGATAATATTATGAAAATCTATATGCAACAAATTGGACACTCTGAGAAAAATGGAACAATTCCTAGAAACACACAAACTACCAAAACTGAAACGGAAAGAGACATAAAATCTCAAAACAGAAAGAAATCAAATCAGTAATAAAAAATTTCCCCCCAACACAAGAGTTCAGGGCCAGATGGCTTCACTAATGAATTCCACCATCCATTTAAGGAAGAGATAATATGTATTCTTCTCGAATTATTACAAAAATTAAGAAAAGAAGGAAAACTTACAAATTCATCTTATGAGGCCATCATTACCTTGATACCAAAACCAGTTAAAGCCTCCACTAAAAATGAAAACTGCCGGGGCTCCTGTGTGGCTCGGTGGGTTTGGTGTCCAAATCTTAATTTTGGAGTAGGACATTATCTTGCAGCGCATGGATTCGAGTCCCACGTTGGACCCTGTGCTGACAGTGTGGAGCATGGCCAGGATTCTCCCTCTCCCTGTCTCTCTGTCCCCCCCTCACTTTTATGTACCCTATGTCTCTAAGTAAATAAATACTTTAAATATGTTTTAAAAAATTTAAATAAAACTACGGACCAATATCCCGATGAATATGTATGCATAAATTCACATCAAGATACCTTCAAATTAAAGTCAATAATACATTAATAGAATCATTTACCATAATCAAGTGGGATATATTCCCGGACTGCAAGGGTGGTTCCACATTCACAGATCAATCAACATGATGCACCACAGTAATAGAAGAAAGGATAAGAACAATATGATGCTTTCAAGACATGCAGGAAAACGATTTGACAAAATGTCACGTCCATTCACGATAAAACCCCCTAGCAAGTATATTGGTACTCAACCTACCTGCACATAATAAAGGCCATCTATGAAAAACCCACAGCTCATCTCATCCTCAATGGGGAAAAATTGAAATTTTTCTTCCAAGGTCAGGGACAAGACGGGGATGATCCCTCTCACCACTGTTATTCCACATAGTACTGTAAGTTATAGCCACAGCAATCAGACAACAAAAAGAAATAAGAAGCATCCAAACTGGCAAGGAAGAAATAGAACTTTCACTATTTGGAAATGACATGATGCTCTCTATAGAAAACATGAAAGATTCCCCTCAAAATTGTTAGAATTGATACATGAATTCAACAAATCAAAATATACAGAAATCAATGTACGTAAATCTATTGCATTTCTGTAGACAAATAATGAATTAACAGAAAGAGAAAGTAAGGGGTCAATCCCATTGACAGGTGCACCAAATACCCCAAGATACCTGGAATAAACCTAACCAAAGAGGTAAAAGATCTGTACTCTAAAGGCTTTGAAACACTGATGAAAGAAATGGAAGAGGACGCAAAGAAAAGGAAATACATTTCATGTTCACGGACAGGAAGAACAAAATACTGTTAAAAGGTCTACACTCCACAAAACAATTGACACATGTAAGGAAATCCCTATCACACAAACAAAACATTTGTCACAGAACTAGAACAAATAGTCCCAAAATATGTATGGAGTGACAAAGACCCCAAAAAGCCAAAAGAAATTGAAGACCAAAACTAAAGCTGGAGACATCACGCTTCTAGACTTTAGGTTATATTACAAAGCTGTACTGAACAGAACAGTATGGTACTGGCAACCAACAACAACAACAAAAACATAGACGCAGAGACCAATAGAATGGAAACCCAGGCATGAACTCATACATATATGGTCAATTAATTCTCAACAAAGCAGGAAAGGATATCCAATGGGTAAAAAAGATACTCTTGGGACACATGTGTGTCTCCACAGCGTGTGACTGTGGATTCAGCTCCAACCATGATCTCAGGGCAGTGCAGAGCATGCGTGGGATTCTCTCTCTCCATTTCTCTCTGACCCTCTTCTGCATGTTCTCTCTCTCTCTCTCTCTCTCTCTCTCTCTCTCTCTCTCTCTCAAAAATAAATACATAAACTTAAAAAAAAGTCTCCTCAACATGTGGTTTTGGAAAACTAGACAGCAACCTGCAAAACAAAACAAAAACACAACCGGACCACTTTCTTACAACATACACAAAAATAAATCCAACATGAATAAAGAACTATGTGTGAAACCTGAAACCATAAAAATCCCAGAGGATACCTAACACAGGCAGTATCTTATTTGACATTGGCTGTACAAACATCTTTGTAGATATATCTCCTGAGGTAAGGGAAACACAAGCAAAAATAATGGGACTTCATAAAAATAAAAAGCTTCTGTCACAAAGGAAATAATCAACAAAACTAAAACACCTACAGAATACTATTTGTAAACGACATCTGATAAAGGTTTACTGTCCAAAATATATAAAGTTATACAGCACCCAAAAAATGAGAAATCCAATTAAAAATGGGCAGATGACACGAATGGACATTTTCCCAAGGTGACATAAACATAGCCAAGAGACACATGAAAAGATGCTCAGCGTTACTCGTCTTCAGGGAAATACAATTCAAAAGTACAAGGAGATAACACGTCACATCTGTGAAAATGACTAAAATCAATGAATGATGAGACAGCAGGTGTTGGCAAGGATGTGGGGAAAGAGGAACCCTCTTGCATTGTGGGAAGGAATGCAAACTGGTGCAGCAACTCTGCAAAACAACATGGAGATTCGTCAAAAAAAAATGGAAATAGAACTATGTTACGATCCAGCAATTTCACTACGAGGTATTTACAGAAAGATTACAAAAATAATTCTTCAAAGGGATACATGCACCATGAGTTTACAGCAGCATTTTCTACAAAAGCCAAATTACAGAAACTGACCAAGCATCCATCAACTGATGAATAAACTGAGATGTAGTATATGGAATGTAATATTAGTCTAAGCCGACCTCGAACCCTGACCCTATACTTGAGACCCACCGTCACATAGGCCCTCACTTCAGACCTCGAGGGAGATCATGAGTCTCGGGTGGCATCGGTCCTGGTGACGTCCCTGGAACGAAACCTAAACCTACCTAACGCTCTCTCACCATGGGGACCCAATACTACAGTCTGACAACACCATGCAACCGGGGTCCAGAAGCGTGCAGGCTAACTCGGCATGGAACCTGGAACCTCAACATGCATTTCCCAACCCGGCTACAACAGCCCGAGAGGAATCCTGAGGCCTCCCAGAACATCGCACAGAGAGGTTGTGGCCTTGGAAGCCAAAGAGTGATCCTGACCGTCACCCAACCTTCTGCCCTAAACTCAGAACTCCGTGGAGACAACTGGCTTCTGAGGGTTTGGCACCTGGAGACACCAAGGACTTAACGCTAACCCTAACCCCACTCCAAAAGGGGACACCCCAAACGAAAATAAAGGGGACCTAGAACCCTACCCTACACATGAGCAGTCCCATGTAATGGGCCCTCACTTCAGCCCTCGAAGGTGATCACGAGACCAGAGTAGCTTAAGCCCTGGCGACATCCCTGGACCGAATCCAAACACTAGCTAAGGCTCTCTCCCCATAGGTACCCAATGCCAAAGTCTGACAACACCACGAGCCTGGGGTCCAGAAGCGGTGCAGGCTGACTCGGCATGGAAGCTGCAAGCTCAACATGTCGTTTCCATGCCCGTCTGCAGCTGACCGAGAGGATTCCGGAGGCCCCCGAGAACAGGGGCCAAACGAAGTCTGTGGCCTTGGCAGCCAAAGACGGATCCTGACCGGCACCGTCCCTTGTGCCCTCAACTCAGCCCTTCGGGAAGACCACTGCCCTGCTGTGGGTTCGGCTCCTGGAGCCTCCTGGGACCTAACCCTAACCCTAACCCCACACCGAACGGGGACCCTCCACGGAAACCTAAGCCGGCCTCGACCCCTAACCCGGCACTTGAGCCGCCTTGCTGCATGGGCCCTCACTTCAGCCCTCGAGGGAGATCACGAGACCGGGGTCGCTTCGGCCGTGGCGACGTCCCTGCACCGAACCCTAACCCTAGCTAAGGCTCTCTCCCCAAGAGGACCCTATGCCAACGTCTGACAACACCACGCGCCTGGGGTCCGGAAGAGGTGCAGGCTGACTCGGCATGGAACCTGGAGGCTCACCATGTCGTTTCCCAGGCCCGGCTGCAGCTGCCGAGAGGATTGCGGAGGCCTCCTCGACCAGGGGCCCAAACACGTGTGTGGCCTTGGCAGCCAAAGACGGATCCTGACCGTCTTTGGTCAGCCAAAGACGGATCCTGGCCTTGGCAGCCAAAGACGGCCTGACCAAGGCCTCCCTTGTGCCCTCAACTCAGCCCTTAGGGGCGACCACTGCCATGCTGTGGGTTGGGCGCCTGGAGCCTCCTGGGACCTAACCCTAACCGTACCCCGAACCGGGACCCTCCACCACAACCTAAGCCTGCCTCCAACCCTAACCCTGTAAGGGGGCCACCTTCTGGCATGGTCCCTCACTTCAGCCCTCGAGGGAGATCACGAGACTGGAGTCGATTCAGCCCTGGCGACGTCCCTGGACCAGACCCTAACCCTAGCTAAGGCTCCCTCCCCATGGGTACCCCATGCCAAAGTCTGACAACACCACGCGCCTGGGGTCCAGAAGCGGTGCAGGCTGACTCGGCATGGAAGCTGCAAGCTCACCATGTCGTTTCCAGGCCCGTCTGCAGCTGACCGATAGGATTCCGGAGGCCTCCTCGAACAGGGGCCGATCGACTTCTGTGGCCTTGGCAGCCAAAGACGGATCCTGACCGGCACCGTCCCTTGTGCCCTCAACTCAGACCTTCGGGAAGACCACTGCCCTGCTGTGGGTTCGGCTCCTGGAGCCTCCTGGGACCTAACCCTAACCCTAACCCCACACCGAACGGGGACCCTCCACCGAAACCTAAGCCGGCCTCGACCCCTAACCCTTCACTTGAGCCGCCTTGCTGCATGGGCCCTCACTTCAGCCCTTGAGGGAGATCACGAGACCGGAGTCGCTTCGGCCCTGGCGACGTCCCTGGACCGAACCCTAACCCTAGCTAAGGCTCTCTCCCCAAGAGGACCCTATGCCAATGTCTGACAACACCACGTGCCTGGGGTCCGGAAGAGGTGCAGGCAGCCTCGGCATGGAACCTGGAAGCTCACCAAGTCGTTTCCCAGGCCCGGCTGCAGCTGCCGAGAGGATTGGGGAGGCCTCCTCGACCAGGGGCCCAAACACTTGTGTGGCCTTGGCAGCCAAAGACGGATCCTGACCGGCAGCCTCCCTTGTGCCCTCAACTGAGCCCTTGGGGGCGACCACTGCCATGCTGTGGGTTGGGCGCCTGGAGCCTCCTGGGACCTAACCCTAACGCTAACCTTACACCGAACCGGGACCCTCCACCACAACCTAAGCCTGCCTCCAACCCTAACCCTGCTAGGGAGCCGCCTTCTGGCATGGTCCCTCACTTCAGCCCTCAAGGGACATCACGAGACTGGAGTCGATTCAGCCCTGGCGACGTCCCTGGACCAAACTCTAACCCTAGCTAAGTCTCCCTCCCCATGGGGAACCCATGCCAAAGTGTGACAACACCATGCGCCTGGGGTCCAGAAGCGGTGCAGGCTGACTCGGCATGGAAGCTGCAAGCTAAGCATGTGGTTTCCAGGCCCGTCTGCAGCTGAACGAGAGGATTCCGGCGGCATCCTCGAACAGGGGCCGATCGACGTCTGTGGCCTTGGCAGCCAAAGACGGATCCTGACCGGCACCGTCCCTTGTGCCCTCAACTCAGCCCTTCGGGAAGACCACTGCCCTGCTGTGGGTTCGGCGCCTGGAGCCTCCTGGGACCTAAACCTAACCCCACACCGAACGGGGACCCTCCAACGAAACCTAAGCCGGCCTCGACCCCTAACCCTGCACTTGAGCCGCCTTGCTGCATGGGCCCTCACTTCAGCCCTCGAGGGAGATCACGAGACCGGAGTCGCTTCGGCCCTGGCGACGTCCCTGGACCGAACCATAACGCTAGCTAAGGCTTTCTCCCCAAGAGGACCCAATGCCAACGTCTGACAACACCACGCGCCTGGGGTCCGGAAGAGGTGCAGGCTGCCTCGGCATGGAACCTGGAAGCTCACCAAGTCGTTTCCCAGGCCCGGCTGCAGCTGCCGAGAGGATTGCGGAGGCCTCCTCGACCAGGGGCCCAAACAAGTGTGTGGCCTTGGCAGCCAAAGACGGATCCTGACCGGCAGCCTCCGTTGTGCCCTCAACCCAGCCCTTGGGGGCGACCACTGCCATGCTGTGGGTTGGACACCTGGAGCCTCCTGGGACCTAACCCTAACCCTAACCGTACCCCGAACCGGGAACCTCCACCACAACCTAAGCCTGCCTCGAACCCTAACCCTACTATGGAGCCGCCTTCTGGCATGGGCCCTCACTTCAGCCCTCGAGGGAGATCACGAGACTGGAGTCGATTCAGCCCTGGCGACGTCTCTGGACCAAACCCTAACCCTAGCTAAGGCACCCTCCCCATGGGGACCCCATGCCAAAATCTGACAACACCACGCGCCTGGGAACCAGAAGCGGTGCAGCTGATTCGGCATGGAAGCTGCAAGCTCACCATGTCGTTTCCAGGCCCGTCTGCAGCTGACCGAGAGGATTCCGGAGGCCTCCTCGAACAGGGGCCGATCGACGTCTGTGGCCTTGGCAGCCAAAGACGGATCCTGACCGACACCGTCCCTTGTGCCCTCAACTCAGACCTTCGGGAAGACCACTGCCCTGCTGTGGGCTCGGCGCCTGGAGCCTCCTGGGACCTAACCCTAACCCTAACCCCACACCGAACGGGGACCCTGCACCGAAACCTAAGCCGGCCTCGACCCCTAACCCTGCACTTGAGCCGCCTTGCTGCATGGGCTCTCATTTCAGCCCTCGAGGGAGATCACGAGACCAGACTCACTTCGGCCCTGGCAACATCCCTGGACCGAACCCTAACCCTAGCTAAGGCTCTCTCCCCAAGAGCACCCTATGCCAACTCTGACAACACCACGCGCCTGGGGTCGGGAAGAGGTGCAGGCTGACTCGGCATGGAACCTGGAAGCTCACCATGTCGTTTCCCAGGCCCGGCTGCAGCTGCCGAGAGGATTACGGAGGCCTCCTCGACCAGGGCAAAAACACGTGTGTGGCCTTGGCAGCCAAAGACCGATCCTGACCGGCAACCTCCCTTGTGCCCTCAACTCAGCCCTACGGGAAGACCACTGCCCTGCTGTGGGTTCGGCGCCTGGAGCCCCTGGGACCTAACCCTAACCCTAACCGTACCCCGAACCGCCACCCCACACCACAATCTAAGCCTGCCTCGAACCCTAACCCTGCTATGGAGCCGCCTTCTGGCATGGGCCCTCACTTCAGCCCTCGAGGGAGATCACGAGAGTGGAGTCGATTCGGCCCTGGCGACGTCCCTGGACCGAACCCTAACCCTAGCTAAGGCACCCTCCCCATGGGTACCCCATGCAAAAGTCTGACAACACCACGCGACTGGGGTCCAGAAGCCGTGCAGGCTGACTCGGCATGGAAGCTGCAAGCTCACCATGTCGTTTCCAGGCCCGTCTGCAGCTGACCGAGAGGATCCCCGAGGCCTCCTCGAACAGGGGCCGATCGACGTCTGTGGCCTTGGCAGCCAAAGACGGATCCTCACCCGCACCGTCCCTTGTGCCCTCAACTCAGCCCTTCGGGAAGACCACTGCCTTGCTGTGGGTTCGGCGCCTGGAGCCTCCTGGGACCTAACCCTAACCCTAACCCCACACCGAACGGGGACCCTCCACCGAAACCTAAGCCGGCCTCGACCCCTAACCCTGCACTTGAGCCGCCTTGCTGCATGGGCCCTCACTTCAGCCCTCGAGGGAGATCACGAGACCAGAGTCGCTTCGGCCCAGGCGACGTCCCTGGACGGAACCCTAACCCTAGCTAAGGCTCTCTCCCCAAGAGGACCCTATGCCAACGTCTGACAACACCACCCGTCTCGCGTCCAGAAGAGGTGCAGGCTGACTCGCCATTGAACCTGGAAGCTCACCATGTCGTTTCCCAGTCTCGGCCGCAGCTGCCGAGAGGATTGCGGAGGCCTCCTCGACCAGGGGCCCAAACACGTGTGTGGCCTTGTCAGCCAAAGACGGATCCTGACCGGCAGCCTCCCTTGTGCCCTCAAATCAGCCCTTGGGGACGACCACTGCCATGCTGTGGGTTGGGCGCCTGGAGCCTCCTGGAACCTAAGCCAAACCCTAACCATACCCCGAACCGGGACCCTCCACCACAACCTAAGCCTACCTCGAACCCTAACCTGCTATGGAGCCGCCTTCTGGCATAGGCCCTCACTTCAGCCCTCGAGGGAGATCACGAGACTGGAGTCGATTCAGCCCTGGCGACGTCCCTGGACCAAACCATAACGCTAGCTAAGGCACACTCCCCATGGGGACCCCATGCGAAATTCTGACAATACCACGCTCCTGGGGTCCAGAAGCGGTGCAGGCTGACTCGGCACGGAAGCTGCAAGCTCACCATGTCGTTTCCAGGCCCGTCTGCAGCTGTCCGAGACGATTCCGGAGGCCTCCTCGAACAGGGGCCGTTCGACGTCTGTGGCCTTGGCAGCTAAAGACGGATCCCGACCGGCACCGTCCCTTGTGCCGTCAACTCAGCCCTTCGGGAAGACCACTGCCCTGCGGTGGGTTCGGCGCCTGGATCCTCTTGGGACCTAACCCTCACCCTAACACCACAGCATACGGGGATCCTCCACCGAAACCTAAGCCTGCCTCGAACCCTAACCCTGCTATGGAGCCGCCTTCTGGCATGGGCCCTCACTTCAGCCCTCGAGGGAGATCACGAGACTGGAGTCGACTCAGCCCTGGCGACGTCCCTGGAACAAACCCTAACCCTAGCTAAGGTTCCCTCCCCATGGGGACCCCATGCCAAAGTCTGACAACACCACGCGCCTGGGGTCCAGAAGCGGTGCAGGCTGACTCGGCATGGAAGCTGCAAGCTCACCATGTCGTTTCCAGGCCTGTCTGCAGCTGACCGAGAGGATTCCGGAGGCCTCCTCGAACAGGGGCCGATCGACGTCTGTGGCCTTGGCAGCCAATGACGGATCCTGACCGGCACCGTCCCTTGTGCCCTCAACTCAGCCCTTCGGGAAGACCACTGCCCTGCTGTGGGTTCGGCGACTGGAGCCTCCTGGGACCTAACCCTAACCATAACCCCACACCGAACGGGGACCCTCCACCGAACCTAAGCCGGCCTCGACCCCTAACCCTGCACTTGAGCCGTCTTGCGGCATGGGCCCTCACTTCAGCCCTTGAGGGAGATCACGAGACCGGAGTCGCTTCGGCCCTGGCGACGTCCCTGGACCGAACCCTAAACCTAGCTAAGGCTCTCTCCCCAAGAGGACCCTATGCCAACGTCTGACAACACCACGCGCCTCAGGTCCGGAAGAGGTGCAGGCTGACTTGCCATGGAACCTGGAAGCTCACCATGTCGTTTACCAGGCCCGGCTGCAGCTGCCGAGAGGATTGCGGAGGCCTCCTCGACCAGGGACCCAAACACGTGTGTGGCCTTGTCAGCCAAAGACGGATCCTGACCGGCAGCCTTTCTTGTGCCCTCAACTCAGCCCATGTGGGTGACCACTGCTATGCTGTGGGTTGGGCGCCTGGAGCCTCCTGGGACCTAACACTAACCCTAACCGTACCCCGAACCGGGACCCTCCACCACAACCTAAGCCTGTCTCGAACCCTAACCCTGCTATGGAGCCGCCTTCTGGCATAGGCCCTCACTTCAGCCCTCGAGGGAGATCACGAGAGTGGAGTCGATTCAGCCCTGGCGACGTCCCTGGAACAAACCCTAACCCTAACTAAGGCTCCCTCTCCATGGGGACCCCATGCCAAAGTCTGACAACACCACGCGCCTGGGGTCCAGAAGCGGTGCAGGCTGACTCGGCATGGAAGCTGCATGCTCACCATGTCGTTTCCAGGCCCGTCTGCAGCTGACCGAGAGGATTCCGGAGGCCTCCTCGAACAGGGGCCGATCGACGTCTGTGGCCTTGGCATCCAAAGACGGATCCTGACCGGCACCGTCCCTTGTGCCCTCAACTCAGCCCCTCGGGAAGACCACTGCCCTGCTGTGGATTCGGTGCCTGGAGCCTCCTGTTACCTAACCCTAACCCTAACCCCATACCGAACGGGGACCCTCCACCGAAACCTAAGCCGGCCTCGACCCCTAATCCTGCACTTGAGCCGCAGTGCTGCATGGGCCCTCACTTCAGCCCTCTAGAGAGATCACGACACTGGAGTCTCTTCCGCCCTTGCGATGTCCCTGGACCGAACCCTAACCCTAGCTAAGGCCCTCTCTCCAAGAGGACCCAATGCTATCATCTGACAACACCACGCACCTGGGGTCCGTAAGAGGTGCAGACTGACTCGGCATGGAAATTGGAAGCTCACTATGTCGTTTCCCAGGCCCGAATGCAGCTGCCCGAGACAATTCCAGAGCCATCCTCGACCAGGGCCCATCGACGTGTGTGGCCTTGGCAGCCAAAGACGGTTCCTGACCGGCACCATCCCTTGTGCCTTCAATTCAGCCCTTCGGGGAGAACAATTCCCTGCTGTGCGTTCGTCTCCTAGAGCCTCCTGAGACCTAACCCTAACCCTAACCCTACGTCAAACCGGGACACTCAACCGAAACATAACCGGGCTTCGAACCCAAAACGTACACTTGAGCCTCACTGTCACCTAGGCCCTCACTTCACCCCTCGAGGGAGATCACGATACTGGAGTCGCTTCGGACCTGGCGATATCCCTGTTCCGAATTCTAACCCTAGCTTAGGCTCTCTCCCCATGAGATCCCAATACCAGCGTCTGACAACCCCATGCGCCTGGGGTCCACAAGCCGTGTAGGCTCACTGGACATGGAACCTAGAAGCTCACCATGTCCTTTCCTAGGTCCGGCTGCAGGTGCCCGAGACAATTTTGAGGCATTCCCGACCAGGTGCCCATCGACGTGTGTGGCCTTGGCAGCCAGAGACCGATCCTGACTGGCACCCTCCCTTGTACCTCAACTCAGCGACCTAACCCTAACACTAACCCTACCCTGAACCGGGAACTTCCACCGAAACCTAGGCGGACCTCGAAACCCAACGATACACTTGAGTCATGCTTTCGCATGAGCCCTCATGTCTGCCCTCGAGGGAGATCACGAGACCAGAGTCGCTTCAGCCCTGACGACGTCCCAGGACTGAACCATAACTCTAGCTAAGGCACTCTTCCCGGGGGACCCAATACATAAATCTGATAACACCACGCGCCTGGGGTGCACAAGCGGTGCAGGCTCACTCGGTATGGAACATATAAGCTGACCATGTCGTTTACCAGGCCCAGCTGCAGCTGCCCGAGAGGATTCCTGAGACCACTCTGACCAGGGGCCCATCGACGTGTGTGGCCTTGGTAGCCTAAGACTGATCCTGACAGACACCCTCCCTTGTGTCCTCAACTCACCGCTTTGGGGAGACCACGGCCCTGCTGTGGGTTGGGCGCCAGGAGCCTCCTGGGACCTAACCCTAACCCTAACCATACCCCGAACCGGGACCCTCCAACGAAATCTAAGCCAGCCTCAAACTGGAAACGTACACTTGAGCCGCCCCATCGCCTGGGCCCTTACTTGTCCCCCGCCGAGGGAAATCACTAGACCAGAGTCGCGTCGGCCCTGGCGACGTCCCTGGTCCGAACTATAACACTAGCTAAGGCTCTCTCCCCATGTGGTCCCAAACCAAAGTCTGACAACACCATGCGCCTGGGGCCCACTAGCAGTGCAGGCTCAGTTGGCATGGAAGATGAAAGCTGACAATGTCGTTACCCAGGCCCGGCTACAGCTGCCCAAGAGCATTCGTGAGACCTCACCAACAAGGGGCCCATTGATTGACGTGTGTGGCCTTGGCAGCCAAAGACAGATCCTGACCAGCACCCTCTCTTGAGCTTCAACTCAACCCTTCAGGGAGACCATTGCCCGGCTGTGGGTTCGGCGCCTGGAGCCTCCTGGGACCTAACCTTAAGCCTAACACTACCCCGAACCGGGAACCTCCACCGAAAACCTAAAGCGGCCTCGAAACCTAACCCTACACTTGAGCCGCCCAATCGTAAGAGCCCTCACATCCGCCCTCGAGGGAGATCACAAGACCAGATTCGCTTCGGCCCTGGGGACGTCCTAGGATAGGACCCTAACCCTACTAAGGCATTCTCCCCATGGGGACCCTATACAAAAATCTCACAACACCACGCACCTGGGGTCCACAAGTCATGCAGGCTCTCTCAGCATGGAACCTGGAAGTCACCATATCGTTTCCCATTCCCGGCTGCAGCTGCCTGAGAGGATTCCGGAGGCCTCCTCGACCAGGGGCCAATCAACGTATGTGGCATGGCAGCCAAAGACTGATCCTGACTGTCACTCACTATCCCTTGTGCCCTCATCTCAGCCCTTTGGGGAAACCACTGCCCTGCTGTGGGTTCCGAGCCTGGATCCTCCTGAGACCTAACCCTAACCCTAACCCTAAACGGGCCCCTCCACCGAAATCTAAGCCTGCCTCGAACCCTAACGCTGCATTTGAGCCACCTTGTCTCATGGGCCCTCAATTCAGCCCTCGAGGGAGATTATGAGACCGGAGTGGCTTCGGTCCTGGCGACGTCCCTGGACCGAACGCTAACCCTAGCTAAGGCTCTATCTGCATGGGGACCCAATTCCAATATCTGTCAACACCTAGTGCCTGCGGTTCAAAAGGGGTACAGGCTACCTCGACATGGAACCTGGAAGCTCACTATGTTGTTTCCCAGGCCCGGCTGCAGCTGCCCGAGAGGATTCCGGAGGCCTCCTCGACCAGGGCCCATCGACGTGTGTGGCCTTGGCAGCCAAAGACTGATCTTAACTGTCACCGTCCCTTGTGCCCTCAACTCAGCCCTACGGGGAGACCACTGCCCTGCTGTGTATTTGGCGCCTGGAGCCTCCTGAGAACTAACCCTAACACTAACCCTGCCCTGAAACACGATCTTCCAACGAACCTTAAGGTGTGCTCGAACACTAACCCTACACTTGACCCGCCACGTCGCATGGGCCCTCACCTCAGCCCTGAGGGAGATCAAGAGAACGGTGTCGCTTCGGCCTTGGCGGCGTCCCTGGACAGAACCCTAACCCTACCTAAGGCTATCTCCCTATGGGTATCCAATACCAAAATCTGACAACACCACACGCCTGGGGTGCATAAGCGGTGCAGGTTCACACGGCATGGAACGTGGAAGCTCACCATGTCATTTCCCAGGCCCGGCTGCAGCTGCCCGAGAATATTCCTGAAGCCTCCCAACCAGGGGGCAATCGACGTGTGTGGAATTGGCAGCCAAGGACTAATCCTGACCGGCACCATCCCTTTTGCCCTCAACTCAGCCCATCCGGGACACCACTGCTCTGTTGTGGGTTCGGCGCCTCGTGCTTCCTGGGACCTAACCCTAAACCTAACCCTAAACCGATCTGGGACCCTCCACCGAAACCTAAACCGGCCAGGATCCCTAACCTTACACTTGAGCCGTCCAGTCACATGGGCCCTCACTTCAGCCTTCGAAGGACATGAAGAGAACTGAGATGCTACGGCCCTGGCGACGTCCCTGGACAGAACCCTAACCATAAGTAAGGCTCTCTCCCTATGGGGACCCAATACCCAAGTCTAACAACACCACGCGCCTGGGGTGCACAAGCAGTGCAGGGTCACTCGACATGGAACCTGGAAGCTAAACTAGTTGTTTCCTGGGCCTGGCTGCAACTTCCTGAGAGGATTCCTGGGGCCTCCCTGACCTGGGACCCATCGATGTGTGTGGCCTTGGAAACCAAAGACTGATACTGACCGGCAACCTCCCTTGTGCCCTCAACTCAGCCTTTCGGGGAGACAACTGCCCTGTGTGGTTTCAGAGCTGGGAGCCTCCTGAGACCTAACCCTAACCCTACCCCGAACCGGGTCCCTCCTCCGAAACCTAAGCCAACCTCGATCCCTAACCCTACACTTAAGCCGCCTTGTCGCATGGACCCTCACTTCAGCCCTCGAGGGAGATCAAGAGAACTGAGTCGCTTCGGCCTTGGCGACTTCCATGGACCGAACCCTATCCCGGCCTATGGTCTCTCCCCATGGGGATCCAAAAGCAAAGTCTGACAACACCACGCGCCTGGGGTGCACAAACAGTGCAGTTTCACTCGGACTGGAACATGGAAGCTCACCATGTCTTTTCCAAGGCCCAGCTGCAGCTACCCGAGAGGAGTCCTGAGGCCTCCCGACCAGGGGCCCATCAACTTGTGTGCCTGTGGCAATCAAAGACTGATCCTGACTGGCACGCTCCCTTGTGCCCTCAATGCAGCCCGTCAGGGAGACCACTGCCCTGCTGTGGGAATGGTGCCTGAAGCCTCCTGGTAACTCACCCTAACCCTACCACGAACAGGACCCCCACACCGAAACCTAATCTGGCCTCGAACCCTAACCTACACTTGAGCTACCCCGTCACATGGGCTCTCACTTCAGACCTCGAGGGAGATCACAAGAACGGACTCGCTTCGGGCCTGGCGACGTTCCTGGACCTAACCCTAACCCTATCCAAGGCCCTCTCCCCATGGGGAGCCAATACCAATTATGAGAACACCACGTGCCTGGGGTCCAGAAGCAGTGCAGGCTCACTTGGCATGGAACCTGGCATCTCACCATGTCGTTTCCCAGGCCTAGTCACAGCTGCCCGAGGGTATTCCTGAGGCGTCTTCGACCAGGGGCCTATCGACTTGTGTGGCCTTGGCAGCCAAAGATTGATCCTGATCGGCACCCTCTGTTGTGCCCTCAACTCAGCCCTTTGGGGAAACCACTGCCCTGCTGTGGCTTCGGCGCCTGGGGGCCCCTGGGAACGAACACTAACACTAACCCAATTCCGAACTGGACCCCTCCACTGAAACCTAAACCGGCCTCATACCCTAACCCTCAGTTGAGCCGCCCCTTCACATGGGCCCTCATTTCAGTCCTCGAGGGAGATCGTGAGACCGGAATCGCATCAGCCCTGGCGACGCCCTGGACAGAACCCTAACCCTAGCTAAGGCTCTCTCCCCATGGGGACACAATACCAAAGTCTGACAACACCATGCGCCTGGGGTCCACAAGCAGTTCACTCACTAGGCAAGGAACCTGGCAGCTCGCAATGTCATTTCCCAGGCCCGGGTGCAGCTGCCCGAGAAGATTCCTGAGGCCTCCCTGACCAGGGGCCCATCGACGTGTGTGGCCTTGGCAGCCAAACACAGATCCTGACCTGCACCCTCCCTTGTTCCCTCAACTCAGCCCTTCGGGGAGACCACTGCCCTGCTGTGGGTTCAGGGCCTGGAGCCTCCTGGGACCTAACACAAATCCCAACCCTACTCTGAGACGGACTGTGGGTAAGAATGCAAACTGGTGCAGCCACTCTGGAAAACATCATGGAGAATCTCCAAAAAAAAAAAAAAAAAAAAACTGGAAATAGAAGTACCTTACAATCCAGAAATTTCACTATAAGGTATTTCCACAAAGAATACAAAATCTTCAAAGGGATAAATGCACCGTGATGTTTACAGCAGCATTTTCCACAACAGC
The DNA here is from genome assembly GCF_028018385.1 of Neofelis nebulosa. Taxonomy (NCBI): domain Eukaryota; kingdom Metazoa; phylum Chordata; class Mammalia; order Carnivora; family Felidae; genus Neofelis; species Neofelis nebulosa. The sequence continues at coordinate 1,023,864 of NC_080787.1, forward strand.
CAAATTACGGAAACTTCCCAAGCATCCATCAAGTCATGAATAAATTGAGATGTGGTATACGGAATGTAATATTTAGCCGTAAACCATGAAATCTTGTCATTTGCCATGAGCTAGATGTAGCGAGAGAATGTTATCCTGGGTGAAATAAGCCTTTCAGACAAAGACAAATACCAGATGATTTCATTAACACATGGAAATAAAAGAAAGTGGGGGTAGGGGGGAGGAAACAGTGACCAACAGACTTTTATCTAGGAAAGAAACTGAGAGTTTCCAGAGAAAGTTGGAGAATTGGTGAAACAGCTGCTGGGGATTAAGAAGTGCACCTGGGATGAGCACCGGGTGATGTGTGGAAGGGTTGTTCTCTATTGTACACCTGAAAGTAATACTACACTGTATCTTTACTCACTGGAATTTAAATTAAATTACACGTACATTAATGACTGGTACCTACCAGGTTTTCTGTATTTTGCACTCACTTCACTAAATTGGAAAAATAACCATGAAATTTTTTAAAAAGCATGTATGTGGGGGAAAGTTTGTGCCTTTACCTCGGTCTCTGGTTCCAGCAGGCCTCGGAAAGCGGGTCCCAGCTCATTCTTCTAGGAGTTCCCAAGAGCATTTCATGTATTCATGTCCTAAAGGAATGCAGCTCCAATTCTTCTGAATTTCTGTCAGGGTTTCTTCCCGGAAACAGCCTGAATCTGGAACAAACCATCGATTTCCTCGAAGAGGTGATGTCGTGGGACCCTGCAATCCACGAGACCTTTAGTAAAATACGTCTTGTTCAAATACTGACCGGGAAGGGGAGGAATGAAACACGGGAACAGCCCAGAAGATGCAAGGGCCTGTGCAGCTCAGCAACCAGCTTGCCCAGGGAAGCCACCCAGCGCCCACTCCTCAGCACTCAGTACAATAAGGCAAATTCTCTCTGGCGACTCAGGAGATGCCAAGTTGCTATAAAGCTCCCAAGGTCTCCCCTGGGGCGGGCGGCACAACCTGCTGGAAATGCAGCTCTGCTCTCTGTACTGAGGCAGCGGCAGAGGCCCTGAGTCCTCTGGGAGCAATCAACGCCCTTCCTGCTCTCAGGTGCCCTGGGTCAGTAAAGCCGATGTTGCGCCCTCTGCTGGCCATCACTGCCTGGGCAGAGGAATCCGCCCCTCCGGGTCTGTGGTGCTCGAGCTCTCTCTGCTGGCCATTATGGGCATTCTTGCAATGTGGAAGACCCTGGTCGCTCAGCTGAGACACTGAAGGTGCTCAGTGCAACTAAATCTGTTCTCCACATTGGGAAAGGTTTTAATGACAGGGCCTGGGAGACAAAGAAATCTTTTCCTTCTCCTTTCTTATGAGTGAAGAATGAAACCGAATTTATTAATGTAATGACATCATTTGTAATGTTTTAAGCAATGTTCACAGAAAAATAGACTGACAATTTACACTTGCTGAGCAAGAGATAATTGTGTTTACCACCAAAATACTTAGGTTAGATAAAGAATGAACACCTTTGAGAGAGATACCGGAGTCAGCTATGGAATGAATGAGTCCTAGGGATACAAGGGACAGCCAATGTAAGGGGTCAACCCTGTAATAATACTGTTGCATGGTTTCACAGGATACCTACACTTGTGCTTAAGTACAATATAATTTATAGACATATGGAATGACTACAATATATGCCTAAAACTCATACATCAAATGTGTGAACAATATTTCAATTAAAAATAGACATCCTTTACACTATCTTTAATTTCTCCTTCTTTGCCAATAAACTATAATTCCTGGGGCGCTTGGGTGGCTTAGTTGGTTAAGCGTCTGACTTTGACGCAAGTCGTGATCTTGCAGTCCATGAGTTTGAGCCCTGCGTCAGACTCTGTTCTGAGAGCTCAGAGCCTCGAGCCTGCCTCAGATTCAGTATCTCCCACTCTGTCCCCACCCCCCAGCCAGGGCTCTCTCAAAAAAAAAGAAAAAAGAAACATTAAAAATGAAAAATCATTCCTAATTTGGAATCTGTGAAATTCCATTTATACCAGATTCTCTAACATCACTATCTTGATGTGGAGGGCTTATCTGAAAAGTCACTAATAATATCTTTGATGACACATATGTGACAAGGTGAGAATGAAACTTACAGGGAGCTATGAATCAGTTGTGAATTTATAGTATGTATCCTTGGCTAATATTTCCAATGAAACATGCTTTAGGGACACGGATGGATGAAATAATGTCTACCAGTCATATAGGTAATTACCGTATAGGACCATTATGCCTTCAATTACTAATTGCCATCTCTTCAGAATTAAAGGAAAGCTGGGACAAGAAAATGTCTTTGAATTTGATGTAAGGGAAGACTAGAGTGTTTTAAAGTGTTCACTTACCTTCTGGAATCCTCAGACAGTTGTGTGGAAAGGAGGATAGCAACCCACGATTGGGATGCAAACCGCTAGTCCCAGAGGGAGGATATGGACTTTATTGTCAATTTTTTTTTAATCAATATCAGCATTCCACCTCTTCCAGGTACAGACTTCAGGACCTGGGAGCACCATGATGCCTGATGCCTGGGTTCAGAACTTGAGGAAGGCTAGCTGGTGGCGGAGAGGGGAAATCCAACAGGGCCTGGGGCAGTTAGGGAGATGTCCCGAGGACACCCCCCCACAAGGCAGGCTTGGAGTTTACCTGCCAAAGAGCAGCACAATCTCTTGCCTGAGTCACTCCCAGTGACTGAAGTAAAAGTCACACTCAGTGTCTGCAGTTACTCCTAGTGACGGCAGTCGTCATTCCCAGTGACTGAAGTCAGCACTCCCAGTGCTGAAGGAACTGCAAGGGAAGGACAGAGAGACAGGAGACACAGAATCCCAAGCAGCATCCAGGCTCTGTCGCCTCAGCACAGAAATTCCAGGGGAAGGTCAGAGAGAGAGGGAGACATAAAATCCCATGCAGCCTCCAGGCTCTGTGCCACGAGCACCGTGCCTCCAGGTTCTGTGCCGCGAGCACCGGGCATCCAAGCTCCGTGCCGCGAGCACCAGGTTTCCAGGGACAGTGCCGCAAGCACCAGGCCTCCAGGATCTGTGCCACGAGCACAGATCCTCCAGGCTCTGTGCTGCGAGCCCAGAGGCTCCAGGCCCTGAGCCGCTCACCATGGAAGACTGCACTCCCCGTGCCTGAAATGCACAGGCACACTCTGAGGATGCATGCCATGCCTGAGAGTAGTCTCTCTGTCTCCTTGAGTTCCCTGTGCATGATGGGCCACCCGTTGTTGAAAGACACATATACTCCCCTTTCCGGAATGGCACAGGAGCTCGCCGTCCTGAAGTGTGCCCCATGCCTCAAAAAGCTCCCAGTGCCTGAAGGCAAGCCCCTTGACTCAAGGCGCTCCCCTTGACTCAAGGGCACAGGCACTCCCTGAAATAGCCCAATGCCTGACTGCGCACCCCTTGCCTGAGGGTGTCCTGAGCCTGATGGCGAGCACAGTGCCTAACGGCGCGCCCCGTGCCTGAAGAGCACAGAGGCTCCCCTTGCCTGAAGTCACGCCCTGTGCATAAAGCAGCTCACTGTACCTGAAGGTGCACCCAGTGCCTGAAGACAAGCCCCATGGTTGAAGGCGTGCCCCATGACTCAAAACGCGCCGTGTACCTAAAGCCGCCCCCTGTACCTGAGAGAAAGGAGTCACAGAATCCTAAACACCCTCCACACCCTGTTTACTCAGCTCAGAAATTCCCGGGGAAGGTCCGAGGAATGGGAGACACAGAATCCCAGGCCCCCTCCAGAGGCTGTGCAGCGAGCACAAAATCCCAAGCGAGAATCCCAAAGAATCTCCAGACCATCTGGTCTCACGTTAGAACCTGCCAGGATAGGTCCGAGGGATGTGAGACACAGAATCCGAAGCAGGCCCTGCGAGCCCCGAGCCTCCAGGCCCTGTGTCACCTACCATTACTAACGGCATTCCCCGTCAGGGAGCTGAAGCCACTCCCTGTACCTGAGAGAAAGGACTCACAGAATCCCAAACAGCCTCCAGACCCTGTGGGTCAGCTCAGAAACTCCCGAGGAAGGTGGGAGGAATGGGAGACACAGAATCCCAAGCAGCCCGTCCAGGGGCTGTGCAGCGAGCACAAAATCCCAAGCGAAACACAAACGAGAATCCGAAACAGCCTCCAGACCCTGTGGTCTCAGGTCAGAAACTCACAGGATAGGTCGAAGGGATGCGAGACACGGAATCTGAAGCAGCCCCTGCGAGCCCCGGGCCTCCTGGCCCTATGTCACTTACCATGGCTGACGGCATTCCCCGTCAGGGAACTGGAGCCGCTCCGTGTACCTGAGAGAAAGGAGTCACAATTTACCAAACAGCCTCCAGACCCTGTGGTCTCAGCTCAGAAACTCCCGGGGAAGCTCCGAGGAATGGGAGACACAGAATCCCAAGCAGCGCGTCCAGGGGCTGCGCAGCGAGCACAAAATCCCAAGCGAGACACAAGCGAGAAACCGAAACAGCCCCCAGACCCTGTCGTCTCAGGTCAGAAACTCCCGGGAGAGGTCCGAGGGATGCGCAACACAGAATCCGAAGCAGCCCCTGCGAGACCCAGGCCTCCTGGCCCTGTGTCACTTACCATGGCTGACGGCATTCCCCTTCAGGGAGCTGAAGCCGCCCCATGGACCTGAGAGAAAGGAGTCACAATATCCCAAACAGCCTCCAGACCCTGTGGTCTCAGCTCAGAAAGTCACGGGGAAGGTCCAAGGGATGGGAGACACAGAATCCCAAGCAGTCACTCCAGGGGCTGTGCAGCAAGTAATAATCCCAAGCGAGACACAAGCTAGAATCCGAAAAAGCCTCCAGACCCTGGGGTCTCAGCTCAGAAAGTCCCGGGATAGGTCCGAGGGATGTGAGACACAGAATGGGTTGCGCCCCTACGAGGCCCAGATCTCCAAGCCAGAGTCACCAGACACTGTGGTTTCAGCTCAGAAACTCCCGGGGAAGGTCTGAGAGATGGGAGACACAGAAGCCCAAGCAGCCCTTCCAGGGGCTGTGCAGTGAGCACAAAATCCCAAGCGAGACACAAGTTACAATCCCAAAAAGCCTCCAGACCCTGGAGTCTCAGCTCAGAAACTCCCAGGATAGGCCCAAGGGATGCGAGACACAGAATCCCAAGCACCCGCTGCGAGCCCTGGGCCTCCAGGTCCTGAGCCACCTATCATGGCTTACCATGGCTGAAGCCGCTCCCTGTACCTGAGAGAAAGGAGTCAGAGAATCCCAACCAGCCTCGAGAGCCTGTGGTCTCAGCTCAGACACTCCTGGGGTAGGTCCGAGGGATGGGAGACACAGAATCCCAAGCAGCTGCTGCGAGCCCCGGGCCTCCAGGTCATGAGTCACTTACCATGGCTTACCATGGCTGAAGCCTCTCCCTGTACCTGAGGGAAAAGAGTCACAGAATCCCAAACAGCCTCCAGACCCTGTGGTCTCAGCTCAGAAACTCCCAGGATAGGTCTGAGGCATGCGAGACACAGAATCCGTAGCAGCCCCTGCGAGCCCCGGGCCTCCAGGTCCTGAGTCAATTTCCATGGCTGACGGCACATTCTGTCAGGTAGATGAAGCCGCTCCCTGTACCTGAGAGAAAGGAGTCACAGAATCCCAAACAGCCTCCTGACCCTGTGGTCTCACCTCAGAAACTCCCGGGGAACTTCCGGGGGATGGGAGGCACAGAATCCCATGCAGCCCCTCCAGGGGCTGTGCAGTGAGCACAAAATCCCAAGCGAGACACAAGCGAGAATGCCAAAAAGCCTCCAGACCCTGTGGTCTCAGCTCAGAAACTCCCGGGATAGGTCTGAGGGATGCGAGACCCAGAATCCCAAGAAGCCCCTGCTAGCCCAGGGCCTCCCTGCCCTGCTGGGCTGTGAGCCCAGGGCCTCCAGGCCCTGCTGGGCTGAGAGCCCAGTGCCTCCAGGCGTTGCTGGGCTGCCAGCCCAGGGCCTCCAGGCGTTGCTGGGCTGGTAGCCCAGGGCCTCCAGGCGCTGATGGTCTGCCAGCCCAGGGCCTGTACGTGCTGCTGGGCTGCGAGCCCAGGGCCTCCATGTGTTGATGTTCTGTGAACACAGAGGCTCCAGGCGCTGATGGTCTGCGAGCCCAAGGCTTCCAGGCGCTGCTGGGCTGCGAGCCCAGGGCTTCCAGGCGCTGCTGGGCTGCGAGCCCAGGGCTTCCAGGCGCTGCTGGGCTGCGAGCCCAGGGCCTCCAGGCCCAGGGCTCCGATCCCAGGGCCTCCAGGCGCTGGGATCACAGCCCAGGTCCTCCAGGCACTGGGCTCGCTGCCCTGGGCCTGCAGGCCCTGGGCTCGCAGGCCAGAGCTGCTAGGCACAGGGCTCGTAGCCCAGGCCCTCCATGCGCTGGGCTCCTAGCCCTGGCCTTCCATGCGCTGGGCTTGCAGCCCAGGGCCTCCAGGCACTGGGCTGAGAGCCCAGTGCCTCCATGTGCTGGGCTGAGAGCCCAGTGCCTCCATGTGCTGGGCTGAGAGCCCACGGCCTCCAGGCGTTGGGCTGCGAGCCCAGGGCCTCCAGGTCCTGAGTCACTTCCCATGGCTGACTGCACTCCCCTTGCCTGAAATGCATAGGCACACTCTCTGAGGATGCACGCCATGTCTGAGGGTAGTCTCTCTGTCTCCTTGAGTTCCCTGTGCATGATGGGGCACCCCTTGTTGAAAAACACATGTACTCCACTTTCCTGAATGGCACAGGAGTTCCCCGTCCTGAAGCTGCGCCCCATGCCTGAAAAAGTTCCCAGTGCCTGAAGGCAAGCCTCATGCCTCAAGGGGCTCCCCTTGACTCAAGGGCACAAGTACTCACTGAAGACTTGCCCCATGCCTGACTGCACACCCCTTGCCTGAGGGCACCCTGTGCCTGATGGCGAGCACAGTGCCTGATGGCACACCCTGTGCCTGAAGAGCACAGAGGCTCCCCTTGCCTGAAGTCGCCCACTGTGCGTGAAGCATCTCCCTGTACCTGAAGTTGCTCCAAGTGCCTGAAGACAAGCCCCATGGTTGAAGGTGTGCCCCGTGCCTCAAAATGCTCCGTGTGCCTGAAGCCGCTCCCTGTACCTGAGAGAAAGGGGTCCCAGAATCCCAAACAGCCTCCAGACCCTGTGGTCTCAGCTCAGAAACTCCCGTGGAAGGTCCGAGGGATGGGAGACACAGAATTCCAAGCAGCCACTCCAGGGGCTGTGCAGCGAGCACAAAATCCCAAGTGAGACACAAGCAAGAATCCCAAACAGCCTCCAGACCCTGTGGTCTCAGCTCAGTAACTCCCGGGATAGGTCCGAGGGATGCGAGACACAGAATCTGTAGCAGCCCCTGCGAACTCCGGGCCTCCAGGCCTGGAGCTCGCAGCCCAGGGCCTCCAGGTCCTGAGTCCCTTACCATGGCTGACAGCACTCCCCGTGACTGGGTTGACTGCAGGCTGCCGTGCGGCGGGAACTGGGTTCACTGGATGGTGCAGTGCTGCGGTCACTGCGTGAACAGGAGGGTGCAGTGCTCTCTGTACTAGCTGCACTGGAAGCTACATTGTCGCGGGCAGTGGGTTCACTGGAGGGTTCAGGGCCTGGCGGTCAGGCTTCACTGGAGGCTGCAGTGCTGCGGGGACTGGGTTCACTGGGGGCTGTAGTACCGCGGGCACTGGGTTCACTGCAGGCTGCAGTGTACCAGTCACTGAGATGAGTGGAGGCTGAAGTGATGCGGACATTGGGTTCACTTGATCTGTAGTGCCGCGGGCACTGGGTTCAAGGCTGGCTGCAGTGCCATGGGCACTGGGGTCACTGGAGGGTGCAGTGCCACGGGCACTGGAGGGTGCAGTGTCGCGGGAAGTGTGTTCACTGGAGGCTGCAGATCCGCAGGCAGTGGGTTCACAGAAGCCTGCAGTGCCACAGGCACTGTGTTCACCGGAGGGTGCAGTGCCGCGGGCCCTTGGTTCACTGGAGTGTGCAGTGCCACGGGCTCTAGGTTCACTGCAGGTTCAATGGCCGCGGGCACTTTGTTCACTGGAGGCTGCAGTGCCGCGGGCAGTGGGTTCACTGTTGGCTGCAGTGCAGTGGGAACTGGGTTCACTGGAGGGTGCAGTGCCATCGATCTAGGTTCACTGGATTGTGCAGTGCTGTGCGCTCTGGGTTCACTGCTGGATGCATTGCCATGGGAACTTTATTCACTGGAGTCTGCAGTGTTGTGGGCACCGGTTCACTGCACGGTTCAGTGCCAGGGGAACTGGGTTCACTGGAGGCTGGAGTGCTTAGGACACTTGTTTCACTGGAGGGTGAAGTGCCCCATGCATTGCATTCACTGGAGGGTGCAGTGCAGCGGGCGCTGCCTTCACTGGAAGTTGCAGTGCCGCGGGCAGTGGGATCACTGGAGGCTGCAGTGCCGTGGGAACTGGGTTCACTGAAGGGTGCAGTGCCGCGGGCACTCGGTTCACTGCAGGCTGCAGTGCCACGGGCACTGGGTTCACTGAAGGGTGCAGTGCGGCAGGCACTACCTTCACTGGAGGGTGCAGTGCCGTGGACAGTGGGTTCACTGGAGGCTGCTCTGAAGTGGGAACTGGCTTCACCTGAGGGTGCAGTGCACGGGCACTGGGTTCACTGCAGGCTGCATTGCACCGGTCACTGAGATAAGTGGAAGCGGCAGTGCTGCGGGCACGGGGGTCACTGGAGGATGCCGTGCGTCGGGCACTGGCTTCACTGGAGGCTGCAGTGCCGCGGGCACTGGGTTCACTGGAGGTTGCATAGAAGTGGGAACTGGGTTCACAGCATGGTGCAGTGCCACGGGCACTGGGTTCACTGGAGTGTGCAGTGCAGCAGGCACTGCCATCACTGGAGGCTGCAGTGTTGCGGGCAGTGGGTTCACTGGAGGCTGCAGTGCCGCGGGCACTGGGTTCACTAGAGGGTGCAGTGCCACGGGCACTGGGTTCACTGGAGGGTGTAGTGTCGCAGGCAGTTGGTTCACTGGTGGCTGCACTGTCACGGGAAGTGGGTTCACAACAGGCTGCAGTGCCATGGGAACTGGGTTCACTGGAGGCTGCAGTGCCGCGGACACTGGGTTCCCTGGAGCATGTAGTGCCGCAGGCACTGGGTTCACTGCAGGATGCAGTGCCGTGAGCACTGGGTTCACTGGAGGGAGCAGTCCCGCAGGGTCTGGGTTCACTGGAGGGTGCAGTGCCGCTGGCACTGGGTTCACTGGAGGCTGCATTGCCGCAGGCACTGGGTTCAGTGCCGGCTGCATTGCTGCGGGCACTGGGTACACTGCAGGATGCCGTGCCGCGGGCACTGTGTTCACTGGGTAGTGCAGTGCCGCTGCGACTGGGTTCACTGGAGGGTGCAGTGTGGCGGGAACTAGATTCACTGGACTGTGCAGTGCCGTGGGCTCTGGGTTCACTGCAGGATGCATTGCCTTGGGCACTGTGTTCCCTGCAGACTGCAGTGCCGCGGGCACTGGGGTCATGGGAGGGTGCAGTGCCATGGGCACTGGGTTCACTGGAGTGTGCAGTGTCGCGGGAAGTGGGTTCACTGGAGGCTGAAGTTCCGCGGGCAGTGGGTTCACAGCAGGCTGCAGTGCCTCGGGATCTGTGTTCACTGCAGACTGCAGTGCCGCGGGCACTGGGGTCACTAAAGGGTGCAGTGCGGCTGGCACTGCCTTCACTGGAGGGTGCAGTGTCGCGGGCAGTGGTTTCACTGGAGGCTGCAGTGCCGTGGACAGTGGGTTCACAACAGTCTGCAGTGCCACAGGAACTGGGTTCACTGGAGGGTGCAGTGACTTGGGCACTGGGTTCACTGGAGTGTGCAGTGCCGCGGATTCTGGGTTTACTGGAGGCTGCAGTGCTGCGAGCACTTGGTTCACTGCATGCTGCAGTTCTGCGGGCACGGGGTTCATGGCAGGCTGCATGCCGCGAGCACAGGGTTCACTGCACACTGCCGTGCCGTCTGCTCTGGGTTTACTGGAGGCTGCAGTGCCATGGACACTGGGTTCAAGGAGGATGTAATGTATCAGACACTGGTTTCACTGCAGGATGCAGTGCCTCCGGGACTGGGTTCCCTGCACGCTGCAGTGCGGCGGGAACTGGGTTCACTGGAGGGTGCAGTGCTGCGGTCACTGCGTTAACAGGAGGGTGCAGTGCACTCAGGACTGGCTTCACTGGAGGCTGCAGTGCTGCGGGAACTGGGTTCACTGCAGGCTGCGTTGCCGCGGGCACTGGGTTCACTGCAGGATTTAGTGCCGCTGACACTGTGTTCACTGGATGGTGCAGTTTCGCCGGCACTGTGTTCACTGGAGGCTGCAGGTCCGCGGGAACTGTGTTCACTGGTGCCTGCAGTGCCGCCGGATCTTTGTTCACTGGAGGCTGCAGTGCTGCGTGCACGGGGTACACCGGAGGATGCAGTGCCTAGGGCACTGTGTTAACTGGTGGGTGCAGTGCCTTGGTCACTGCCTTATCGGAGGGTGAAGTGCCGCGGGGACTGGGTTCACTACAGGGTGCAGTGCCGAAGGCACAAGGGTTCACTAGAGGGTCCAGTGCCACAGGCTCTGACTTCACTGCAGTGTGCAGTACCGCCGGCTCTGGGTTCAGTCGAGGGTGCAGTGCCACGAGCACTGTGTTCACTGGAGCCTACAGTGTCGTGGGCTTTGCGTTCACTGCAGGCTTCAGTGCCGCAGGCACTGGGTTCACTGCAGGCTGCAGTGCCCCATGCACTGGGTGCACTGCAGGATGCAGTGCCGCAGGCACTTTGGTCACTGCAGGGTGCTGTGCCGTGGACACTGGATTCAGTCGAGGGTGCAGTGCCGCGGGCCTGGGTTCACTGTAGGCTGCAGTGCAGTGGGAACTGGGTTCAATGGTTGGTGCAGTTCTGCTGGCACTGCGTTAACTGAAGGGCGCAGTGCACCCAGCACTGGCTTCACTGGAGGGTGCAGTGCCACGGGCTCTGGGTTCCCTGGAGGCTGGAGTACCATGGGCACTGGGTTCACTGGAGGCTGCTCTGCCTCGGGCACTGGGCTCACTGGAGGCTGCAGTGCAGTGGGAACTGGGTTCACTGGAGGGTGCAGTCCGTGGGCACTGGGTTCAATACACGCTGCTGTGCACTGGTCACAGGGATAACTGGAGGCTGCAGTGCTGCAGGCAGTGGCTTCACTGGAGGCTGCAGTGCCGCAGACACTGTGTTCACTGGAGGCTGCAGTGCCTAGGGCATTTGGTTCAATGGAGGTTGCAGTGTCGTGGGCACTGGGTTCACTGGACGCTGCTGTGCCACGGACACTGGGGTCACTGGAGGCTGCAATGCCATGGACACTGTGTTCACTGGAGGCTGCAGTGCCGTTGGCACTGGGTTCACTGGAGGCTGCGATGTGGCGGGCCCTGGGTTCTCTGGAGGCTATAGTGCCGTTGGCACTTGGTTCACTGCAAGGTGCAGTGCCGCGGGCACAGGGTTCACTGGAGTGTGCAGTGCCGCGGGCTCAGGGTTCAATGGAGGCTGCAGTGCTGTGGGCACTGAGTTCACTGCATGCTGCACTGCCTCGGGAACTGGGTTCACTGGAGGCTGCAGTGCCGTGGACACTGTGTTCACTGGAGGGTGCAGTGCCGCGGGCACTGGGTTCACAGGAGACTGCAGTGCCGTTGGCACTGTGTTCACTGCGGGATGCAGTGCCGCGGGCAGTGGGTTCACTGGAGTCTGCAGTGCCGCGGGCAGTGGGTTCACTGGAGACTGCAGTGCCGTTGACACTGTGTTCACTGCAGGATACAGTTTCGCGGGCAGTGGGTTCACTGGAGTCTGCAGTGCCACGGGCAGTGGGTTCACTGGAGTCTGCAGTGCCGCGGGCAGTGGGTTCACTGGAGATTGCATAGAAGCTGGAACTGAGTACACTGCACGGTGCAGTGCCACAGGTCCTGGGTTCACTTGAGGGTGCAGTGCGGCAGGCACTGCCATCACTGGAGGGTGCAGTGCCGCAGGCAGTGGGTTCACTGGAGGGTGTAGTGCAGTGGAACAGGGTTCACTGCAGGCTGCAGTGCCGTGGATACTTTTTTTCACTGGAGGGTGCAGTGCCCCGGGCATGGGTTCAGTAGAGTGTGCAGTGCCACGGGCTCTGGGTACACTGGAGACTACAGTGCCGTGGGCACTGGGTTCACTGCAGGCTGCTCTGCCTCGGGCACTGGGTTCACTGCAGGCTGCAGTGCCACGTGCAGTGGGTTCACTGCATGCTGCAGTGCCACTTGCAGTAGGTTCACTGGATCCTGCATTGCTGCGGGCAATGGGTTCGTGCAGGCAGCAGTGCACCGGTCACTGGCATAACTGGAGGCTGTAGTGCTGCAGGCACTGGCTGCACTGGATGCTGCAGTGCCGCGGACACTGTGTTCACTGGAGGCTGCTGTGCCGCGGGCACTGGGTTCACTGGAGGCTGCATTGCCGTGGACACTGGGTTCACTGGAAAGTGTTGTGCCGGGGGCACTGACTTCACTGGAGGCCCAGTGCCGTGGGCACGGTCATCCCTGGAGGCTCCAGTGCCACGGTCGCTGAGGTCACTGGAGGCTCCACTGCCGCGGTCACTGGAGCCTCCTGTGTCCCAGTTCCGCTGGCACTGGAGCCTGGATGGGCTGCTTGGGATTCTGTGTCTCCCTCTCTGTTTTTCCCCGGGTGGTCTCTGGTTTGAGCACAGACCTGGAGGCTGCATGGGATTGTGTGTCTCCCTCTGTCTCTGTCCTTCCCCAGGAGTTTCCGTGCTGAGACCACAGAGCCTGGAGGCTGCTTGGAATTTTGTGTCTCCCTCTCTCTCTGTCCTTCCCCTCCAGTTCCTTCAGGCACTGGGATTGCCGACTTCAGGCTCTGGGAGTGACTTTGACTTCAGTCACTGGGAGTGACCTCAGGAGTGACTTAAGTCACTGGGAGTGACTTCGGGAGTGTTCCGTCAGTGGGAGTGACTTCAAGAGGGTCTTCCGTCAGTGTGTGTGACTTCGCGAGGGACTTCCGTCACTGGGAGTGACTTCAGTTATTGGGGGTGACTGACTTCAGTCACTGGGCATGCCCTCAGGCCCTGGGCATGCCTATGCCCTTCAGGCAGGGGGCTAGACTTCAGGCACAGGGTGAGAATTCAGGCATGGTGCAAGCCTTCAGGCAAGGGGCGTGCCTGCAGGCACTGGGCGGGGCTCCATGCTTGTGGCAAGGCTTCAGGCACGGGGCTTTCCTTCAGGCACGGGCCTTGCCTGCAGGCAAGGGGCCTGAGTACAGGCACCTGCAGCTGTTTCAGGCAACAGGCATGCCTTCAGGAACAGGGAGCGGCTTCAGGCACATGGAGCGTTTTGAAGCACGGGGCGCACCTTCAACCATGGAGCTTGTCTTCAGGCCCTGGGAGCACCTTCAGGTACAGTGAGCGGCCTCATGCACAGGGTGCGACTTCAGGCACGGGGAGCCTCTGTGCTCTTCAGGCACAGGGCGCGCCCTCAGGCACTGGGCGCACTCAGGCAAAGGGTGTGCCCTCACCCATGGGGTGAGCACTCAGAGAGTGCTTGTGCCTTTCAGGCAAAGGGAGTGCCTTCAGGAACGGGGAGTGCATTCAGGCACAGGGAGTGCCTTCAGGCATGGTGAGTGGCTTCAGCAACTGGAGGCTCTGTGCTGCCAGCACTGGGGCCTGGAGGCTCAGTGCTGGGAGCACCGGGGCCTGGAGGGGCTGCTTGGGATTCTGTGTCTCCCTCTCTGTCCTTCCCCAGGAGTCTCTGTGGTGAGACCACAGAGCCTGGGGGCTGCATGGGGTTCTGTGTCTCCTTCTGTCTCTGTCCTTCCCCGGGAATTTCTGTGCTGAGACCACAGAGCCTGGAGGCTGCTTGGAATTCTGTGTCTCACTCTCTCTGTCCTTCCCCTGCAATTTCTTCAGGCACTAGGAGTAACTTCAGACACTGAGTGTGACTTTGACTTCAGTCACTGTGAGTGACTATGACATCAGCCACTGGGAGTGGCTTTGACTTCAGCCCCTGGGAGTGATTTCAGTCCCTGGGAGTGACTTCCATCACTGGGAGAGGGACTTCCATCACTGGGAGGGAATTCGCGAGTGACTTCCATCACTGGGAGTGACATCGGGAGTGACTTCCGTCACGGGGAGTGACTTCGGGAGAGACTTCCCTCACTGGGAGTGACATAGTGAGTGATTTCCGTCACTGGGAGTGACTTCGGGAGAGGCTTCCGTCACTTGGAATGACTTTGGGAGTAACTTCCTTCACTGGGAGTGACTTTGACTTCAGTCACTGGGAGTGACTTTGGGAGTGACTTCATGTACTGGGCATGACTCAGTCATTGGGGGTGACTGACTTCAGTCACTGGGCATGCCCTCAGGCACTGGGCATGCCTGTGCCATTGAGGCATGGGGCGTGCCTTCAGGCAAGGGGTGTGCTTTCAGGCACTGGGCGGGGCTTCATGCACGGGGCTTGCCTTCAGGCAAGGGGCTTGATTAGAGGCACATGGAGTTGTTTCAGGCAAGAGGCATGCCTTCAGGCAAAGGGAGTGGCTTCAGGCACACGGATTGTGGGGCTTGTCTTCAGGCACTGGGAGCCCCTTCAGGTACAGTGAACGGCTTCATGCACAGGGCGCGACTTCAGGCACGCGGAGTTCTGTGCTCTTCAGGCACAGGGTGCGCCATCAGGCACTGGACTCGCCATCAGGCACAGGGCGCCCTCAGCACGGGGTGTGCCGTCAGGCATGGGGCACGACTTCAGGCAGTGCCTGTGCCCTTGAGTCAAGTGGAGTGTTTTCTGGCATGGGGCTTGCCTTCAGGCATGTGGAGCATCTTCAGGCATGGGGCCCGTCTTCAGGCACAGGGAGCTCCTGTGCCATTCAGGTAAGGGGAGCACATGTGCCTCTCAACAAGGGATGCCCCATCATGCACAGGACACTCATTGAGACTCACAGCATACCCTCAGGCATGGGGTGCACGCTCAGAGAGTACCTCTGCCTTTCAGGCAAAGAGAGTGCCTTCAGGCAGGGGGAGTGCCTTCCTGCACTGGTAGTGCCTTCAGGCATGGTGAGTGGCTTCAGGAAGTGGAGGCTCTGTGCGGCGAGCACAGGGCCTGGAGGCTTCATGGGATTCTGTCTCTCTCTCTCTCTTTCCTTCCCCAGGAGGCTCTGTGCTGAGACCACAGAGCCTGGAGGCTGCTTGGAATTCTGTGTCTCCTTTTCTCTGTGTCCTTCCCCTGCAGTTCCTTCAGGCACTGGGAGTGACGACTGCAGTCACTAGGAGTAACTGCAGACACTGAGTGTGACTTTGACTTCAGTCACTGTGAGTGACTATGACATCAGTCACAGGGAGTGACTTTGACTTCAGTCACTAGGAGTGACGTCAGGAGTGACTTCAGTCACTGGGAGTGACTTCTGGATTGACTTCTGTCACGGAGAGTGACTTCGAGAGGGACTACCGTCACTGGGTGTGACTTCGCAAGGGACTTCCATTTCTGGGAGTGACTTTTCCAGTGACTTCCGTCACGGGGAGTGACTTCGGGAAAGACTTCCCTCTCTGGGAGTGACTTTGGGAGTAACTTTATTTACTGGGAATGACTTTGACTTTAGTCACTGGGAGTGACTTTGGGAGTGTCTTCATTCATTGGGCAAGACTTCAGTCATGGGGAGTGACTGACTTCAATTACTGGGCATGTCCACAGGCACTGGGCATGCCTGTGCCCTTCAGGCAGGGGACTAGCCTTCAGGCACAGGGTGAGAATTCAGGCATGGGGCAAGCATTCAGGCATGGGGCAAGCCTTCAGGCATGGGGCGTGCCTTCAGGCAAGGGGTGTGCCTTCAGGCACTGAGCAGGGCTTCATGCATGGGGCAAGGCTTCAGGCACCAGGCTTGCCTTCAGGCAAGGGGCTTGAGTACAGGCACCTGGAGCTGTTTCAGGCAAGAGGCATGCCTTCAGGAACAGGGAGCAGCTTCAGGCACAGGGAGCGTCTTTAGGCACGTGGCGCACCTTCAACCATGGGGCTTGTCATCAGGCACTGGGAGCACTTTTAGGTACAGTGAGCGGCTTCAGGCACAGGGCGCGACTTAAGGCACAGCACGGGGGAGTCTGTGCTCTACAGGCACGGGGCGCCCTCTGGCCAGGGGTGCGCTGTCAGGCATGGTATGCGCCTTCAGGGAGTGCCTGTGCCCTTCATTCAAGGGGAGCGCCTTCAGGCATGGAACATGCCTTCAGGAACATGGTGTGCCTTCAGGCACTGGGCGAGGCATTATTCATGGGGCGCTGCTTCAGTCAAGGGGCTTACTTTCAGGCAGTGGGCTTGCCTACAGGCATGTGGAGCTCTATCAGGCATGGGTCCTGTCTTCTGGAACAGGGAGTGGCCTCAGGCACAGGGAGAATCTTCAGGCAAGGGGTGCACCTTCAGCCATGGGGCTTGTCTTCAGGCACTGGGAGCGCCTTCAGGCACAGGGAGCAGCTTCATGCAAGGGGTGCGCCTTCAGGCAAGGGGAGCATCTGTGCTCTTCAGGCATGGGGCACGCAGTCAGGCATGGGGCGTAGCTTCAGGCAAGAGGAGGTCCTGTGCCATTCAGGCAAGGGGGGCTCCTGTGACTTTCAGGCACAGAATGCCCCATCCTGCACAGGGAGCTCAGTCAGACTCAGGGCATGCCTTCAGGCATGGGGTATGCCTATAGAGAGTGCTGGTGCCTTTCAGGCAAGGGGAGTGCCTTCAGACAAGGGGAGTGCCTTCAGGCATTGGAGGCTCTGTCCTGTGATCACAGAGCATAGGGTTTCTGTGCTGGGAGTACAGAGCCTGGAGGAGCTTCTTGGGATTCTATGTCTCCCTCTCTGTCCTTCCCCAGGAGGCTCTGTGGTGAGAGCACAGAGCCTGGAGCCTGCTTGGGATTCTGTGTCTCCCTCTCACTCTGTCCTTCCCTGGAGTGTCTTCAGGCACTGGGAGTGCCAATTTCAGGCACTGGGAGTGATGACTGCAGTCCCTGTGAGTGGAGACTCCAGTCACTGGGAGTAACTGCAGACACTGAGAGTGACTTTGACTTCAGTCTCTGGGAGTGACTATGACATCAGTCACTGGGAATGACTTTGACTTCAGTCACTGGGAGTGACTTCAGGAGTGACTTCAGTCACTGGGAGTGACTTTGAGAGGGACTTGTCTCACTGGGAGTGACTTCGGGCGTGACTTCTGTCACTGGGAGTGACATCTGGAGTGACTTCCGTCACTGGCAGTCACTTCGGGTGTGACTTTCATCACTGGGAGTGACTTCGACAGGGACTTCCCTCACTGGGAGTGACTTTGGGCATGACTTCTGTCACTGGGAGTGATATGTGGAGTGACTTCCGTCACTGACAGTCACTTCGGGTTGACTTTCATCACTGGGAGTGACTTCGGGAGAGACTTCCTTCACTGGGAGTGACTTTGGGATGACTTTCTTCACTGGGAGTGACTTTGTCTTCAGTCAGTGGGAGTGACTTTGACTTCATTCCCTGGGAGTGACTTTGGGAGTGACTTCATTCAATAGGCATGACTTCAGACATTGGGAGTGAATGACTTCAGTCACTGGGTGTGCCCTCAGGCACTGGGCATGCCTAACCCTTCAGGCAAGGGGCAAGCCTTCAGGCATGGGACGAGCCTTCAGGCAGGAGGAGCCTTCAGGCAAGGGGCGAGCCTTCAGGCAAGGGGCCTTCATGCAAGGGGCAAGTCTTCAGGCAAGGGGTGAGCCTGCAGGCATTGGACCTGCCTTCAGGCATGGGACATGGCTTCATGCTCGGGGCATGGCTTTAGGCAAGGGGCTTGCCTTCAGGTAAGGGGTTTGTCTTTAGGCATGGGGCATGCCTTCAGGCCCTGGGCATGCCTTCAGGCACAGGGAGCGGCCTCAGGCAAGGGGCTTGTCTTCAGGCATGGGAAGCGCCTTCAGGTATGGGGAGCAGCTTCAGGCATGGGGTGTGCCTTCAGGTACTGGGAGCGTCTGTGCCCTTAAGGACACTTTCCATGGAAATTAACGCTGTACCACTTCTGGCCCCACATGTGTGTGGTCATATCAGATTTAGGAATTTTGTCCTCATTGAGAGAGAGAGAGAGAGAGAGAGAGAGAGAGAGAGAGAGAGAGAGAGTCTTAGCTAGTGTTTGGGTTTGGGCCAGGGACTTAGATAGGGCTGAATGGACAGAAGACCCGTGATCGCCCTGGAAGGCTGCAGTGAGGGCCCATGCACTAATGCGTGTAAGGTTTAGGATTATGGTAAGAGTTGGTGTGAACTTTAGGTTGAGGGGTATGGTGCGGGTCAAGGTTACTGTTAGGTTTAGGTCCCAGGAGGTTGTAGGCGGTGAACCCCTAGCAGTGCAGTGGTCTCCACATAGGGTTGAATGGAGACTGCATGAAAGCCTCTAGTTCAGGCTTCGTCTTTCCATGCCAGAGCCGGCCTCCCGTGTGTGCCACTCTTCAGTTGGGCCTCAGCACCCTCCTTGTGAAACTCCATGCCAGCAGTGGAATTGACATGATGATGTTCCAATTCCATACCGAATAATACTTCAGGGTTCTGGGCCCTATGGGCGTGATGTTCTCAGAATTCGGAACTCGATCCCCATTGGGAGAGAGGCATCGCTAGGGTTAGGGTATGTTCCAGCGACATAAGCACGGCTGAAGCGACACCAGTCCCTTGAGCTACATGGAGGACTGAATAGGGCGCATGCACAGGTGCAAGTCAGATGTAGGGTTACGGTTAGAGGTGGTGAGGTTGGTGTGTATAGTTATGTTCATTGTTTTAGTTCTGTTCATAGTTATGTTCATGGTGAGGTTGGTGTGTATAGTTATGTTCATTATTTGGTTTGGGGTTAAGTCCTAGGTGGCTCCAAGCGATAAACGAACAGCAATGCAGTAATCTTCCCGGAGGGCTCAGTGGAGGGCATATTGCAGGTTGTCTGTCATGCTTAGTCTTTGTTTGCCAGGGCAAGCCTCCATCGTGGGCCATTCTTTGATTGAGCCTCAGCAACTACTTCTGCAGCAACATCTGGGCTTTGGATATTACATGGTGATATTCCACATTCCACGCTGAGTAATACTCCTCCTCCTCTGGACTCCATGTGTGTGGTATCCTCAGACTAAAGAATTGAGTCACCATCAGGAGAGAGCCTTAGTTTGAGTTAGGGTTTGCTTCAGGGCCATAAGCAGCGCTGAAGCAACACTACTCATGTGATCTACATGGGGTGTTGTATGAGGGACCATGCGCACGTGAGGGTCTGGTGTAGGATTAGCATTAGATTTGGAGTGAGGTTTAGGTTGAGGAGTACTGCGAGGGTCATGATTAGGGTTAGGGTCCAGGAGGCCCTAGGTGCTGAAACCCAAGCAGTGCAGTGATCTCCCTGGAGGGCTTGGGAGGTCGCATTGGAGGGTGCCGGCCAGGCTTAGTCTTTAGGGGCTAGGGCCAGCCTCGGATATGGACCACACTTTGGTTGGGCCTCAGCAACCCCCTTGTGCAGCTCCCTCTGGGCTTTGGAAATTACCTGGTCATGTTCCACGTTCCATGCCGAGGAATCCGGCTCCTCTTCTGAACCCCACGTGTGTGGTTTGCGCAGAAGTAAGTATTGGGTCACCATGGGGAGACAGCCTAAAATGGAGTTAGGGTTCAGTCCAAGGACATAAGCAGGGCCGAAGCGACAGCAGTCCCGTGATCTCCCTGGAGGCCTGAAGAGAGGGTCCCTGAGAGGGTGCAAGTCAGTTGTAGGTTATGTTTCGAATAGGGGTGATGTTTAGGTTGAGGGGTACTTTGAAGGTCATGGTTATTGTTAGGTCTCACGAGGCTCTAGGTGCAACAACCCCAGGAAGGATGTGGTCTCCCAGAAGGGCTGAGTGGATCCCACATGGGATTGTGCTGATCAGGCTTTGTCTTTGAGTGCCCGATCAAGCCTCTCGTGTGAGTCACTCTTCAGTGTGGCCTCAGGAACCCCCTTGTGCAGCTCCTTATGGGTAATGGAAATGACACGATTTGCTCCAAGATCCATGCTGAGGAATCCTGCAAAGCTTTGGGCCCCATGTGTGTGGTCTCTCAGAGGTAGGCATTGGATCCCCATCGGGATTCAGCCACAACTAGGGTTAGGGATCGGTCCAGGGAGGTAAGCAAGGCTGAAGCAACAGCAATCCCATTACCTACACGGAGGTTTGAATGAGGGCCCATGAGCGGGTGAGGGTCAGGTGTAAGGTGTCAGGTGAAGCCTTAGAGTTGGGGTAAAGTTGAGGTTGAGGAGTATGTTGATGGCCACGTTTACGGTTTGGGTTAGGTTCCAGGAGGTACGAGGTACTGTACCCCAAGCAGTCCAGTGGTCTCACTGGAGGAATCAGTGGAGGGAAAATGGTAGGTTGCTGCTCAGGCTTAGTCTTTGGGTGCCGAAGCCAGCATCAGTTGTGGGGCAATCTTCAGATGGGCCTCAGCAAACACTTTTTGCAGCTTCCTCTGGGCTTTGTAAATTACCTGTCGATGTTCCACGTTCCATGTGAGTAACACTGCAGCACTTCTGGGCCCCATATGCATGGTGACTGAGACTTAGGAATTTGTTCCTCGATGGGAGAGAGCCATTACTAGGGTTAGGTATTGGCCCAGGGATGTAGATAGGGCCAAATCCACATGAGTCCGTGATCATTCCGGAGGACTCCATAGGGCCCATGTTTGGGGGCGGGTCATGTGTAGGGTTAGCGTTAGAGTTGGTGTGAAGTTTAGGTTGAGGTGTATGGTGAGGGTCAAGTTTAGTGTTAGTGTTAGGTCCCAGGAGGTTCCAGGCAGTGAACGCCTAGCAGTGCAGTGGCCTCCACAGAGGGCTGAGTGGAAGCTGCATGGAAGTCTACAGCTCAGACTAAGTCTTTGCGTCCCAGGGCAGCATCCTATGTGTGACACTCTTCAGTTGGGCCTCAGCAACCTCCTTGTGCAGCTCCATCCCAGCAGTGCAAATGAAATGATGATGTTCCAATTCCATCCTGAAGAATACTGCAGGGGTTTGGACACTATGTGCATGGTATTCTCAGAGTTAGGACCTGGATCCCCTTTGGGGGAGAGTCATAGCTAGGGTCAGGATTCGGTCCAGAGACATAAGCAGGGCCGAAGCAACACCAGTCCCATTATCTACATGGAGGGCTGAATGAGCACCCATGCAGGGGTGCAGGTCAGGTGTAGCGTTACCTTTAGAGTTGGGGTGAGGTTGAGGATGATGTGTATGGTTCTTGTCAATATAATGGTTAGGTTTTGTCCCAGGTCCTCCAGAAGCTGAAGCACCAGCAGTGCTGGTCTTCCTGCAGGGTTCAGTGGTGAGCACATAGGAGGGTGTAGGTCATGCTTAGTCTTTGAGAGCCAGGGTGAGCCTCCTTTGTGGGCCACACTTTGGTTGAGCCTCAGGAACCGCTTCTGAAGCAACATCTGGGCTTTCGATATTACATGGTGATATTCCACGTTCCATGCCGAGGAATCCGCCTCTTCTTCTGGAAGGGAGATATCCTCAGACTTAATAATCGGGTCACCATCTGGAGAGAGCTTTAGATAGAGTTGGGTTTCAGACCAGGGCCATAAGGAGGGCCAAAATTACCCCATTCCACTTACTTCAATGGGGTGATGAATGATAGCCAGTGTGCAGGTGAGGGTCAGGTGTAGGGTTAGTGTTAGTGTAGGAATGAGTTTGAGGTTCAGGGTATGGTGAGGGTCACGGTTAGTGTTAGGGTTAGGGCCCAAGAAATTCCAGGTGGTGAACCCCTAGCATCGCAGTGGTCTCCACGGAAGGCTGAGTGGTGGCTGCATGGGAGCCTTCAGTTCAGACATTCTTTGTGTTTCAAGGCCAGCCTCCCATGTGTGCCACTATTCATTTGGGTCTCAGCAACCTCCTCAGGCAGCTCCATCCCAGAAGTGGAAACGAAATGATGATGCTCCAATTCCATACCGAGTAATACTGTAGGGGTTTTGACCTATATGCGTGGTGTTTCAGAATTAGGACCTGGATACCCATTGGGAGAGAACCACGGATAGGGTGAGGTTCTGTCCAGGGACATAAGCAGGGCTGAAGAGAAACCGGTCCTGTTATCTCCATGAGGGCCTGTATGAGGGCCAATGCACGGGTAAGGGTCAGGTGTAGGGTTAGCATTAGCGTTGGGGTGAGGTATAGGTTGAGTAGTATGGGGAGGGTCATAGTTGGCATTATGGCTAGGTTCCAGGAGGCCCAAGGTGCTGAATCCAAGGCAGTGCAGTTGTTTCCCTGGGGGACCCAGAGGAGGGCGCATGGGAGGGTGCCGGTCATGCTTATTCTTTGGGTGCCAAGGCCAGCCTCTTGTGTGGGTCACTCTTCGGTTGGTCCTCAGCAACCCCCTTGTGCAGGTCCCTCTGGGCATTGGAAATGGTATGGTGATGTTCCCCGTTCCATGCCAAGTAAGCCTGCACCGCATCTGGGCCCCATGTACGTGGTTTTCTCCGAGTTAGGAATTGGGTCCCCATCGGGAATGAGCCATAGCTAGGGCAAGGGTTTGATCCAGGGACGGGACGTAAGCAAGGCTGAAGAAACAACAATCCCTTTACCTCCATGGAGGGCTGAATGAGGGCTCATGCACGGATGCGGGTCATGTGTAGGGTTAGCATTAGACTTAGGGTGAGGTTCCAATTGAGGAGTATGGAGTGGGTCATGAATAGGGTGAGGGATAGCTCCAAGGAGTCGCTAGATGATGAACCCCATGAAGTGCAGTGGTCTGGGAGGGCTCAGTGGAGGGCACATGGGAGGGTGCTGGTCAGGTTTAGTCTTTGGTTACTGGTGCCAGCCTTGCATGGGGGCCACTTTTGGGCCTCAGCAAGCACTTTGGCACCTCCCTCTGGTATTTGGACATGACATGGTGGTGGTCCATGCTCCATGAGGAGTAATCCTGCATCGCTTCTGGGCCACAGGTGCATTGTATTCTCTGCATTAGGAATTGGATCCCCATCGGGATAGAGAAATAGGTAGGATTACAGGTAGATCCAGGGACATAAGCAAGGCCGAAGAAACAACAGTCCATTTATCTTCATTGAGTATGAATGAGGGCCATGCGCGGTAGCAGGTCAGGTGTAGGGTTAGTGTTAGAATTGGGGTGAGGTTTCGGTTGAGGAATACAGCGAGGGTCATGGTGAGGGTTAGGGGTAGGTTCCAGGAGGCGCTTAAGTGCAGAAACCTAAGTAGTGCAGTGTTCTCCTAGAGGGTTGAGTGGAGGGTACAAAGGATGGTGCCATTCCTTCTTAGTCTTAGGGTGTCAAGGCCCTCCTTGGGTGCAGGACACTCCTTAGTTGGGCCTCAGCAGCGCCCTTGTGCAGCTCCCTCTGAGCTTTGGAAATGACATGGTGATGTTCCAGGTTCCAAGCCGAGTGATTTACACCATGAGCATGCTGTTTCAGTCATTGGAATTGGGTTGCCATGAGGAAGGAGACTTAGCTAGGGTTAGGGTTCAGTGCAGTGACATCACCAGGGCAGAGTGACTCCAATCTCATGAATTTCATGGAGGGCAAAAGTGAGAAACCTTGCGAGGGTACCGGTCTGGTTTAGAGTTAGTGTGAGAGATAGGTTTAGGTTTAGGTTGAGGGCTAGGGTCAGGGTTCTGGTTAGGGTTGGGGATAAGTCCCAGGAGGCTCCAGATGCTGAACCCACAGCAGTGCAGTGGTCTCCCCGAAGTGCGGACTGGAGTACACAATGAATGCTGCGGGTCAGGATTAGTCTTTCTGTTGCCAGGCCAGACAACTGTTTCTGGCACTCTTCGGGTAAGCCTCAGGAATGCTCTCAGGCACAACAGAGGCTGACGGTCCGGATTAGTCTTTGGGTTCCAAGGCTAGACAAGTGTATTGGACACTCTTTGGGGGAGACCTCAGGAATCCTCTTATGCAGCAGCAGCCGGGCTTTGGAAATGACATGGTGATGTTCCACGTTCCACGCCGAGTAATCCTGCACTGCTTCTCGACCCCATGTGCATTCTGTTGTGAGACATTAGAATTGGGTACCCATCGGGAGTGAGTTTTAGCTAGGGTTAGGGTTCAGAGCAGGGATGTGGCCAGGGCCAAAGGACTCCAGTCTCGTGATCTCCCTTGAGGGCTGAAGTGAGGGCACATGCGCTGGTATGGGTCTGGTGTAGAGGTATTGTGAGATATATGGTCAGGTGAGATTGAGGGTTATGCTCAGGGTTATGGTTAGGGTTAGGGTAGGTCAAAGAAGGATCCAGGCGCTGTACCCACAGCAGTGCAATTGTTTCCCCGAAGGGCAGAGTCAGTGCACAATGGAGGCTGCTCGTCAAAATTAATCTTTGGGTTCCAAAGCGGACAACTCTATAAGGTCTGGTGTAGATAGGTGGGTCCAGTGTGATAGAAAATGTTAGATTTAAGTTGAGGTTTATTGTTAGGGTTATGGTTAGGTTTAGAGTTAGGTCCCAGGAGTCTCCAGGCGCTGAACCACAGCAGTGCAGTTGTCTCCCGGAAGGTTGAACGGACTGCACAACGGAGGCTGTGGGTCAGGACTAAAACTTTGGGTTCTAAGGACAGACAACTGTATCTGGTCTGGAGTAGATAGATGTGTCTAGTGTGAGTGATAGGGTTAGGTTTAGGTTGAGGGTTAGCATATGGTCCTGGTTAGCATTAGGGTTAGGTCCCAGGAGGTTCCACGCACTGAAACCACAGCAGAGCATTTGTCTCCCCGAAGGGCAGAAGGGAGTACACAAAGGAGGGTGCTGGTCAGGATCAGTCTTTTGGTTCCAAGGCCAGACAACTGTATGGGCCACCCATCGGTTAGGCCTCAGGAATCCTCTTGTGCAGCTGCAGCCGCGGTTTGGAAATACATGGTGATGTCCACATTCCATGCTGAGTGTTCATGAACCGTTTCTGGTCCTGGTGTGTGTGCTGTAATCAGTCTTTCGATATGGATCCCCATGGGGAGAGGGCCTTAGGTTTATAGTTTTAGATTTAGCGGGTAGAGTTAGAGCGTTAGGATGAGTGTTTTAGGGTTAGAGTTAGAGGCTTAGGGTTAGAGAGTTAGGGTCAGGCTAGGGTTAGTTCGGGTTATGTTTACGTTTACGGTTAGTTAGAGGTAGGGCTATGGTTAGGGGAAGGGTGGCGGCAGGATTTAGCATTAGGGTTATGGTTAGGGTTAGGTGTTAGGTTTAGGTGGTGGGATTTTGTTTAGTGATAGGTTTAGGAGTTGGGCAAGGAGTAGGTAATGCTTGCACCCCTACTTTGAGCGGGAAGGTGTTCATGCGTGGACACCACCCTCCATGTTTGAGGGATTGTGTTCTTCTATCACCCCAGTCTCTCTGCAGTGCAGGTTGTTCTTGCCTCGCCCATTCCAGCTTTGCTCTGGAGTTTTTCACACCATCACCCCACACTCTCTCGGTATGGTAGGATTTCACGTACCACCCAATCCTTTTTGGTGCATGGGTTGTGTTCACACATGCAACCCTCCACACCTTCTGCGTGCGATGGTGTCACCCATGAGCCTCACCACTCCTTAGATTGGGATTACTGATGCCAGTATTAAATCTGATACTGATGCCAGTATTAAATCATGAATATCTATTTTCACTTTCACAACTGAAAAAGTAGGCGTTTCTTAAGGTTTATGTTTAGGATTAATGTTAGGTGTCAGTTAAGGTTTAGCGCATGGTACAATCCCCCTCGGTGTTGGATGGCTTCCCGATTGTGTCACATCTGCTTCCCTTTATCCATGATGTATTAGTGATAGTACTTTTAATTCAGATGTTTTCCTTGGCACCTGGATGTCTCTGAGTTAAGCGTCCCGTTTCGTCTTGGTTCATGGGCTCTCGGTTTCTGGTTTGAGCCCTGAGTAGCTTCTGTGCTGATGGCTCTGAATCTGGAGCCTGCTCCAGATTCTCTCTCTCTCTCTCTCTCTCTCTCTCTCTCTCTCTCTCTCTCTCTCTCCCTCCCCATGCCCCACTTGTGTTCTTTGTGTCTTTCAAAAATTGATGTACCTAAAATCATTTTCAATCCGATGTTTCCTGGATGGCTCTTTTCACTTTCATTGCTGAAGAAGAAGGCGTCTGTCTCATTCATTGTTCTTTTGTTATCTTTGGCATAGCTGACAACATATACGACATTTCCCCAGCCAGCATCGGGGATGCTCAGCATTTCTTCTACCAGCCGGACACCTCTCATCCACTGTAACACTGCATTCCTCTAGAGCATCCCACATCCTCTCAGAAACTGAATTGTAACTGTGGATGGTAGCGGTGTCCCATAGTCTTCTGATGGTATTTCAGGAGGTTCTTCATTCGCACCTTTGGTTACCTGAGTGTCTTCTGACATCTCTCGTATTTCCACTAGGCCGCTGCTATGATGTTCAACAGGGAACCCGAAGCACACAGGTATTCAGGGGCAGACCAACTACCGCTTGGCTCCCACAAATGGTCACCTTGGAACTCTTTATGGAAGAGGAGAAAACACCCACCACCACCATTTCATAACCCTGCACCGAATGTGGAGACAACAATCACCCACCCCCAAAAGGAAACTCTAGCAGGGTACATGTGTCAAACCTAAGGTGTTGGTTATGTACTTTGGATCAATAAGGGAGGTTATACTTTTGACTGGTAAGTGTACATCTAAATCCCTCAGAGATGATATTCTCTGAGGTCACCCCAACCTAAATTGTTGGCCCATGGAGAGATGTGTTGTCCCTATTGACTGTATTGATGTTGTCTCTGTAGGCCAGTGAATTAAAGCTCCATAGGGTCTTAACCTGTTCTTGCCTCTTCACGGGAAGGTCCATTTCACTGATTGAAAGAGACAGCAAGGGAGTAGTGTTGCCACTATTAAATCTGACGTTTCATGAATGAGTCTTTTCACTTTCATGGCTGAAGAAGCAGCATCTCTTATGATGAGGGTTTGGGTTTGGATTACCCTGATGATTAGGGTAAGGGTTAGGTCATGCTTGCACCCCCCCCGTTTTGGCAAGGGAGGAAGGTCACACCTGACCCCCGCCACCCTCCTTGTGGAAGGGTGTTCAGGCATGCAGCCTGTCTCCCCTCCACAAGGGAGTAGTGATGCCACTACTTAATGTGTTGTTTTATGAATGGCTCTTTTCACTTTCACAGCTGAAGAAGCAGGCATTTCTTAAGGTAAGTGTTATGGTTAGGATTGCCGTTCATGGTTAGTGTAAGGGATAGGCCATGCCTGCACCCTCCCTTGGAGTGGGAGGGCATTCACACATGAGCCACGCCCCCCTCATCTCGGCAGGGTGTTCACCAATAGGAACCAGTTCCCTTCAGCGGGGGGGATGTTGATGTATGCGCCTGCACCCATCTCGTGTGCGAGGGTGTTCATGGGTGGACACCACAACCCTTGGCGAGGGAGGGCATTTGTCCATGCACCATGCCCTCCTTGGCTCAGGAGGTGTTCACGCATGAGCACAGTGCCCCCTTGGCTTGGGAAGATGTGCAGGTAAGTGCATGAACCTGCCCCCAGCATGGGAGGGGGTTCACGCATGTGCCCTCCCCCCTCAGGTGCTGGAGGGGGTCACTTGTGCACAGCACCACTAGTCAGCAAGGGAGTAGTGATGCTACTATTAAATCTGACGTTTCATGGACGGCTGTTTTCACTTTCACAGCTGAAGGAGCATGCATCTCTTAAGGTCAGGGTTAGGGTTAGCATTACAGTTAGGGGTTAAGATAAGGGCTAGGTCATACTTGCTCTCCCCCCTCAGCATGGGAAGACTTCACGCATTACCCCACTATCCTGAGCAAGGGAGAGTGTTCACCCTTTCACCCCAACCCCTGAGAGTGGTAAAATATTGAAGCACGTCCTCCACTCCACTTCTGCTGGGGAGGGCTTTCACACATGCGTAGATCCCCCCTTCGGGACAGATTGTTCACATATGTGCATGACCACCTGTCGGGTCGGGAGGGTGTTCACTCATGGGCACACCCCACCTCTGCATGGGAGATGGTTCATGCGTGTGTCTTGCTCACCTCAGCAGGGAGGGTTTTTACGCATGTGCACAGCCCCACCTTGGTGTGGGAGGAGGTCACCCATGCAGATTGCCACTTTTCAATGAGGGAATAGTGATGCCATTATTAAATGTGACGTTTCATGAATGGTTATTTTCAATTTCACAGCTGAAGTAGCAGACAACTCTTAAGGTAAGTGTTCGGGTTAGCATTACCATTAACGGTTAGGGTAAGGGTTAGGTCATGCTTCCACACCCACCCCCTCGTCTCTAGTGTGTATGCACGCAATAGCACCGACCCTCAGTGTGGGAGAATATTCGTGCGTGTGTCCCGCCCCCTTCAGCGTGGGAGGGTGTTCACACATATGCCCCATCCTCTTCAGCTTGGAAGTGCGTTCACGCATTCTCACATTTGCACCACCCGTCCCAAGTTGAGGGAGGGTGTTTCCACATGTGCCCTGTCTCCCTCGGCATGGGAGGTGATTAACACATGCTCCTCATCCCCTCGGTAATGGAGGGTGTCACCCATGAACAGTGCCACCCCTCGGAGAGGGAGTACTGTTGCCACTATTAAATGTCACCTTTCATCAATGATTCTTTTCACTTTCACAGCTGAAGAAGTATGCATCACTTAAGGTAAGGGTTAGGGTTAGCATTACATTTAGGCTTTAGGGTAAGGTTTAGGTCATGCTTGCTCCGCCCCTCTGCGAGAGGTGTTTCACTAATACTCCCTGCCCCCTTTGGCACAGATGGGCACAGCCCTCTGTCCGTGTAGAATGGTGTTCTCACGCACAACCCTCCTTGGCGATGGAGGGCTTTTATTCACGCACCCTGCCCCATTAGTGCGGGAGTTTGTTCTCACGTGTGTAAGGCCCCCCTCCTGGAGGAAGGGCGTTCACCCATGTGCACCATCCCCCCACTTTGGCATGGGAAGGTGTTGACCTATGTGACGTGACACGTCAGCATGGGGGAGTATTCACGCATCTGCCCCGTCCCCCTCTGCCCGGGAGGGTGTTCATGCATGCGCACAGCCACCAGTCAGTGAGGGACGGTATTCATGCATGCGCACAACAACCCCTCCATGAAAGAGGGCATTCACATATGCGCCATGCATCCCTTAACAAGGGAATGGTTCAAGCATGTGCCCCATACCCATTTTGGCACGGGATGGTGTTGACCTATGCACCTTACCCCCTCAGCGCTGGAGGGTGTTCATAGATGTGCACAGCCCCCGTTATGGCGGAAGCGTGTTCACACTTCTGAACAACCCCGGCTAGGGGAGGGATGCCATTCGCACGTGGGCCCCGCCCCATACCACTGGGTGCTGTTCACACATGTGCACAGCTCTCCCTACTGGCGGAAGAGTGTTCACACATGCACAAAACTCCTGCTCCAAGAGGTAGGGCGTTTCCACATGAGCACAATCCCCATCAGTGAGGGAGGGCATGCATGCATGCTCCTTGCCCACTACCGCAGGAGGCTGTACAGGCATGCGCACAGCCCCCCCTACTGGTGTATGTTCACGCATGCACACAGCTACCCTCAATGAGGGAAGGCATTTGCACATGCGCCCCCCTCCCCTGGGCAAGGAAGGGTGTTCAGGCATGCACAGAACCACCACCTCAGCCAGGGAGGTCGTTGGTGCATGCACCCTGCCCCACTTAGCACAGGAGGTGGTTCAGGCTTTCGCCTGGCCCCCTGTCAGCATGTGAGTCGGTCACCCATGCTCAGCGCCACCCCTCAGGGAGGAAGTACTGATGTCACTATTGAATGTGATGTTTCATGAATGGTTCTTTTCACTTTCACAGCTGAAGAAACGCAGCCAGGGGGGGCGTTGACATATGCTCCCCGCTCCCCTCGCCAGGATGGTGTTCACGCATGTGCAAAGCCCCCCACTCCTTGCCAAAGGGGGTTCAGGCATGCCCATAACCCCCGCTCTGTGAGGCAGACCATTTGTACAGGCACACAACCCTCCCTCAGCAAGGGACAATGTTCATGCTTGGCCCCACTCACCTCAGTGGCGTGAGGCAAGGGTGTTCACACATGCACATAACCCCCCTCAGCATTGGAGGGCATTCAAACATGTGCCCCCCTCCCCCCCCCACTTGACACCAGAGGTGGTTCAGGATTCTGCCTTGCCCCTGGTTGGTGTGTGAGATGGTCACCCATGCACAGTGCCACCTTTTAGGGAGAGAGTAGTGATGTCACTATTAAATGTGATATTTCACGAATGGTTCTTTCACTTTCACAGCTGAAGAAACACACATCTCTTAAGGTAAGTGTTAGGGTTGGCACTGACATAAGGCGTAGGGTAAGGCTAAGGTAGTACTTCCACCACCCTGGGTATGAGAGGTTTTCAAGCATTAGCGTCCCCCCCCCTTTGGACAGGAGGGGGTTAACACATACGCCCTCCCACATCAAGGGAGGGGGTCACCATTGCGCCACTGTGTCTGCAATGGAGGGGTGTCACTCATGTTCTTTCCCACACCTTGGCACGGGAGGGGATCATGCATGTGCCCCTTCTGCACCCCTTCTTCGGTGATGTAGCCTTGATGTTTCTTTTAGGCCAGACGTATTTTGCACTGCCTCAGCCACTCAGTGGATTAAGTGTCCCACTTCAGGTCATAGTCTCACAGTTTGTGGTTTCGAACCCTTGCTTCACCTCTATGCTGATGACTCTGAACATGGAGCCTGCTTCAAATACTGTGTCTCACTCTCTGTCTGCCCCTTCCCCACGTGTGTTCTGTCTCTGTCTGTCTCTCTCTCTCAAAAAACAGTGAAGCTAAAAACATTTTAAAGCAGCTCCATCAGTCTACTTGTCTTCTTGCTCTATTCCCGCCTCTTCATGGGAAGGTCCATTTCACCGATTGGAAGAGACAGTAAAACCCTCGTGTGGTCATTCAAATGAGTCACTATTTAGGAAACAAGTGATTATGCTACTTTTCCACGGTCAGGATACCATGGCCATTTCATGAATGTCCCTAGGCAGGCGGGGCCTCTAAAACTAGAAATGCTAGAGGTGATTTTACTGGTAAGCAGGTGGGGTTTGTGTTCACTGAGTTACTTTTACTTCCTTTCATCTTTCCTTGATTGCCTATCTGTGTTGGGTCAACAATTGGTTTGGTATTGACTTTACAGTTAGGTTATTTTTATCTCATGGTTAAGTATCCATGGTTATCCGCTCTGATAGAGCTTAAGCAAGTACAAATATTTCTTGTTGCACATACTAGCATTATTGTTTCCTGTGTACCTGCAGCTGTTTCTCCCGGCCCACGGGGAGCAATCACTTCCCATCCAGCACCACCTGCTTTGTCTTCCTATGCCTAGCAGTGCACGTGCCGGTGCCTGCAGAACTTCCCTTGTTTCTCTGTCAGCTGAGTCTGAATGGGCTTCCTCTCCCACTCATCCCTACTTCTCATCTCTTTAATGGATGACACACATCGCTGAAGGTCACAGTGAAGTCTCAAACTTCAGTATGTGGATTACGTGGCACCATTTTACAGTCTCACTTGATTACCCCCTTTCTTTAAAAATTACTTCCCTCCTCCTCCCACCGTCTGGGCCGCTGCTCACCAGTGTCTCTGTTGGTAGGTCCTCATCTTCTTCCTGACCCCCATCTGCTTTCCATCCGCCCTTACTCTGGGGTGATCTCAGCCAGCCTCAGGCTTCTATATGCCAGCATCTGGGGCCTCTAAGTCTTTATGCACTGCCCACAGCTGTTCATGTCTCCAGACACCTGACTCCAGCTGTGCACCACACAGGTGCTACCCTCCCCAGACTCTGCTACCTCCTTGTAGGCCTCTCCTATTCCCCTCCCCTTTTTTACTGGGCTGCTGCCACACTGGCCCCTCCCTGTTCCCTGAGCTTGTCAGGCACATACTCCTGCATCAGGTCTTTGCACTCACTTTGCCTCGCTCTGTCGGGGATATACTTCCACGTGTCAACAAGACATACTCCCTCATTTCCGTCATAACCTTGCTCTGACATCACCTGCTCAGTGGAGTCTCTGCTAGCTCTCTATGTAAAACTGAAAACTGTTCCTTCTCTGACCTGAACACCCGATATCCCTTCCCTGCATTCTTTATCTTCCTGGCCCTTGGCACCATCTGTTTTTCTTTCTTGCTTGCTGGATGTCGCCTCCTGCAGTCCCTGCCAGATTGTTGGCTCCATGGGGCCCAAAGACCAAACTCTCTTTGTTTAGGGCTGGTTCCTTAGGGCCCTCGAACAGTGCCTAACTCCTTCAAAGGCTCACACACCATTTGCTGAGCAAGTAAATATTAGGATTTCGTATTATTCTGCTGGGCCCGCCATCACAATGTACCACAGACTGGGTGGCTTAAGCAACAGAAATTGATTTATTTATTTTCTCACACTTCAGATCAAGGTGTGGCCAGGGTGGGTGTCCTCTCCCCATGACTGGTGGATGTCCTCCTTCCCACTGTCTTCACGTGGTCTTCCTTCTGTGTGTGTAGTTGCCCACCCTCTTCCTATAGGACACCGGTTATCAGACTAGAGTCCCTCCCCGCAAATGAGCTCATTCGACCTCCACTTTACCTTTCAAGATCTGGTATCCAAGTACAGTCCCATGGGTAGTTAGGACTTCAATGTATGGATTTTTGGGGCAAATCCATTCCATAACAGGTTTCTGTCTGTTGTACCTAGTCACTACCTACACGGGTTTTTTTTTTTTTTCTCTATGCCCTTGTGCCCATTATTTGCTCACACAGTGCTAATCCCAGTTTGCCCTTAGCCCAAGTTATAACTCTGTTTGTTTATTTATTTGTATAGGCTTGCATCTTTCCCTTTATCAAATGGAAAACTGTTGCCAAAGCAGTTATTTTCTGTTTTATAGGAAAACTAATCTTTTATGTCCTTACTGCATTTATGTTATATCCTATTCACTTTTGTTTAATGCTATTTGTGTGTGTGTGTGTGTGTGTGTTTGCAACTAAGCGAAATGTGCAATATATGGTCATTTACATAGATTCACTAATTTAGGCAAAGTCAGCCATAAACAAATGCAATACATTATGTCCAAAGTAGTCAAGCAGATTTTGCATCATGAGTAAAAGTTGCTTTATCTTAAATGAATTTGCTTTTCTCTTTTATTTTTAACAAGCCAAGTCAAAGGTGAATATATTCTTTCTGCTCACCTTGAGGCAGGGCAAGAGCAGATTTGTGTCAGAGCGCACTGTCCGTATTTATGAGAAACTAGGGAAATTAAGAAAGCCACTTAGGTACAAATCTTAGTGGGGACTCATGACTGACAGCTTTTCAACAATATTCTGTTGGGATGTCTTTTATTTACTGGGTTAATTTTTTTTTAATTTTTAGTTAATTTATTTTTTAAATTTACATCCAAGTTAGCATAATGTGGAACAATGATCTCAGTAGTAGATTACTTAAAGTCCCTTATCCATTTAGCACATCAGCCCTCCCACAGTCCCTCCAGTAACCCTGTTTATTCTCCACATTTAAGAGGGTTTTTTTTATGTTTTTGTCCCCCTCCATGTTTTTATATTATTTTGCTTCCCATCCCTTATATTCATCTGTTTTGTATCTTAAAGTCCTCATATGAGTGAGGTCCTATAATATTTGTTTTTCTCTGACTAAATTCCCTTAACATAATACCCTCTAGTTCCATCCATGCAGGTTAAATGACAACATTTTATTTTTTTGGATTGCTAAGCAATACCCTATTGTGTGTGTGTGTGTGTGTGTGTGTGTGTGTGTGTGTGTGTCTGTGTGTGTACACCACATATTCTTTATCCATTCATCCATCAATGAACATTTGGGTTTTTTCTATACTTTAGCTGTTGTTGATGGTGCTTCTATAACTTTGGGGTTCACCTTTCCCTTCAAAATAGCACATCTGTATCATTTGGATAAATACCTAGTAGTGCAACTGCTGGGTTGTAGGGTAGTTCTCTTTTTCATTTTGTGAGGAGCCTACCTACTGGTTTCCAGAGTGACTGTGCCAGTTTGCATTCCCGCCAGCAGTGCAAGAGTTCCTCTTTCTCCGCTTCCTCACCAACATCTGTTGTTGCCTGAGTTGTTAGTGTTAGCCATTCTCACGGGGTGAGGTGTTATCTCATTGTGTTTATGATTTGTACTTCCATGATGATCAGTGATGTTGAGCATTTTTTCATGTTTCATTTGGCCATGTGAATGTCATCCTTGGAAAGTGTTTGCTCATGTCTTTGCTCATTTCTTCACTGGATGACTTGTTTTTTGGGTATTGAGTTCGATATGTTCTTTATAGATTTTGTATACTAATCCTTTATCTCATATGTCGTTTGCAAATATCTTCTCCCATTCTGTTGGTTGCCTTTTAGTTTTGCTGATTGTTTCCTTCACTGTGCAGAAGCTTTTTATTTTGATGAGGCCCTAATCGTTCATTTTTGCTTTTGTTCCCCTTGCCTCTGGAGACTTGTTGACTAAGAAGTTGTGGAAGCAAACATCAAAGAGGTTTCTGCCAGCTTTCTCCTCGAGGGTTTTGATGGCTTCCTATGTTACATTTAGGTCTTTCATCCATTTTGAGTGTCTTTCATCCATTTTGAGTGTGAGAAAGTGGTCCAGACTCATTCTTCTGTATGTCGCTGTCCAGTTTTCCCAGCACTCTTTCTGAGGAGACTGTATTTATTCCATTGGATATTCTATCCTTTTTGTCAAAGATTAGTTGGCTGTAGGTTTCTGGGTCCACTTCTGTGTGCGTATTCTCTTCCACTCATCTGAGTGTCTGTTCTTGTGCCAAGAGCATACTGTCTTGGTGATTACTGCTTTGAATACAGCTTGAAGTCCAGGATTGTGATGCCTCCTACTTTGGTTTTCTTTTTCAAGATAGCCTTGGCTATTCGGGGTCTTTTCTGGTTCCATACAGATTGTAGGATTCTTTGTTGTAGCTCTGTGAAGAATGATGGTATTATTTTGGTAAGTATTCTGTTGACTAGGTAGATTGTTCTGGGTACTATTGACATTTTAACAATATTTGTTCTTCCTATCCAGGAGCATGCAATATCTGTCTTTTCTGTGTGTTTGCCATCTGCAATTTCTTTCGTAAGCTTTCTGTAGTTTTCAGTGTATAGATTTTTCACCTATTTGGTTAGATATTGCTAGGTATTGTATGGGTTTTGGTGCAATTTTAAATGGGATCGATTCCCTGATCCCTCTTTCTCTTGCTTCATTGTTGGTGCATACGAATGCAACTGATTTCTGTGCATTGATTTTGTATCCTGCCACTTTGCTGAATTCCTGTATTATTTCTAGCAGATTTTGTTGCCTATTGTGGGTTTTCCACATAGCGTTTCATGCCATCTATGAAGAGTGAAAGGTTGAGCTCCTCCTGGACGATTTGGATGCCTTTTATTTCTTTGTGTTGTTTGATTGCTGAGGCTAATACTTCCAATATTATGTTGAATACCAGTGGCGAGAGTGGACATCCTTGTCTTGTTCCTGACCTTAGGAGGAAAGCTCTCAGTGTTGCCCCTTTGAGGATGATATTAGCGTCGGGTCTTTCTTTCATATATGCCTTTTATGATCTCGAGGTGTGATCCTTCTATCCCTACGTTCTTGAGGGATTTTATCAAGAAAGGATGCTGTAGGGGCGCCTGGGTGGTGCAGTCGTTTAAGCGTCCGACTTCAGCCAGGTCACGATCTCGCAGTCTGTGAGTTCGAGCCCCGCGTCAGGCTCTGGGCTGATGGCTCGGAGCCTGGAGCCTGTTTC
The DNA here is from genome assembly GCF_028018385.1 of Neofelis nebulosa. Taxonomy (NCBI): domain Eukaryota; kingdom Metazoa; phylum Chordata; class Mammalia; order Carnivora; family Felidae; genus Neofelis; species Neofelis nebulosa. Next base: position 1,059,463 of record NC_080787.1, read on the forward strand.
CGATTCTGTGTGTCTCCCTCTTTCTCTGCCCCTTCCCCGTTCATGCTCTGTCTCTCTCTGTCCCAAAAATAAATAAAAAACGTTGAAAAAAAATTAAAAAAAAAAGGATGCTGTATTTTGTCAAATGCTTTCTCTGCATCTATTGAGAGGATCATGTGTTTCTTGTCCTTTCTTTTATCGATGTGATAAGTCACATTGATTGTTTTGTGGATATTGAACCCGATTTGCATTCCAGGTATAAATCCCAATTGGTCGTGGTGAGTAACGTTTAAATGTATTGTTGGATCTGGTTGGTTCATATCTTGTGGAAGATTTTTGTATCCATGTTCATCATGAAAATTTGTATATACTTCTCCTTTTTAGTGGGTCTTTTTCTGGTTTTGGAATCAAGGTAATGCTGGGTTCAGAGAAAATGTTTGGAAGTTTTCCTTCCATTTCTTTTTTTGGGACAGCTTCAAGAGCATAGGTGTTAACTCTTCCTTAAATGTTTGGTAGAATTCCCCTGGAAAGCCATCTGGCCCTAGGCTCTTTTTCTTGGGAAATTTTTGATTAGTAATTCAATGTCTTTACTGGTTATGGGTCTGTTCAAATTTTCTATTTCTTCCTGTTTCAGTTTTGTTAGTTTATATATTTCTAGGAATTTGTCTGTTTCTTCCAGATTATCCATTTTATTGGCATATATTTGCCGATAATATTCTCTTATTATTTGTATTTCTGCTGTGTTGGTTGTGACCTCTCCTCTTTCTTTTGTGATTTTATTTCTTTGGGTCCTTTCCTTTTTCTTTTTGATCCAACTGGCTAGTGGTTTATCAATGTTATTAATTATTTCAAAGAACAAGCTTCTGGTTTCATTGATCTGTTCTACTGTTTTGTGTGTGGATGGGGGGGGTTTTGTTGTTGTTTTTTTCTGTGTGTGTTTTTGTTTTTGTTTTCAGTTTCGATAGCATTGATTTTTGCTGTAATCTTTATCATTTCTTGTCTTCTGCTGGTTTTGGTTTTATTTGTTGTTCTTTTTCCAGCTCTTTAAGGTATAAAGTTGGGCTGTATATCTGAGACCTTTGTACCTCTTTTGGAAGGCCTGGATTGCTATAAACTTCCTCTTATGACTACCTTTGCTGAATCCCAGAGGTTTAGGGGTGTGGTGTTATCCGTTTCGTTGGCTTCCATGTACTTTTTAATTTTCTCTTTAACTTCTTGGTTCACCCATTCTTTCCTTTTTTTTAATTTTATTTTTTATGTTTTAAAATGTATATCCAAATTAGTTAGCATATAGTGCAACAATGATTTCATGAGTATATTCCTTATGCCCCTTACCCATTTAGCCAAACCCCCTCCCACATCCCATCCAGTAACACTCTGTCCTACGTAGTTATGAGTCCATTCTGTTTTGTCCCACTCACTATTTTTATTTTATTTTTATTTCCCTTCCCTTATGTTCATATGTTTTGTCTCTTAAAGTCCTCATGTGAGTGAAGTCATGTGATTTTTGTCTTTCTCTAATTTCACTTAACATAATACCCTACAGTTCTAACCACGTAGTTGCAAATGGCAAGATTTCATCATATATATAAGTGATATATATATATCTATATCTATATATATATCACTTATATTTATCACTATATATATATATATATATCATATACACATAAGTGATATATATATCACTTATATTTATCACTATATATATATATATATATATATATATATATATATATATATATATATATATCACTTCTTTATCCATTCTTCCATTGGTGGACATTTGGGCTCTTTCCATACTTTGGCTGTTGTTGATAATGCTGCTATAATCATGGGGGTGGTGCATGTGTCCCTTCAAAACAGCACACCTGTATCCCTTCGATAAATGCCTAGCAGTGCAATTGTCGGGTTGTAGGATAATGTTGTTTTTAGTTTTTTGAGGAACCTCCATACTGTTTACAGAGTGGCTGCACCAGCTTGTATTCCACCATTCATTCTTTAGTAGTATGTTCTTTAGTCTCCAAGTGTTTGTTATCTTTCCAAATTTTTTCTTGTGGATGATTTTGAGTTTTATAGCATTGTGGTCTGATAATATGCACGGTATGATCTCGAACTTTTTGTACTTGTTGAGGGCTGATTTGTTTTCCAGTATGATATCTATTCTGCAGACATTCCATGTGTCCTGGAGAAGAATGTACATTCTGCTGCTTTAGGATGAAATGTTCTGAATATAACTGTTAAGTCCATCTGGTCCAGTGTCTCACTCAAATCCATTGTTTGTTTGTTGATTTTCTGTTTAAATGATCTTTCTGTTGTCATAATGGGGTGTTGAATTCCCATACTATTATGGTTTTATTGTCAATGAGCTTCTTTATACTTGTGATTAATTGATATATATCTTTGGGTGCTTTCACATTGGGAGCATAAATGTTTACAATTGTTAAGTCTTCTTGGTGGATAGACCCCCTCAATATGATACAACACACTTATTCATCTCTTGTTACAGTCTTTATTTTGACGTCTAGATTGTCTGATATGAGTAAGGCTACTCCGTCTTTCTTTGGCGATCATTAGTATGATAGATGGTTCTGCAGCCCCTCACTTTCAATCTGAAGGTGTCTTTAGGTCTAATATGGGTCTCTTGTAAACAGCATATAGATGGATCCTGTGTTTTTCCCCACCCTGTTACCTTGTGTCTTTCAATTGGAGCATCTATGCCATTGACGTTTAGAGTGAGTACTCACAGATATGAGATTATTGCCATTATGTGTCTTGTAGCGTCGGATTTTGTGATGGTGTTTTTTTGTGCTATCCAGTCTTTGGTACTTTTGGTGTTTTTTTTATTCTTTTTATTTTATCTTTTCTCCCCTCAGGGAGCCCCCCTGAAAAATCCTTGAGGATTTGCTTAGTGGTCACGAAATCCTTTAAGCTTTATTTGTCTGGGAAACTTTTAATCTGTCCTTCTATTTTGAACGACAGACTTGCTGGATAAGGAATTCTTGGCTGCATAGTTTTCTGATTCAGCACATTGAGTATATCTTGCCACTCCTTTCTGGCCTGCCAAGCCTCTGTGTGTAGGTCTGCTGCAAACCTGATCTTTGTTGTCTTCCCTTGTTGGTTAAGGACTTTTTTCCCTGGCTGCATTCATGATTCTTTCCTTGCCTGAGTATTTTGTGAATTTCAATATGATATTCCTTTTACTGGTGGATTTTTGTGGAATCTTATGAGAGTCCTCTGTGCTTCCTGGACTTTAATGTCTGTGCCTTTTCCTAGGTAAAAAAAATATATATATCCGCTATGATTTGCTGACTTAACACTTCTATCCCTTTGTGTCTCTCTTCATCTTCTGGGAGCCCTCTGATTCTGATGTTGTACTTTTTAATGAGACGGTTAGGTGTAGGTTGAGGGTTATGGTTAGGGTTAAGGTTAGGGTTAGACTTAGGACCCAGGATGCTCCAGGCACTGAGCACTTGTCTCCACGAAGGACTGAGTGGAGTACACAAGGGAGGGTACCAGTCAGGATTAGTGTTTGGGTTCCAAGACCAGACAACTCTATGGGACGTTCTTCAGGTAGGCCTAAGAAATACTCTCTTTTAGGCACACTCGCGCTTTGGAAATCACATGGTGATGTTTCAGGTTCCATGCCAAGTGTTTTCTGCACCTATTTTCGAACCCGTGTGCGTGTTGTAGTCAGACTTTGGAATTGGGTCCCATGGGGAGAGAGCCAGAGCTATGGTTAGGGTTCGGACCAGGGACATCGACAGGGATGATACAACACCAGTATCATGAATTCCATGGAGGACTGAGGTGACGGCACATGCACAGCTGTGGGCCTGCTGTAGAGTTAGTGTGATAGATAGGGTTAGGAACAGGTTGAGGGCTAGGGTTAAGATTACGGTTAGGGTTAGGGTATGTCCCAGGAGACTCCAGGCACTGACCCCACATCAGAGCAACTGTCTCCCCGAAGGGCCGAGTGGAGTACACAAGGGAGGATGCAGGTCAGGATTGGTCTTTGAGTTCCAAGTCCAGACAAATGTATGGGCCACCCTTCAGGGAGGCCTCAGGAATTCTCTTGGGCAGCTGCAGCCAGGCCTTTGAAAGGACATGGTGATGTTCCAGGTTTTTTGCCGAGTGATTCTGTACCGCTTCATGCACCCAGACTCGTGGTGTTTTCAGACTTTGGTATTGGGTCCCCATGGGGAGAGACCTTAGCTAAATTTAGGGTTCGATTGAGTGACATCACCAGTGCCGAAGCGAATCCAGTCTTGTGATCTCCATGGAGGGTTGAAGTGAGGGCCCATGTGAAGGTGCAGGTCATGAGTAGGCTTTGAATTGAGATAGGGTTAGGGTTTGTTGAGAGTTCTGGCTAGTGTTAGGGTTAGGGTAAGTTTCCAGGGGGATCCAAGCGCTGACCCCACAGCAGTGCAGTTGTCTCCCTGAAGGGCTGAGTGAGGGTACAGTGGATCGTGCTCGTCAGGATTAATTTTTGGGTTCAAAGTCCAGACAACTGTATGGGCCACTGGTCGGGTAGGCCTCAGGAATTCTCAGGGGCAGCTACAGTGGGGCTTGGAAACAACATAGTGATGTTCCAGGTTCTATGCCAGGTGATCCTGCACCGCTTCAGGACCCCAACTGTTGGGGTTGTCAGACTTTGGTATTGGGTACCCATGGGGAGAGAGCCTTAGCTAGGGTTAGGGTTCGATCCAGGGACATCGCCAGTGTTGATGAGACCAGTCTCGTGACCTACCTCGAGGGCTGAAGTGGGGGCCCATGTGACGGTGCGCTTCAAGTGTAGGGTTAGAGTTCGAGATAGGGTTTGGGTTCGCCTGAGGGTTCTGGTTAGGGTTTCTGTTAGGTTTAGGTCTCAGGAGCCTCTAGACACTGACCCCAAGGCAGTGAAGATGTTTCCCCGAAGGGCTGAGTTGAAGACACAAGGGAGGGTGCCGGTCAACATTAGGCTTTGGGTTCCAAGGCCAGAAAAATGTATTGGCCACCCTACAGGTAGGCCTCAGGAATCCTCTCATGCAGCTGCAGTCGCGGTTTGCAAATGACATGGTGAATTTCCATGTTCCATGCCGAGTATTTCTGCACTGATTGTTTATCTCATGTGCATGCTGTTGTCAGACTTGAAATTTATTCCACATGGGGAGAGAGCCTTAGCTAGGGTTAGGGGTCGGTCCTGGGAAGTCACCAGAGCTGAAGCTACTCCAGTTTCGTGATCTTCCTAGAGGGCTGAGTGAGGGCCCATGCGAAGTTTCAGGTGACGTACAGGGTTAGAGTTAGAGATAGGGTTAAGTGTAGGTTGAGGGATATGGTTAGGGTTTCGGTTTCAGTTAGGGTTAGGTCCCAGGAGGCTCCAAGCACTGATTCCACAACAGTGCTGTTGTCTACCTGAGGGGCCAAGTGGTGTCCCCGGGGAGGGTTCAGTCAGGATAAGTCTTTGGGTTCCAATTCCAGACAAATGTATGGGAGACACTTTGGATAGGCCTCAGGAATCCTCTCGTGCAGCTGCAGTCGTGCTTTGGAAATGACGTGGTGATGTTCTACATTCCGTGTAGAGTATTTCTACACTGATCTCGAAACCGTGTATTTGCTGTTGTCAGTTTTGGAATTGGTTCCCACGGGGTTAGCGCCTTAACCAGGGTTAGGGTTAGGTCCAGGGAAGTCGGCAGGGCCGAAGCGACTCCAGGTTCGTGATCTCCCTCGTGGGCTGAATTGAGGGCCCAGCAATGATGCGGGTCAAGTGTAGGGTTAGAGTTCAAGATAAGATTAGGTTTCGGTTGAGGGTTCTGTTTAAGATTACGTTTAGGGTTAGGGTTAGAATTAGGTCCCAGGAATCTCCAGGCAATGAAAGCACAGCAGTGCAGTTGTCTCCCCACTGGGCTGAGTGTACAAGGGAGGGTGCTAGTCAGGATTATTCTTTTGGTTCCAAGGCCTGACAACTCTATGGGTCACTGGTGTAGTAGGCGTCAGGAATCCTGTCAGGCAGCTATAGCCAGGCCTTCGAAAGCACATGGGGACCTTCCAGGTTCTATCCTGAGTGATCCTGCACCGCTTCTGGAGCCCAGGCATGTGGTGTTGTCAGACTTTGGTAATGGGTCCACATGGGGAGAGAGCCTTAGCTATGGTTAAGGTTCTGTCCCTGGACGTCACCAGGTCTGAAGCGACTCTGGTCTCGTGATGTCCCTCCAGGGATGAAGTGAGAGCCCATGCGACGGTGATGGTCAAGTGGAGCGTTAGTGTTTGAGATAGGATTAAGTTTCGGTTGAGGGTTCTGGTTAGGCTTAGGTTTAGGGTAGTTTAGGACCCAGGATGCTCCAGTCGCTGAACCCACAGCAGTGCAGTTGTCTTCCCGAAGTAATAAGGTGAGGGCACATGGTTGGGTGCTGGTCAGGATTAGTCTTGGGCTTCCAAGACCACACAACTCTTTGGGCCACTGGTCAGTGAGGCCTCTGGAATCCTCTCAGGATGCCGCAGCCGGGTCTTTGAAAGGACGTGGTGTTGTTCCAGGTTCTATGCCGAGTGATCCTGCACCGCTTCTGGACCCCAGGTGCATGGTGTTGTCACACTTGGTTTTGGGTCCCCATGGGGAGAGAGGCTTAGCTAGGGTTAGCTAGGGTTAGGGTTTGGTCCAGTGACATCACCAGGGCTGAAGCAACTCCAGTCTTGTGATCTCCCTCGAGGGCTGAAGTGAGGGCACATGCGATGGTGCGGGTCAAGTGTATGGTTAGGGTTACAGATAGGGTTAGGTGTAGTGTGAGGGTTATGTTTAAGGTTATGTTTAGGGTTAGGGTTAGGTCCCAGGAGTCTCTAGACACCCCACAGCAGAGCAGTGTCTCCCCAAAAGTCTGAGTGGAGTACACAATGGAAGGTGCCTGTCAGGATTAGTTTTTTGGTTCCAAGGCCAGACAATTATATGGGACCCTTCGGTTAGGCCCAAGAAGTCCTCTAGTGCATCTGTCATAGCTATTTGGAAATGACGTTGTGATGTTACACGTTCCATGGCATTTCTCCACCGATTCTTGAACGTGTTCGTGTTGTTGTCAGATTTTGGAATTGGGTCCCCATGGGAAGAAAGCCTTACCTAGGGTTAGGGTTCGGTCCAGGGACATTGCCAGGGCCAAAGTGACACCAGTGTTGTGAATCCATGGAGGGTGACGTGAGGACACATTCACGGCTGTGGGTTTGGTATAGAGTTAGTGTGATAGATCGGGTCAGGTGTAGGGTGGGTTATGGTTAGGGTTATGGTTAGGGTCAGGGTTATGTCCCAGGAGCCTCCAGGTACTGAACCCACAGCAGAGGAGTTGTCTCCCTGAAGGTTTCAGTGGAGTACACAAGGTAGGGTGCCGGTCAGGATTAGTCTTTGGGTTCCATGGCCAGTCAAATGTATGGCCCACCCTTCTGGTGGGGCTCAGGAATCCTCTCGTACAGCTGTCTCCCCGAAGGGCTGAGTGGAGTACACAAGGGAGGTTTCCAGTAAGGATTTGTCTTGGGTACAAAGTCCAGACAAGTGTATGGAATGCTCTTCTTGTAGTACTCATAAATCCTCTGTTGTAGCTGCAGTCGTGCTTCAGATATGACATGGTGATGTTCCATGTTATGTTGAGTATTTCTGCACCGATTCTGGAACCCATGTACGTGCTGTTATCAGACTTTGGAATTGGGTCTCCATGGCAGAGAGCCTTAGCTAGGGTTAGGGTTCAGTACAGGGACGTCGCCAGGGCCGAAACGATACCATTCTCGTGAATTCCATGGAGGGCTGAAATGTGGGCACATGGGCGGGTGTGGGTCTGGTTTAGAGTTAGTGTGAGAGTTCGTGTTAGGTTTAGGTGTAGCGTTAGGGTTACGTTTCTGTTTATGGTTGAGATTAGTTCCCAGGAGATTCTAGACCCTGAACCTACAGCAGTGCAGTTGTTTCCCCGAATGGCTGACTGGAGTGCAGAAGGAAGGGTACCGGTCAGCATTAGTCTTTGCGTTCCACGACCCCGCACCTATATCCGCACTCTTCTGTAGGCCTCAGGAATCCTCCTGTGCATCTGAAGCCCTGCTTTGGAAATGACATGGTGATGTTCCACGCTTCACACATAATTATCCTGCACCGCTTCTCAAGCAATTGTGCCTGCTCTTGTCAGACTGTGGAAATTCGGTCTCCATATGCAGAAAGCCTTAGCTACAGTTAGGGTTTTGGCCAGGGAAATCTCCAGGGCTGAAGTGACACAAGTTCTGTGATCTCCCTGAATCGATGATATGAGAGTACACGCATGGTGCGAGTCAGGTGTAGGGTGAGTGTTAAAGATGAGGTGAGGTTTAGGTTCACGTGTATACTGTGGGTCACTGTTAAGATTAGGGCTTGGTCACAGGAGGCTCCTGGCACTATACCCCCAGTAGGGCCATTGTCACCTCACAAGGCTGAGTAGAGGGGTCTAAGGAGGTTCCCAGTCAGGCTGAGTTTTGGGTGCCAGTGCCACTCCTCGGTTAGACCTCAAGAAGTCCCCTGTGGAGCTCCTTCTGGTCTTTGGAAATGACATTGTGATATTCCAGGTTCCATGCTGAGTAATCCTCCTCCGCTTCTGGGCCCCATGTCCGTCATGTCCTCAGACTTGGGAACTGGGTCCCCATTAGGAGAAAGCTCTTGCCAAGGTTAAGGTTCGTTCCATGGATGTTGCCAGGGCCAAAGCGACACCAGTGCCATGATCACCCTGAGGGCTGAATGAGGGTCCATGCACGGGTGCGGGTCATGTGTAGGGTTAGGTTTTGGAGTTGGGTTGAGGTTTAGTTTGAGCGGTATGTGAGTGTCACAGTTAAGGTTAGGGTTAGGTCCCAGGAAGCTCCAAGCGCTGAACCTCCGCTGGGTAGGGGTCTCCCCAGAGGATTGTGTGTGGGCCTCATCAGAACGGGCTGTTCAGGCTTAGTCTTTGTGTTCCAGGAGCAGCCTCGTGTGTGTGCCATCTTCAGTTGGGCCTCATCAGCCCCCTTGTGCTGCTCCATGCGGGCATTGGAAATTTCATGATGATGTTCGATGTTCCATGTCGAGTAATTCTGTACCGCTTTGGGCCATTTGTTTGTGGTGTCCTCAGAGATAGGAATTGGGTCCCCATCTAGAAAGATTCTTAACTAGGGTTAATGTTCTGACCAGGGACTTCACCAGTGTGTATGTGACACCATTCCTGTGTGTCGTGTGCGTTGGGTTAGGGTTTGGGATTGGGTTTGGTGTTAGGTGTTAGGGTTATGGTTAGGGTTGTTGTTAGGGGTTACTGTTAGGGGTTAGAGTTAGGTTTATGCATTAGGGTTATGTTTAGGGTTATGGTTAGTGTTTAGTGTTATGGTTAAGTGTTAGGTTTAGGCATTAGGTTTGGGCTTGGGTTAGGCTTAGGTTTAGGGTTATGGTTTGGGTTTGAGAGTTAGGGTAATGGTTAGATGGTGTGCTTAGGGTAAGTTGATAGCATTAGTGTTAGGGTTTGCGTTAGGTTTAGGGATAAAGTGAGGTCTAGGTCTAGGACTTGGGTTCGGGTTATGGGTGTGGAGATTCGATTAGCGGTTAGCGTTAGGGTTAGTGTTCGAGTTTTATGGTTAGGGTTAGGGTTAGTGTTAGGTGTTATAATTTCAGGGTTAGCAGGTAAAGTTAGAGCATTAGGGTTATGGTTTTAGGGTTAGAGTTATATGGTTAGGGTTAGAGGTTTAGGCACAAGGTCACAGTTAGTTCAGGGATTGTTTACTTTCTCAGTTCGGTAGGGTTAGGTTTGGGTTTAGGTGTAGGGATAGGGACAGGGTTTAGTATTAGGGTTATGGTTAGGGTTAGCTGTTATGTTTAGGTGTTGGGATTTGGGTTAGTGTTAGGGTTAGGTCAAGGACAAGAATTAAGTTATGTTTGCACTCCCACTTGGAACGGGGTGATGTTTATGCGTAGACATCGACCTGGATCTGGGAGGGAGTGTGTTCATTCTTTTCGCCCCTGTCTCTCTCCACCGGAGGTTCTTTTTGCCTTACCCCATTCTTGCTTGGCTCTGGACTGTTTCACATCGCCACCCTGCCTCTCTAGGTATGATGGGATTTCACGTAGCCTCATCCGTTTTTGATGCATGTGGTGCATAGTTTTAATCTCTACATCATTTGTTTCTTTTTTGATTTTAATTATTTTCTTCATTCTGTCATTTGTGAGTTTTGTTTGTTGTCCTTTGTCTGGTTTTTATTTTATAAAGTTATGCAGTTTACTTCAGTGTTTTTTTTTTTGTTGTTGTTTGTTTCTTTTTGCCTGAGGCAGACTTGTATTGTTATAAACTTCCCTGTTAGAACCAGTTTTCCTGCTTTACAGAAGTTTGGATTCTTCTGTTTTCATTTTCCTTTGTTTCCATGTTTCTTTTTAATTTTCTCTTTGATTTGTTGGTTGAGCCATTGTTTGTTTAGTGGCATGTTAACTTCCATGATTTTGTGCCTTTTCCAGATTTTTTTTTTCTTGTTGTAGAGTTCTAGTTTCATAGCTTTGTGGTCTGAAAAGACACATGGTATGGTGTCAATCGGTTTGATTTTGTTTTGGCTTGTTTTATGACCTAATATCGAGTGTGGGGAATGTTATGTGCACGTGAAAAGAATGTGTATTGTGCTGTTTTAGGATGGAATGTCTAAAATATATCGGTTAATTGGGGCGCCTGGGTGGCGCAGTCGGTTAAGCATCCGACTTCAGCCAGGTCACGATCTCGCGGTCCGTGAGTTCGAGCCCCGCGTCAGGCTCTGGGCTGATGGCTCGGAGCCTGGAGCCTGTTTCCGATTCTGTGTCTCCCTCTCTCTCTGCCCCTCCCCCGTTCATGCTCTGTCTCTCTCTGTCCCAAAAATAAATAAAAAACGTTGAAAAAAAATTTTTTTTTTTTAAATATATCGGTTAAGTCCATCTGGTCTACTCTGTCATTCAAAATCTCTACTTCTTTGCTGATTTTCTGATGGAAATGTCTCTCCATTGATGTAATTGGGGTGTTAAAGTGCCCTACTATTATTGGATGACTATCAATTCTTTAGTTTTGGACTGTTTTGTGTATTTGGATGCTCTCAGGTTGAGCGCATATATGTTTACAATTGTTCTATCTTTTTGTTCGATTGTATCTTTTATTATTATAGTGTCCTTTGTCTCTTGTTACAGTTTTATTTTTAAATCTATTTTGTCTGATAAAGGTACTGCTAGTGCAGATTTCTTTTGAAACCTTAGTTCTATAATTAGTCTCTTGTAGGTAGAAGATAGATGGGTCCTATATATTTACTCATTCTATCACCTAGTGCTTTTTATTATGAAGAGAGTGAGCACAGGCATGGGAGGGCGGGGTGGGGGCAATGAGGGAAGAGAGAGACAGAGAGGGAGTGAGAGAGAGAATGAGAATGTGAATGAATCCTCACCAAGTTCCATGCTCAGTGCAGAGCCCAGTTGGGGCTCAATCCCATGATCCTGCAATCATAGCCTGAACCGAAATCAAGAGTCGAAATCTCAAGTGATTGAGCCATCCAGTTGCCCCTATCTGTCACCCAGTGCCTTTGATTTGAGAATGTATTCTGTTTCTATTCAATGTAATTGATAGACATGTACTTGTCCTATTATTACTTGATATTGGTTATTTCTGATTTTTTCTGATCCTTTGTTCTCTTTCTCTTATTTTGATTTGCTGGGTTTCTTCACAATTTCACAGTTGAAATTGTTTGTCTTTATACTCTGCATATGTATTAGTAGTGTTTGATTTGTGGGTATTATTAGGTTTGTACCTAACCACTTCTGTATATAGGAGTCTATATTAAGTTGATAGTTGTTTAAGTTTGAACTAGTTGTTTACTCCTCTCCTTCCCGTGTTGTAGCTATGTAGTGTTCCTATTTTGAAACCTTTCATATTGTGAATACCTTGACTGATGTTTTACAGATATACTCATTTTTATTGCTTTTGCGTTTCACACTTTAATATCGTCACTTTAGGTGTTTCTTTTCCACTTAAAGAGTCCCCTTTAACATTTCTTGCAAGGGTGGTTTGTTGATTGTGAACTCGCTTAGTATTTATTTGGGAACCTCTTGATCTCTCCTTCCATCTGAATGATAGTTTGCTGGATAGACTCTTTGGCTGCAGATGTTTTCCATTCGGCACCTTTACCAAACCGTGCTGCTCACTTACGGTTTCAAAGTTTCTTCTGAAATACATCCAGTGATAACTTTATGGGGTTTCCCTTGTAGGTAACTGTCAACTTTTGTTTTCTTGCTGTGAAAATTTTTCTTTATCACGACATTTTGGGTTTTAATTACTATACGACTTGGTGTGGATCTGCTTCTGTTGAATATAACGGGGGTTCTTTGTGCCTCCTGCTCTGTATCTCTTTCCTTCCCCGCATTAGGGAAGTTTTCATTTATTGTGTCTTCAAATAAATTTTCGGATTCTATTTCTCAGAGTTCTGAGAATGAGAAATAGGACAGAAAAGACTTATTGAAGGTTCTCTGATGAGTCACTGGCTTTGCATGCGTGGAGGATAGATTTGAGACTCAAATGAACAACCTACCTTTAACTTCTAAGAGCTAGAAGAAAAAAACAATCTATGCCCATTGTTCTCAAAAGGGAGAAATTAATCCATATGAGAGTGGAAACCAATGAAACAGACCATGAAATCAATAGAAAATATGAAGAAGACCAACAGTGGGTTTTCAGAAGAGTGAAACAAAATTGTCAGGACTATACATAGACTATGCTAAGACATAAAGAGGACCAAATTCAAAAGAATTATAAATAAAAGAGAAGATATTATGCCTTATACCAAAGAAACATAAAGCAGACAAAGTGGCAACTATGGCCCAATTAGATGACAGAAAACTACCTACCTAGAAGAAATGGATAGATTCTTAGAAACGCACAACCTACCAAGATTGTATCAGGAAGATATGGAAGGTTTGCACAGACCCATTAAAGGAAGACTGTATCAATACAAGAAGATAACCAATGTAAGTAAATTGAATCAGTAATCGATGTTCTGCCAAGGAAGAAAACCCCAGGACCAGGTGGATTCATTGGTGAATTTAACCAAACGTTTGTAGAAGAACTAACAGCAGTCCTCTCATTGATTCAAAAGGAATGAACACCACCAAACACATTTCATGAGACTGGAATTACCCTGGTAGGAAGCCAGAAAGGATACTACCTGAACAGAAATCTATAGGCCAGTATCCCCGTGATGAATATAGATGAATCATTCCCAGTAACATACAGGCAAACCAAATTCAGGATCACATGAAAAGGATCATTGACCGTGATGAAGGGTTTTTTTTTTCCTGTAAAGGCAGGATGTTTCAGAAATGCATATCAATAAATGTGACCCCTCACATAATTGAATGAAATAAAAATCAACCAGAAACCAGACTCTTAACTATAAATAGCAAATGGAGGGTTACTATAAGTGAGGTGGGCAGGGGAATGGGTTAAATGGGTGATGGGCTATGGAGGGCGCTAGCAGTGAGGATCACTGGGTGTTGTATGTAAGTGATGGATGACTACATTCTATACCTGAAATTAACATACACTGTATGTTAACCAATTGGAATTTAAATAAAAACTTGAAAAAATAAATACTGAAGAAATGCATACATAAATTTAAACTAAACTAAATAAATACATTTTATTTTATTTTTTTTCAATATATGAAGTTTATTGTCAAATTGGTTTCCATACAACACCCAGTGCTCAATCCAAAATGTGCCCTCCTCAATACCCATCACCCACCCTCCCCTACCTCCCACCCCCCATCAACCCTCAGTTTGTTCTCAGTTTTTAACAGTCTCTTATGCTTTGGCTCTCTTCCACTCTAACCTCTTTTTTTTTCCTTCCCCTCCCCCATTGGTTTCTGTTAAGTTTCTCAGGATCTACATAAGCGTGAAACCATATGGTATCTGTCTTTCTCTGTATGGCTTATTTCACTTAGCATAACACTCTCCAGTTCCATCCGTGTTGCTACACAGGGCCATATTTCATTCTTTCTCATTGTCATGTAGTACTCCATTGTGTATAGAAACCACCGTTTCTTTATCCATTCATCAGTTGATGGACATTTAGGCTCTTTCCATCATTTGGCTATTGTTGAGAGTGCTGCTATAAACATTGGTGTACAAGTGCCCCTATGCATCAGTACTCCTGTATCCCTTGGGTAAATTCCTAGCAGTGCTATTGCTGGGTCATAGGGTAGGCCTATTTTTAATTTTTTGAGGAACCTCCACACTGTTTTCCAGAGCGGCTGCACCAATTTGCATTCCCACCAAGCGTGCAAGAAGGTTCCCGTTTCTCCACATTCTCGCCAGCATCTATAGTCTCCTGATTTGTTCATTTTGGCCACTCTGACTGGCGTCAGGTGATATCCGAATGTGTATTTCCCTGATGAGGAGCGACATTGAGCATCTTTTCATGTGCCTGTTGGCCATCTGGATGTCTTCTTTAGAAAAGTGTCTATTCATGTTTTCTGCCCATTTCTTCACTGGATTACTTGTTTTTCGGGTGTGGAGTTTGGTGAGCTCTTTATAGATTTTGGATACTAGCCCTGTGTCCGATATGTCATTTGCAAATATCTTTTCCAATTCCATTGGATGCCTTTTAGTTTTGTTGGTTTTTTCCTTTGTTGTGGAGAAACTTTTTATCTTCATAAGGTCCCAGTAGTTCATTTTGCTTTTAATTCCCTTGCCTTTGGGGATGTGTCAAGTAAGAAATTGTTACGGCTGAGGTCAGAGAGGTCTTTTCCTGCTTTCTCCTCTAGGGTTTAGATGGTTTCCTGTCTCACATTCAGATCCTTTATCCATTTTGAGTTTATTTTTGTGAATGGTGTGAGAAAGTGGTCTAGTTTCAATCTTCTGCATGTTGCTGTCCAGTTCTCCCAGCACCATTTGTTAAAGAGACTGTCTTTTTTCCATTGGATAATCTTTCCTGCTTTGTCAAAGATTAGTTGGCCATACGTTTACAATAGCATCCAAAACAATAAAATTTATTGGAATAAATTTAGCCAAGGAGGTGAAAGATCTCTACAGATAACTACAAAACCTGTGTGCAGAAATGGAAGAAATTCAATTTGCATGGAAGAAACAGAACACACAAGTCAGTGAAAAGCCACCCCATGTCCATCTGTAGGAGGAATTAATACAGATACAGCGTCCATACTACTCAAAGCCCTCTAGAGATTCAGTGCTATCTCTATCAAGACTCCGATGCAATTTTTATGCAATTAGAAACACATATCCTCAAATGTATTTGGAGCCACAAAAAGACCCTAAGTAGCCAATGCAAGAAAGGACAACATAGGAGGCATCACACTTCTCGATTTCAAGCTTCATTCTAACACAAAGAAGTCAGTTATGTTACTGGCATAAGCACACACATAAGACAATGGAATGGAAATTGAGAGCCCAATCTAAACCCGTGCATGCACAGTCAACTAGTATTTGAGAAGGGAGTCAAAAATACACAGTGGAGAAGAATAGTCTCTTGAATAACTGGTGCTGGGAAAATTGGATATTCACATGTACAAGAATAAAGGTTAGCACTGTATGTTACACCACTCCCTAAAGAGTGAAAGGAAGAAACATAGATGTGGTTAGAGAGAAACAGTGACAAAGAGGAAGTACAAAGAGGAAGGTAGACACCTGCTCGAGGTATGTGGATGGCATTAGATGCATCAGGGGAGAGGGGATGTATGAGATGGCTCTGCGTGCTGGGGCAGAAAGGGATTGTGTCGTGGGCGTCAGAGTTCCATGACCCCAAGGCTCCAACATCCCTGGGTCCAAGCTCTGCAGAAGCCATTGGAATTGAACAGAAGAGTATCCCTCATTTCTTCTGGAATTGTGAGGCTCAGCCTCATGTTCTGTCATGGAGAGGGATGTCTTGAGGGAGATTGTGCTGCTCTTTGGCAGGTATACTCCAAGTCTGCCCTGTGAGGAGGTGTCCTGGGGCCATCTCTCTCACTGCCCCAGGCCCTGTTGGATTTCCCCTCTCCCCCACCAGCTGGCCTTCCTCAAGTTCTGAACCCAGGCATCAGGCATCATGTTGTCCCCAGGTCCTGAAGTCTGTACCTGGCAGAGGTGGACTGCTGATATTGATTTTAAAAAATTGACAATAAGGTCCATATCCTCCCTCTGGGACTAGCGGTGTGCATCCCAATCGTGGGTTGCTATCCTCCTGTCCACAACTAATCTGAGGATTCCAGAAGGTAGGTGAACACTTTAAAACACTCTAGTCTTCTCTTACATAAAATTCAAAGACGCTTTCTTGTCCCAGATTTTTTTTAATGCTGAAGAGATGGCAATTAGTAATTGAAGGCATAACGGTCCTATAGGATATTTACCTATATGACTGGTGGACATTATTTCATCCATCCATGTCCCTAAAGCACATTTCATTGGAAATATTATCCAAGGATACATACTGTAAATTCACAACTGATTCATAGCTCCCTGTAAGTTTCATTCTGACCTTGTCACATATGTGTCATCAAAGTTATATTAGTGACTTTTCAGATAAGCTCTTCACATCAAGATGGTGATGTTAGAAAATCTGGTATAAATGGAATTTCACAAATTCCAAATTAGGAATGATTTTTCATTTTTAATGTTTCTTTTTTCTTTTTTTGAGAGAGCCCGAGCTGGGGAGGGGGGAGAGAGTGGGAGATACTGAAACTAAGGCAGGCTCGAGGCTCTGAGCTCTCAGGACAGAGCCTGACGCAGGGCTCAAACTCATGGACTGCAAGATCACGACTTGCGTCAAAGTCGGACGCTTAACCGACTAAGCCACCCAAACGCCCCAGGAATTATAGTTTATTGGCAAAGAAGGAGAAATTAAAAATAGTGTAAAGGATGTCTATTTTTAATTGAAATATTGTTCACACATTTGTTGTATGAGTTTTAGGCATACATTGTAGTCATTCCATATGTCTATAAATTATATTGTACTTAAGCACAAGTGTAGCTATCCTGTGAAAGCCTGCAACACTACTATTACAGGATTGACTCCATTGCATTGGCTGTCCCTTGTATCCCTAGGACTCATTCATTCCATAGCTGATGCCGGTATCTCTCTCAAAGGTGTTCATTTTTCTCTAACCTAAGTATTTTGGTGGTAAACACAATTACCACTTGCTCAGCAAGTGTAAATTGGCGGTCTATTTTTCTGTGAACATTGCTTAAAACACTACAAATGATGTCATTACGTTAATAAATTCGGTTTCATTCTTCACTCACAAGAAAGGAGTAGGAAAGATTTCTTTGTGTCCCAGGCCCTGTCATTAAAACCTTTCCCAATGGGGAGAACAGGTTTAGTTGCCCAGGCACCTTCAGTGTCTCAGCTGAGTGACCAGGGCCTTCCACATTGCAAAAATGCCCATGATGGCCAACAGAGAGAGCTCGAGCACTGAAGACCCGGAGAGGCGGGTTTCTCTGCCCAGGCAGTGACGGCCAGCAGAGGGCGCAACATCGGCTTTTCTGACCCAGAGCACCTCAGAGCAGGAAGGGCATTGATTGCTCCCAGAGTACTCAGGGCCTCTGCCGCTGCCTCAGTACAGAGAGCAGAGCTGCATTTCCAGCAGGTTGTGCCGCCCGCCCCAGGGGAGATCTTGGGAGCTTTGTAGCAACTTGGCATCTCCTGAGTCGCCAGAGAGAATTTGCCTTATTGTACTGAGTGCTGAGGAGTGGGCACTGGGTGGCTTCCCTGGGCAAGCTGGTTGCTGAGCTGCACAGGCCCTTGCATTTTCTGGGCTGTTCCCGTGTTTCATTCCTCCCCTTCCCGGACAGTATTTGAACAAGACATATTTTACTAAAGGTCTCGTGGATTGCGGAGCCCCACGACATCACCTCATCGATGCAGTCGATGGTTTGTTCCAGATTCAGGCTTGTTTCCGGGAAGAAACCCTGACAGAAATTCAGAAGAATGGGAGCTGCATTCCGTTAGGACATGAATACATGAAATGCTCGTCTTGGGAACTCCTAGAAGAATGAGCTGGGACCCACTTTCCGAGTCCTGCTAGAACCAGTGACCGAGGTAAGGGCACAAACTGTCCCCCACATCATACATGCCTTTTAAAAAGTTTCATGGTTATTTTTCCAACCTAATTAAGTGATTGCAAACTACAGAAAACCTGGTAGGTACCTGTCATTAACGTACGTTACCTTTAATTTAAATTGCAGTGAGTAAAGTTACAGTGTAATATTAGTTTCAGGTGTAAAATATAGAGCAACCCTTCCACACGTCATCCGGTGCTCATCCCAGGTGTACTTCTTAATCCCCAGCAGCTGTTTCACCCATTCCCCACCTTGCTCTGGAAGCCCTGTTTGTTTCCTAGTTAAGAGTCTGTTTGTCACTGTCTCCTCGCCCCCCCCCCCCGCACTTTGTTTTGTTTTATTTCCATGTGTTAGTGAAATCATCTGGTATTTGTCTTTGTCTGAAAGGCTTATTTCACTCAGGGTAACATTCTCTTGCTCCATCCAGCTCACGGCAAATGGCAAGATTTCATGTTTTTACGGCCTAGTAATATTACATTCCATATACCACATCTCAATTTATTCATCAATTGATGGATACTTGGATAGTTTCTGTAATTTGGCTGTTGTAGGAAATGCTGCTGTAAACATCATGGTGCATGTATCCCTTTGAAGATTTTGTATTCTTTGTGGAAATACCTTGGAGTGAAATTGCTGGATCGTAAGGTACTTCCTTTTCCAGTTTTTTTTTTTTTTTGAGAAATCTCCATAATGTTTTCCATACTGGCTGCACCAGTTTGCATTCTTACCCACAGTGCAAGAGGGTTATTCTTTCCCCACATCCTTGGCAACACCTGCTGTTTCATCCTTCATTGATTTTCGTCATTGTGACAGATGTGATGTGTTATCTCATTGTACTTTTGAATTGTATTTCCCTGAAGATCAGTATTGTTGAGTATTTTTTCATGTGTCTCTTGGCCAGGTATATGTCTTCCTTTGGGAAATGTCCATTTTTGTCAGGTCCAGTGTGTCATTCAAAGCCATTGTTTCCTTGTTGATTTTCTGTTTACAGCTTCTGTCCATTGATGTGAGTGATGTGCTAAAGTCCTCTACTATCGTTATATTATAAAAAATGAGTTCCTTTATGGTGGTTGTTAAATATTTTATATACTTAGTGATCGCATGTTGGGTGCATCAAAATTTACAATCATTGGATCTTCTTGTTTCATTGTCCCCTTTAGTATGAGATAGCATCTGTCTTCATCTCTTGTTATGGCTTTATTTATTTATTTATTTATTTACTTATTCATTTATTTATTTCTTTTAATTTAAGTCATAGTTGACATACAGTGCATTCTCGGATTCGGGAGCAGAATTTGGTGATTCATCCCTTACATACAATACCCAGTGCTCATCACAACAAGTGCTCTCCTTAATACTCATCTGACATCTAGCCCAGCGCTGACCCATTTCCCTCCATCAACCTTCGTTTTTTTTCTCTAACATTAAGAGACTCATGTGGTTTGTTACCACTCTTCTCGTTTCCTTCCCCCTTCCCATGTTTTCATCTGTTTTGTTTCTTCAATTCCACATGAGTGAAATCCTATATTTGTCTTTCTCTGATTGACATATATCACTTAGCATAATACATTCTAGCTCCATCCACATCATTGCAAATGGCAAGATTTCATTCTTCTTGAAGTTGAGTTATATTTCTTTGTATATACATGTTTGTATATATGAACGTACACATATGTGTGTATATATATATATATATATATATATATATGCGCGTATACATACATACACACACACACACACACACACACACACACAAACCGCTTCTTTATACCTTCATCAGTTGATGGATACTTGGGCTTTCTCTGTAGTTTGGCTACTGTTGATAATGCTGCTATAAATACTGGGTTCATGAAACGTCACTATTAGGTATTTACCCAAAGTGTACCAAAATAGAGTCTCGGTTTTTAAGGTTATTTTGCCTGATATAAGTATTGCTACTGGCTTTCTTTTGACATTATTGGCATAATAAATGTTTCTTTATTCCCTCACTTTAAATCTGAAGGTGACTTAAGTCCAAATAAATCTTTGTAGACAGCATCTAGATAGGTGTTGTTTTTGTTTGTTTGTTTGTTTTGTCCATTCTGACGCCCTATCCAATGTCTTATGATTGGAGCATTTAGTCCATGTACATTTAGAGTGGTTATTAATACGTATATATTTAGTGCCATTCTTCTAGTTGTTTTGCCATTGTTTCTTGGTGTTTTCTCTGATCCTTTCTTGTCTGTAACACTTTTAGTCCTAGATATCCACTCAAAGAGCCCGATTTAAATATTCTTTTCTTTTGACTGGTAGTACATTTCTTTACTTCTTTTTAATATCTCTCTTTTTTTTTAATTTAAGCTCAAGTTAGTTACTTTATAGTGGAATACTGTTTCAGCAGTAGAATTTAGTGATCCATCAAGTACAAAATATACCCAATACTTATCCCAAGTGCGCCCGTAATGCCCGTCACCCATTTAGCCCATACCCCTATTCAATAACCCTCCTGGAACCCTGAGTTTCTTCTCTGTATTTAAGAGTCTCTTATCGTTTGACTCCCTCTCTGTTTGTATCTTATTTTTGCTTTCCTTTCACTACGTTCATCAGTTGTATTAAATTCCACAGATGAGAGAAATCATATGATGTGTGTCTTTCTCTGACATATTTTGCTTAGCATAATCAAGTCAGGTTCCACCCATGTTGTTTCAAAGAGCAAGATTTCATTCTTTTTGATCGCCGAGTAATATTCCATTGTATGAATATACCACATCTTCTTTATCCATTCATCTGTCAATGGTCATTTGGGCTCTTTGCATAGTTTAGCTATTGTTGATAATGTTGCTATAAACATTGCAGTGCATGTGCCACTTCGACTCAGCGTTAGTGTATCCTTTGGATAAACACGTGGTAGTGCAATTGCTGGGGCCTAGTGTAGTTCTATTTTTAGTTTTTCTGACAAATCTCCATACTATTTCCAGAGTGGCTACACCACTTTGCATTTCCACCAGCATTTCAAAAGCGTTCCCTTTCTCTGCATCCTTGCCAAATCTGTCTTTTTCGGAGATGTTAATTTTAGCCATTCTGATAGGTGTGAGGGGATATCTCATTGTGGTTTCGATTTGTATTTCAGTGATGACGAGTGAGATTGAGCATCTTTTCATGCGTGACCAATCTGAATGTCATCTTTCTTAAAGTGTCTCTTCACGTCTTTTGCCCATTTCTTCACCGGATTATTTGGTTTTTGGGTGTTGAGTGTGATGATTTTTTATAGATTTTGGATACTAATCCTTTATCTGATATGTCACCTGCAAATATCTTCTCCCATTTCATTCAGTGGCCTTTCAGTTTTGCTGATTGTGTCCTCTGCTGTGCAGATGCTTTTTATCTTGAGGTCCCAATAGTTCATTTTGGTTTTTATTGCCCTTGCTTTGGAGACATGACAAGCAAGAAGTTGTTGTGGCCAGTATCAAGGAGGTAGATTGCCTGATTTCTCCTCTAGGATTTTGATGGTCCCTTTCTTACATTTATATCTTTCATCCATTTTGAGGTGTGTGTGTGTGTGTGTGTGGTTTAAGAACATAGTCCAGGTCCAATCTTCTCACTGTCCAGTTTTCCCAGTACCATTTGCTGAAGAGACTTTTGTTTTTCCATTGGATACTCTCTCCAGTGTTATCAAAGATTACTCGGCCATATGTTTGAGGGTCCATTTATGGGTTCCCTATTCCATTCCATTGATGTCTGTGTCCGTTTTTGTGCCCGTACCATACTGTCTTGACGATTGCGGTTTTCTAATACAACATAAAGTCCAGATTTTAATGCCTCCAGCTTTGTTTTCTTTTTCAACATGACTTTGGCGATTTGGGGTCTTTTCTGGCTCCCTACAAATTTTAGGGTTGTTTGTTCTAGTTCTATGAGAAATGCTGTTGTTATTTTGATAGGGATTGCATTGAATGTGTCGATTGCTTTGGGTGGTATTGACATTTTAATAATATTTGTTCTTCTCATCCATGAGCATGGAATGTTTTTCCATTTCTTTGTGTTTCTTCCATTTCTTTCATAGATGTTTATGGTTTGTTCCTTTATTTTTTTAATGTTTGTTTATTTTTGAGAGGGAGAGAGAAAGAGAGAGCACATGAGGAGGGGAGGGGAAGAAAGAGAGAGAGAGAGGGAGACACAGACTCTGAAGCAGGCTCCAGACTCCGAGCGGTCAGCACAGTGCCCATCACGGGACTCAGACCCACAAATGAGGGATCATGTCCTGAACCGAAGTTAGCACTTAACCGACTGAACCACCCAGGCGCCCCTCTATTGTTTAAGTGTACTGATCTTTTACCTCTTTGGTTATGTTTACCCCTGGGTATTTGATGGTTTTCAGTGCAGTTGTAAAGTACATCAATCCTTGATTTCTCTCTGCTGACTCATTATTGGTGTATAGAAATGCAGTCAACTTCTGTATATTGATTTTATATCCTGAGACTTTCCTGAATTCCAGTATCAGTCCTAACAGTTTTTCCATGGAGTCTTTTGGATTTCCTTGGAAACTATCATGTCTGTGAAGAGGGAAAGTTTGACCCTCCTTGCCAATTTGGACGCCTTGTATTTCTTTTTGTTGTCTGCTTGCTGAGGTTAAGACTTCCAACAGTTTGTGGAATAATAGTGGTGAGAGTGGACATCCCAGTCGTGTTCCTGACCTTAGGGGGAAAGCTCTCAGTTTTTCCTCAATGAAGATGATATTAGCTGTGGGACTTTTGTATCTGGACATACTGATATTCAGACAAGATCTTTCTATCCTTCCTTTCATGAGTACTTCTTTTTTCATCAAGAAAGGATGCTGCATTGTGTCAAATGCTCTTTCTGCATCTATTGAGAGGATCATATGGTTGTTATCCTTTCTTTTATCAATGTGATGTATCACATCAGTTGATTTGCAGTTATTGAATTGGTGGTGCATCCCAGGAATAAATCCAATTCATTGTGGTGAATAATTATTTGTATGTATTGTTGGATCCGGTTCACTCCTTTTTGTTGAGAATTTTTGCATCCAGGTTGATCAGGGAAATTGGTCTGTAGTTTTCCTTTCTGGTGGGGTCTTTTTCCAGTTTGGACTCAAGGCCAAGCTGGCCTCATAGAATGAGTTTGGAAGTGTTCCTTCCATTTCTCTGGCCATGACCGTATCTTTTTCTTTCATTTGGGATGCATTCCTCTTGTCTTGGCATTTTGGCTGAGTATTTGCCTTCTCTGTGTTACAAAAGCTCATTATGTTAGCTGCCTGTGAGATGAATGGCTTTATGAAAAGGAGGTCATCTAGTGCCCAGGGCCTGACCATCAGGGAGTGTCTGTGGTGTGTGTTGCATACACTGTTTTGTGTTCTGGCTGCACTGTCCTTCAGGCCAGTTGTATGGACAATGTATGGTCCTTGGCCAGAATGTGCTGAGTTTTATCTAGGCCAGCTCCGATCTGCTTCTTAAATGAGACTTGAAATGACTGCCACTCGAAGTGAAGCTCTGCAGAACTGTCTGGTCAAGAGAGGTGATGTGGTCATGGGCTTCCGCTGGTCTCCTGGGGAAGGGGACACCTCCATTGGGACTGAAGCAAGCCTGATTGACCTAGAAGGCCAGTCTCACCAGAGCACAGGAATGTGGGGTTGATGTAAGCATGTTAGGCAGCCAGTGTGGGGATGACATTGTTTCCAGCAGATGGCTCTGTGTTTATGCTGTGGGGAAGAGGAGGAAAATGGTCCCACACACCTCCTCTGTCCTAGCTCCTTTGTCCCCTTGTTGTGAACACTGCCTCTCAGGGATGCTCTCCATGATGAGTGTATAATCGCCCCACTGCGTGCACCAGGCGATGTACAGGTCACTGTTTCCATACCATCTGCCTGTAAGTAGTTTGCTGCCTTCTCTCAAGGATTAGGCCAGTGCCCTCAGGGCTGTATCCCAGCCAAGCCTGCTAACCTTTGAACCTCCACATTCTCGGGGTCTGAATCGCTTGGTTAAGTGTCTGAGTCTTGATCCTGACTCAGATCATGACCTCGTGGTCATGGGCCTCTCTCTCTCCCTCTATTCCTGCCCCTCCCTTGCATGTGCGCTCTCTCTCTCTCTCTCTCTCTCTCTCTCTCTCTCTCTCTCTCTCTCAAAATAAATAAACTTAAAACAAATTTAGTGGCATGGAATACCTTATTTAGGCGAGATTCCCTCCCTGAGGGAATGGCGGGGGTCTGTCAGTTAAATTTCCAGCAATGACTAGGAATTTCATTGCTGACTGGTTAAAGGTTACATTCCTACAGGAATGAATTTAGGGATAGTGACATGAGGCCTTAACGTAAGTAACTCCATGATGGTCCTGTGAGTTTTCTTTACATTCCAAACCCATATTTTTGCACATCAATTTTTTTTATTAAAAACATAACCCTAAATCATATTTTAGCCATTTACTGCCAGCCCGATGATCATATCCTGTAAAACTGTGACCATCTCCTAATCATAGATGAAGATCAACTCTGTGGCTCTAAGATTTTTGTGACTCTAAATTACATTGATGTATGTTACTTAGATCTTTGTGAGTCTAGGTTACCGCTGGCCTCCTGAAATCTTTGACCCAGGGACACCCAGCCAGGTTTCTGAGCCATCACTTAGGCACAGAAGCACCCTTTCCAAGTCACCTCTTCCTAAAGTGTGTCTTTCCCTCTGGTACTTCTGGGTCTTACCCTTTTGCAGATCACATGCTGTGATGGACATCCCCTCATGAAAACCTGTCAAAGTGGGTGAGAAAAACCTGCTTGCCTGTGACTGCCACTTCATGGTCACATCTTTTCCTTCTGAAACCCCTTGAACACCCTATCATTCTTCTAGACTTTGAACATCTCTTTGATTTGGAAATATTTCATTCTCTTGTATTCCTGCTAAAAATATGCGTGAAAATATTAAAGCAAGGATTCTTTACAATAAGTGAGCCAGTCACAATGATCCATCTGGCCGTGTGTACGTATGTTTTCTTTTTTGGACACTCTTCAGGCATGATGTGAAGTACATCCTGTAAAATCTGAGTATCCTTCATTATCTAGGATAACCGCCTTTATGGAAAGCCATTGAATGACATGTTCATTCAAGATCCGAAAAACACTTAATTGACATACCACATAATACAGTGGTGTCTACATACGTTATTATCTTAAAATATGTAAAGTGGATGTTTCTATGAAGCGTATATCATGCATTCAGTTTTCTGTACCATGAATGCTATTATTTAAATTACACAATAGTAAGAACAACAAGATTAGGTACATGGCCATCACTAGTAACTAATACTAGAACTAGTCATATAATATTAGGTGTTGAAAACATAAAACCATGATTACTACTAATATTTTCAACCGTGGTGGGCTTCTAGTTACCAGAAAAATGGGGAAGATATTATTGAGTCTCCACACACATCAGAGTGTTTTCTGACTACTGATGTCCTCTAAGTCGATATATGATCACAATCAATATCCCAAAGAGATATGGTAGTATTAACTAACTTTATATTTGTATTCAGATTGCTTCAGTTTTAACCTCTTCTGTCCCAGACTCATCCCAGCTGGCACATTACAGTCATCCTGTTTCCTTCGGCTCCACTTGGCCATGACAATTTTTAGATTTTTCCATATTTTTCATGATCTGCAAAGTTTTGAGGGTACGTTTGTAGAATGTATTTTGTAGAATGATCTTTGGTTGGGATATGTCTAACGTTTGTTCAAATGCTTAGGCTGACTACTGTGTTTTGGAGCAGAAGATCCAGAGGCATAGTTCCATCCATAATTATCACTTCACATAAAGGTTGTTTACTCTGAAGATTTGGGTCTTTTGTGGTTCTGTACAAATTTTAGGACTGTTCTAGTTCTATGAAAAATGTTGTTGCTATTTTGATGGCGATTGCATTAATTGTGTCAGTTGCTTTGGGAAGTATAGACATTTCCATGAAATTTGTACTTCCGATCCATGAGTATGGAATATCCTTCCACTTTTTTGTGTCATCTTGTATTTCTTTCATCACTTTTTTATAATTTTCAGAGTATAGGTCGCTCACCACCTTGGATAGATTTATTCATAGATACCTTATTATTTGGTGTACAACTGTAAATGGGACTGTTTTCTTAATTTCTCTCTCTACTGATTCGTTATTGTCTAGAAATGCAACAGATTTCTGTGCAATGATTTTGTATCCGGTGACATTGCTGTATTCATTTATCACTTCTAGCAGTTATTGGGTGGACTCTTTGGGGTTTTCTATATATAGTGTCATGTAATCGGCAAAGTGTGAAAGATTCACTTCTTCCAGATTTGGATTAGTTTTTCTTTTCTTTTCTTCTTTTCTTTTCTTTTTTTTCTTTTCTTTTCTTTTCTTTTGTCTTTTCTTTTCTTGTCTTTTACTTTACGTTGTTTTGTTTCGTTTCGTTTTGTTTAGTTTCATTTCATTTGATTTATCTGCTGGCTGTAGCTTGGACTTCCAGTGCTATGTTTATTAAAAGTGGTAAGAGTAAACATCCTTGTGTTTTCCCTGACCTTATAGGAAAAGCTCTCAGATTTTCTCCATTAAGGTTGATTATAGCTTCAGGGTTTTCATAGAAAACATTTATTGCATTGATGTATGTTCTCTGTAAACCTACTTTAGGGGGTTATAATCATGAATGGATGTTGTAGTATGTCAAATGCTTTTTCTTCATGTATTGAAATGACCGTATGGTTCTTTTCTTTTAACGTTTATTACTTTTGAGAGAGACCGAGTGTGAGCAGGGAAGGGGCAGAAAGAGAGTGGGAGACACAGAGTTCGATGGAGGCTCTTGGCTCTGAGCTTTCAGCACAGAGTCTGATGTGGGACTTGAACTCCCGAATCATGGGGTCATGACCTGAGCTGATGTCAGACTGCTAAAGGATTGAGCCACCCAGGTGCCCCGATCATATGGTTCTTATCCTTTCTCCTGTTGATATATTGTATCACATTGATTTGCAAATACGGAACCACCCTTGCAGCTTGGGAATAAATCCCACTTAATTGTGGGATATATTTACAGTTGTTATATCTCCTTTTGGACTGTACCCTTTACTGTTCTATAACGTCCTCCTCTGTCTCTTGTTATGTACTTTGTTTTAAGTGTATTTTTTCTGATACAAGTATTGCTACTCTAATTTTTTTTTTCATCCGTTCTTACACCCTATGTCTCTAGATTGGAGCATTCATTCCATTTACCTTCAAAGAAATGATTGCTATGTATGTATGTATGTATGTATTGCCATTATATTACCTGTTTTCTTGTGGTTTCTAATGATTTTCTCCGATCCTTTCTTGTCTGTCTTTCATGTTTTGCTTATTTTCTTTAGTGAAGTATTTTAATTTATTTATCTTTATTCTTAGCATATTTGTGACTGGTTTTTGATATATGGTTACTGCTGGGTTATTTACATAACCTCTTCTGCGTTTAGCAGTTTGTACTAAGCTGATGGTCATTTACCTTGGAACCCATTATATTCTTCTCCCTAGGTTTTTGGTAGATGTTATTATATTTCAAATCCATATCTCTGAGTTCCTTAACTATTTTTTACAAAAATATTCATGTTTTACTTGATTTGTGTCTTTTAGCTCTATAGTGTCACTTTTGGTCTCTCCTTTCCACTCAAAGAGTCCCTCTTCATATTTCTTGCAGGACTGATTTAGTGGTACAAACACCTTTAGTTTTTGTTTGGGAAAGTCTGTGTCTCCTTCCATTCTGAATGATAGACTTGCTGGATAGAGTATTCTTGGCTGCTGATTTTTCCATTCAGCACTTTGAATATGTGATGTCACTTGCTTCTCGCTTGCCAAGTATCTGTTCAGAAATCTGGTAGCTAGCCTTCTAAGTGAAGGTCTCTTTGTGTTGCTGCATTTAAGAGTTTTTCTTTATTGTCACTGTAATTTGCAAGTTTGCTTACAATATGTCTGGATGTTGGCCTGATTTTGTTCATTTCGATGTGAATTCTCTAGCCTCCTGCATGGGGATGTTTGTTTCCTCCCCCAATTAGGGCATTTTTCAGCTATTGTTTCCACAAATAAATTTTCTGCCGCCTTTTCTCTTTCTTCTGAGACTCCTACAATATCAATATTGTTATCTTTGCTGTAGTCACTGAGGTCCCTTAGTCTCATCTCACGTTGCAGAATTCTGTTCTCTCTCTTTGGTTCAATGTGGTTAATTTCCATTACTCAGTCTTCGAGGACACTGGTTTGCTCCTCTTCTTCTTCCATCCCTTTGTTAGTTCCAGCAAGCATGTCTCTCCTTTATCATGTCCTCAATGTCTACTGTACTATTTCTTATCTCTAGTCAGTCTCACTCTTCTTCTCATTTTACAACTCTAATGAGTACCCTTATGATCATTGCTTTCAAATCTGTATCAGGTATGTTACCTACATCTCTTTGGCTTAGATCTCTGGCTGTGACTTTGACTAGGTCTTTCATTGTGGATAAACATCTCTGTGTGTCCATTTTGTCTGTCTCTCTGTCTCTATTTGTCTGTGTTAAGAAACTCAGCTGTACCTTCTGCTCTTGAAACTAATAACGTGATGAAGAAGAGGTCCTGGAGAACTCAGCAGTGCACATCTCCATTTATAGGACCTGGACCTTCAGGAGGCTATCGTATAGGTACTGTTCACAGCCTGCTGCTGTGTCTGGGTTACTTTTCCTGTTAGTGCAGGTGTCTGCACTGACTGTGTGCTGTTTTGGGCTGTGCTTTGTCTCAGTGGTGTTAGTGGGACCCAGGCAGGCCAGCTGTGGGGTGGTATGTCCGCTGGATAACTTGGGCACAGGGCAGAAGTGTTAGCAAAATTTCACAGGGCTACGAGTCCTATGCCAGATTTCCCGATGTCCTTTGGTGGCTGGGGGCTGTGGCCCAGCGGTGGAAGGTAGGGGCTTGAGGATATGCACAGAGCATGTCTGTGCCTGGGGACATGTGGCTTAGTGAGACAGATGAGGGTACCTGGATATGTACAGCTGGGTGAGGTGCAGATGTGCACAGCATGTTGTGGCACCTATGCATGCAGCTTGTCAGACAGGGTGCCCTTTTGGTTTGAAAAATGTTTGCCCTGAGACCAGCAGGCTTGGTTTGGTGAGTCCCCTAGTGAACCCTTGGGACTGGTGCACTGCTAATGGGTTAGTTAGCAAGTGTCTGTGCAGCCTCACCCTCTTGTGGGTGCTTCTATGCTTATTCTGGGAGGCTGGGGGAGAAGAGTGGTGCTTGTGAGCTCCCTCATTGTTGGAGAAGTCCTCCAACACACTCCAGAATCAGCATGAATACATCTGTCTCCTGTTTCCTCGGCATTGTGTAAAATGCCATGTTTACATTGCCTCTCTACACATGCAGGGATATGGCTATCACTCATCCTCCTGGATCTCCAAGTGCTGGGTCAGCTGACCTCCAAACCTCCTGTCTCTGAACACAAAGGCCTTCAGCCCCTCTAAGGTTTAATGCCCAATGTTATGGAGATTAGTCTTCCCTGTATGACCTCCCTGGTGTGAGGGCTCACCTTTTCTGCCCCTTCTTCAGGCAGACAGCCTCCACCTTTCTGATATTCCTAACCTTTCTGATGCAGCTTCTCTCTACTTCGGTGTGGAGTTTGTTCTGCCAGTCTTTGGATCGCTCTTTGGTTCATGGACTTGAATGTGGATGTTATGCAGTTGAAAATATGGGACAGGGTGAGCTCTGGGTCCTCTTACTTTGCTATTATTAATTTTTTAAATGTCTTATTATTTTGGATTTTTGAGACATGGGAAGACAAACTCATATCACACATGCACTTCAGGATTGGAAAGGAACTTTCCCATATTTGCTTCTATTATTTTATGTTTTGAAACTCTCTTTAATGAGATATGATTACATATAACAAACCTCAAGTTAAAGGGTATACTTTGATGAGATTGAGGGTACAGGACCATGGGTACAGCACCATGAAATCATAGGGTTTCTCCCTAAAACTTCCATCATGAGCCCTTTGTGTCTAATGCTAATGTTGCTTTTGAAGTAAGGACTACTTTTTCCCCACGTTTTCACATATTGCCCAGGTGTCTGAAAGCTGGCATTGGGGTATCTCCTTTTCCGATAGTCTATATTCCCATAAGTTTTGAAGTCGGTTTACCTTTGGACTTTTGCTTCTATTGTATCTCTCTGTATGTTCACATGCTCTCGTTGCAATACTTTAATGATGAGGTCTTCATCATCGCTTTAATTTTCACCAAATGGTATGTGCTGCAGTTCCACTTATGACAGAAGACACAGGCTTCCTGTGATATGTATTCAAGAGCGAGGCAGATATCCTGAGCACTTGAGCTGAGAATGTCACCCTGTCTTTTTGCCAGCCCTCTTCCCTTCCCTGCGAGACAAGAATCTCCTTTTGTTCACACAGAATCTGGGTGAAGTCAGTAGAAAACGTTGCCTTCTCTCCTCTTCCCTTTATATCTCAAAATCCTTGCCACTATCTTCTGCCTTTCCCTTTCTCTGACTCATTCTCTCAGGCCCACTGTTCCACTCCAGCCATGATCAGGGTGTCCTCCAGCTGCTGGCCTCTGCCCTGTCCATCCCTCAGTGAGAAATCTGGAGTAGGATCATGCATTTCACAGGACTGATCAAGAAATATGTGATCCTCAGAGCCCTCCTGCACAAGGTTGCTGTCGTGGAGACATGGCATCCTGGGTGAGGATCTGACGCCATGTGTGGCCCCCTCACTCATCTCCCACAGTCACTGCTGGTCCCTGATCCTTACCCACCATTAGAAATCAGCCAAATGCTAGGGTCAGGTACCTGTCTATCTGACCCCAAGCACCAGGAGTCAGTGAATATTTCTAAAATCAATGAGCACAAGCACCCCTTGCATCTAGATATAGGAAGTTACCATCACCCCAGAAAACTCTCTCGGGCTCCTCTGCAAAAAGGGCGATCTTGCTACTATCCTCCATCACTGCAATTTCTGCTAGTTTGTTACCTGTGTGTATAGGAACCGCACTGTGTGCATTCGATGGGGGGTGAGAGTAGGTCCTCCTAGAAGCAAACACTGAAACAGAGACAGAACAGTAAAAGTACTATTAAGGGATACTAAGAAAAACAAAGTGGAGAGCGCAGGGTGAGCAGAGAAAGCATGTGGGCAGATCTGACACATTTTTAAGATATATAATCACCATACTCTGTCACCTCACACATTTCTCTTCAAAATTCAAACTAGTTGTCGTATAAGACAGTGAGATTTACGAGATTTGGGGTTATTTCCCTATGGTCTTATGTTTTCCTATATGCATTCCCTCTTCGGTACTTAATCTGTGGCCTCAGATGAACACTTTAGTGTGTGGATGGATCTGCAAGTCTATATGTAATGGAATATGATTGTCTTCAGATCTCAGATGTAGAACTCTGATATACACATTCTCGTAATTATCTTTTTCTTTCTTTGCCTGGTAAGGCCTGAATCTTAATAGAATAAGTGTGCCGTTGTCTTCTTTAAAGTGGCGATCCCCAATCCCTGGGCTGAGGCATTAACCGTCTTAGTTTAATGAACTTCTGTGACCATCTTTTTTTGATGATCATTTGTGTGGAGATATCTTAATTGAAACTGTGAGAAGGGTGAGTGGACATTTCCCAGACATTTTGCAGATGCATTCTGTATTCAATGTCTTCTTTTCATTATGTCCTTAGAAACAAATATTACCCCTCTTTCACAGATAACCCATCTCAGGCTCTGTGTAGGTCCCACTGAGAATTGGTGTTCTGGCTGAGATAACAGGAACACAGGGAAACCCTCGGGATATTGTGAAAGAAGTTTAAGGAGATAGATGCAAAGCTGTAGTCAGGTTATGTCAGGGGTCCAGCAGGGGTGGCATCTGGGCATCCCTGAATTGTAGGTTTACCCAGGCTAAAGGCCAATGCAGGCACTCAGCTGATCTAGATCCTGTCTTCACTTTTAGTCTCACTGAAGGATATGAACTTAGGCAGACAAGCATTTCCTTAAGACCAAGTTAAATTTCCTATATATCCAGGGCATTTTTTCACCCATAAATATCCAGAACCTTCAGACAACGCAGGGAGACAACAACGTTTTTAGATGATCACCTGGGTGCACTTTGACAAATATGACATTTTGGAGAGGAACCTTGCATTGTGCACTGAGAGTGATCCCACATAGTAGCTCCGTGTGGAACTCATGCTCCCTGCTCAGGCTGTGGTCAGGAATGGCCTGCAACTGCATCTCACTGAACCCAGTACCCTCCCCTCTGCACTTCCTCAAACTCTGCTTACTGTCCTCTAATTTCTCAATTTTCTATTCCTGTGTGATTCAAGTTTCTCCCACTCCTTCACTGGTGCTTCCATTATGGTGACCACAAGGTCTGTGTCATATAATGCATGTGCCCCATTTCACACAGGACACCTAAGGCACCTACACTTAGTGGTGCATCTCATTCTTCACAGAACTCAAAACATTGTGTCTGTAAAATATGCACCAGTACGCCCGATACATCTGTCTTTGTGTAAAAATCCTCTTTCTTTTTGACAGGAGAAACCTAAAGCTGACCTCATTACGGGGAAATGATACAGTCCATTGAACATATGTCCTGAGAAACTTGAGATATGTTACAAAGTCCTCAGGCAGTTTTGCAGTTGAATTGCCAAGCCCTAACAACCATCTCCACATTTTTCCCACAAAGTGTTTCACGAAGTAGATGAATATGCTTTAGAAATCCCTAACCACTTCAGTTTATCTACCCAAATAGAGGAGGCAGAGGATGGGGAGGGGGGGTAG
This sequence comes from Neofelis nebulosa, assembly GCF_028018385.1. Lineage (NCBI taxonomy): Eukaryota > Metazoa > Chordata > Mammalia > Carnivora > Felidae > Neofelis > Neofelis nebulosa. The sequence continues at coordinate 1,092,251 of NC_080787.1, forward strand.
TTCATAGTCCATGACTGGTGATGAAGGACTTTCCATGGGGTTAGGGTTAGGGGTTAGGGTTAGCGGTTCGGGGTTAGGGTGAGGATTAGGATTAGATGGTTAGATTTAAATGTTAGGATTACGGTGAAGGTTAGGTTTAGGGTTTAGGGGCTAGGGTTGGGGTGATGGTTAGTGTTAGGGTAGGGCTTAGGTGTTAGTGTTAGTATCAGCATTAGCTTCAGGGTTAGGGTCAAGGTCAGGGTAGTGTCAGGGTCAGGGGTTAGGGGTTAGGATTTAGGTTTTATTGTTTAGAGTTTAGGTTTTAGGTTTTGGGTTAGGTTTTAGGTTTTCGTGGTTATGTGTTAGTGGTTAGGTTTTAGGGTTATGGTCAGGGTCAGTGTTTGGTTTAGGGTTAGTGTTTAGGATTTATGGTTTACGGATTAGGGTTAGAGTTTAGTGTTCAGGTCTAGGGTTTAAGTTTATGGTTACAGTTAGGATTTGGATTAGGATTTGGGGTTTAGGGTTCAGCGTTTCGGTGTAGGGTTTAGAGTTAGTATCATTGTTGCGGTTCGGGTTAGGGTAGGTCAGTGCCATGGTTTGTGTTAGGGATAGGATTTAGGGCTATGATTCAGGTTAGGGTTTGTGTTTGGGTTAGGGTTAGGAATAGTAGTTAGGATTAGGTCCTAGCACATTGCAGGGACTGATCCCACAGCATTGGAGTTGTCTCCCCAAAGGGCTGAGTAGAGGTTCCAAGGTCAGTTTCCTGTCAGGATTAGTCTTTTGGTTCCAATCCAGACAACTGTATGGGAGAATGTTCTAGCAGGCCTCAGGAATATTCTCGGGCAGCTGCAGCCAGCCTTTTGAAACGACATGGTGATGTTCCAGGTTCTAAGCCAAGTGATCCTGCACCACTCCTGTACTTAGGGCGTGGTTTTGTCATACTTTGTTATTGGGTCTGCATGGGTAGAGAGCCTTAACTAGGGTTATGGTTTGTTACACGGACGCCGCCAGGGCGTAAGCGACTCTAGTTTCGTGATCTCCCTCTAGGGCTGAATTGCGGACCCATGCGACGTTGCTTCTCAACTGTAGGGTTAGGGTTGAGATAGTGTTAGGATTCAGTTGAGGTTTCTGTTAGGTTAAGCATAGGTTTAGGGATATGTTCCAGGAGATCTAGTCGCTGAAACCAGAGCAGTGCAGTTGTTTTCCTGAAAGTCTAATTTGAAGGAACAATGGAGGGTGCCGATTAGGATTAGTCTTTGAGTTCCAAGGCTAGACAACTGTATGGGCCACCAGTCAGGTAGGCCTCTGGAAATCTCTCTGGAGCTCCAACTGGTCCTTCAAAAGGAAATAGTATATTATGTGTCCTATGAGGAGTGATGCTGCACCGCTTGTGTTCCCCAGGCATGTGGTGTTTTCATATGTTGTTATTGGGTCTAATAGCGAGAGAGCCTTATCTAGGGTTAGGGTTCGGTCCAGTGACGTTTCCAGCTCCAAGTGAAACCAGTCTTGTCATCTCCCTCGAGGTCTGAAGTGAGGGCCAATATGACGATGCGGAGCAATTGTAGGGTTTGGGTTCGAGTTAGGTTCGGTTTCAGTTGAGGTTTCCGATTAGGGTTAGAAGTAGGGTTCGGGGTTTGTTCCCAGGAGGTTCAAGGCGCTAAACACATAGCAGTGCACTTGTCTCCCTGAAGGGCTGAGTTGAGGGCACAAGGGACGGTGCCGGTCAGGATTTGTCTTTGGGTTCCAAGGCCAGACAATTCTATGGGCCACTGATCGGTTAGGCCTCAGGAATACTTTCGAGCACCTGAATCCCAGCCTTGGAAATGACATGGTGATGTTCCAGGTTCTATGTGGAGTGATCCTGCACCGCTTCTGGACCCCAGGTGCGTGGTGTTGTCAGATTTTGGTATTCGGTCCCCATGGGAAGAGAGCCTTAGCCAGGGTTAGGGTTTGGTCCAGGGACGTCACCAGAGCTGAAGCAACTCCCGTCTCGTGATCTTCCTCGAGGGCTGAAGTGAGGGCCTAGGTGATGGTATGGGTCAAGTGTACGGTTAGGGTTCGAGACTAGGTTAGGTTTTGGTTGGCGGTTCTGGTTGGGGTTAGGGTTAGGGTTATGGTTAGGGCCCAAGAGGCTCCAGGCACTGAACCTACAGCAGTGTGGTTGTCTACCCAATGGGCTGAGTTGAGGGCTCAAGGGAGGGTGCTGGTCAGGATTAGTCTTTGGGTTCCTATTCCAGATATCTCTATGGGCCACTTGTTGGGTAGGCGTCAGGATTCCTCTCAGATAGCTGCAGCCGGGTTTTGGAAACGACATGGTGATGATCCAGAGTATATGTTGAGTGATCCTGCACCATTTCTGCACCCCAGGCGCTTGGTGTTGTCAGACTTTGGTATGAGGTCCCCACTGGGAAAGAATCTTAGCTTGTGATAGGTTTCGGTCTAGGGACATCGCCAGGGCCAAAGCCACTCCAGTCTTGTGATCTCCCTCGAGGGCTGAAGTGAGAGACAATGTGACGGTGTGCTCAATGTAGGCTTAGTTTTCGAGTTAGGGTTAGGTTTTGCTTGAGAGTTCTTGTTAACGTTAGGTCCCAACAGGCTCCAGGCGCTGAAGCCACAGCAGTGCAATTGACTCCCCGAAGGGCTGAATTGAGTGCACAAGGGAGGGTGCCCTCAGGATGAGTCTTTGGATTCCAAGGCCAGACAACACTGTGGGCCAGTGTTCGGGTAGGCCTCAGGAGTACTCTTGGACAGCTGCCACCGGGCCTTGGAAATGACATGGTGATGTTCCAGATTCTATGCTGAGTGATCCTGCACCGCTTCTGGACCATAGGCGCGTGGTGTTGTCACTTTGGTATTGGGTCCTTATGGGGAGAGAGCCTTAACTAGTGTTAAGGTTCGGTCCAGAGACAACACCAGGGCCGAAGCGACTCCAGACTCGTGATCTCCCTCAATGGCTGAATTGAGGGTCCATGCAACGGTGTGAGTCATGGGTTTGGGTTCAAGATACCGTTAGGTTTCTGTTGAGGGTTCTGGTTAGGGTTAGGGTTAAGTCCCAGGATTCTCCCTACACTGAACCCACAGCAGAGCAGTTGTCTCCTTGAAAGGCTGAGTTGAGGGCACAAGGGAGGGTGCCGCTCAGGATTAGTCTTTGGGTCCCAGACCATACAATTCTATGGACCACTCATCAGTTAGGACTCAGGAATTCTCTTGTGCACCTGTACTCAGGCCTTGGAAATGACTTGGTGATATTCCAGTTTCTATGCCGAATGATCCTACATCGCTTCTGGCCCCCTAGCACATGCTGTTGCGAGACGTTGGTGGTCCCCATGGGGAGAGAGCCCTAGCTTGGGTTAGGGTTCGGTCCAGGGATGTCCCCAGATGCAAAGCGACTCAAGTCTCATGATCTTCCTCGAGGGCTGAAGTGAGGGCCCATGTGACAGTGCGGGTCAAGTGTAGCATTAGGTTTCGGTTGAGGGTTCTGGTTAGGAATAGTGTTAGGTCCCAGGAAGCCTCTGGCACTGAGTCCACAGCAGTGCAGTTGTCTCCCCGAAGGGCTGGGTTGAGGGCACATGGGAGGATGCTGGTCATTTTTAGTATTTCCTTTCCAATTCCAGACAACTGTATGGACCATTGATCGTGTAGGCCTCAGCAATCCTTTCGGAAAGCTGCAGCCGGGCCTGAGAAACAACATGCTGAGGTTCCAGGTTCTATCCGGAATGATCCTGCACTGCTTCTGGACCCCAGGCGTGTGGTGTTGTCAGACTTTGGTTTTGGGTGCCCATGGGTAAGAGCCTTAGCTAGGGTATGGTTCCATCCAGGGTTGTCGCCAGGCTGAAACAACACCACTGTTGTGAATTCAATGGAGGGCTGATGTGTGGCTGTGAGTCTGCTGCAGAGTTAGTGTGCTAGATACAGTTAGGTTTAGGGTGAGGGTTATGTTTCGGTTCACCGTTAGGGTTAGGTCCCAGGTGAGTGAAGGCAGTGACTCTACAGCAAAGCAGTTGTCTTCCTGAAGGCCTGAGTGCAGTACAGAAGGGAGGGTTTTCATTAGCATTAATCTTTGGGTTCCAAAGCCAGACAAACATATGGCCCACCCTTCGGTTAGGCCTCAGGATACTTCTCGTGCAGCTGCTGTCGTGCTTTGCATATGACATGGTGATGTTCCACGTTTCATGTCTAGTGTTTATGCACCGATTCTCGATCCCATGTATGTGCTGATGTCAGACTTTGTAAATGAGTCCCCATGGGGATAGACACATAGCTAGGGTCAGGGTTCAGTATAGGGAAGTCGCCAAGTCCGAAGCGACACCAGTGTTTTGAATTCCATGGAGAGCTGAAGTGAGGGCACATACGCGGCTGTGAATCTGGTTTAGAGTTAGTGTGCTAGATAGGGTTAGGTGTAGGGTGAAGGTTGTGTTTAGGGTTATGATTAGGGTTAGGGTTAGGTCTCAGGAGGCTCTAGGCACTGAACCCACAACAGTGGTGTTGTCTCCACGAAGGGGTGAGTGGTGTCCCCAAGGGAGGGTGTCAGTCAGGACTAGTCTTTGGGTTCCAAGGCCAGACAAATGTAAGGGTCACCCTTCAGGTAGGCCTCAGGATTCGTCTCGTGCAGCTGCAGTCGCGCTTGAAATGAGATAGTGATGTTCCACATTCCATGTCGAGTATTTGTGTACAGATTCTCGAAACCGTGTGCATACTGTTGTCAGACTTGGAATTGGGTTCTGACGGGGAGAGAGCCTTACCGAGGGTTTGTGTTAGGTCCAGGGAAGTCAGCAGGAGTGAATCGACTCCAGTTTCGTGATCTTCCTCGAGGACTGAATTGAGGGCCCATGCGACAGTTCGGGTCAAGTGTAGGATTTGGGTTAATGTTAGGGTTAGGTGTAGGGTGAAGGTTATGGTTAGGGTTACGTTAGGGCTAGGGTTAGGTCCCAGGAGTCTCTAGGCACTGACCCCACCGCAGAGCAGTTGTCTCCCCGATGGGCTGAGTGGAGTACACAAAGGAAGGTGTCAGTCAGGATTAGTCTTTGGTTTCCAATGCCAAACAAATATTGGGCAAGCTTCATATAGGCCTCAGGAATCCTCTCGTTCAGCTGCAGTTCCGCCTTGAAAATGACATAGTGATGTTCCACGTTCCATGTCAAGTATTTCTGCACTGATACTCGAACCTATGTGCGTGCTCTTGTCAGACTTTGGAATTGGGTCCCCATGGGGACAGAGCCTCAGTTAGGGTTAGGTTTCGGTCCAGGGGCGTCAGCATGGCAGAAGCCATAGCAGTTTTGTCAATTCCATGGGGGGCTGAAGTGAGGGTACGTGCGTGGCTATGGGTCTGATGTAGCTTATTGAGGTTGGTAGGGTTGATAGGTGTTGGGTAAGGATTATGTTTAGGATTAGGGTTAGTTTTAGGTCTCAGAAGACACCAGACACTGATCCCATAGCAGAGCTGGTGTTAACCCGAGGGGCTGAGTGGAGTACACAAGGGAGGGTGCCGGTCAGCATTAGCCTTTGTCTTCCAAAGCCAGAGAAATGTATGTGTCACCCTTCGTGTAGGACTCAGGAAGCTTCTCGTGCAGCTGCAGTCGCGCTTTGGAAATGACATGGTGATGTTCCACGTTCCATGCCAAGGATTTCTGCACTGATTCTCGAGCCCATTTGTGTACTGTTGTCAGACTTTGGAATTGGGTCCCCGAGCCTTAGCTAGCATTAGGGTTTGGTCCAGGGAAGTTGCCAGTCCTGAAGCAACTCCCTTTTCGTGATCTCCCGCGAGGGCTGAATTGAGGGCACATGCGAGGGTGTGGTTCAATGTAGGGTAGGGTTAGATATAGGGGTAGGTGTAGGGTGAGGGTAATTGTTAGGGGTACAGTTAGGGTTACAGTTAGGGTTAGGGTTTGGAAATAACATGGTGATGATATATATTCCATGCCAAGTATTTCTACACCTGTTTTCGAACCTTGTGTGTGCTATTGTCAGATTTTGGACTTGTTTCCCCCTGGGAGAGACACTTATATAGGTTTAGGGTTTGGTCCAGGAATGTCACCAGGGCCAAAGCAACTCCAGTGTTGTGAATTCCATGGAGCTCTGAAGTCAGGGCACATGCGCAGCTGTGGGTCTGGTGTAGACTTAATGAGATAGATAGGGTTCGGTGTAGGGTGATATTTATGGTTAGGGGTACTGTTAGGTTTTAGTTTAGGTCCCACGAGACTCCAGACACTGACCCGAAACAGAGCAGGTGTCAACCTGAAGAGCTGAGTGTAGTACACAAGGGAGGGTGCCCGTCAGTCTTCGTATTTGGGTTCCAAGACCAAACAAATGTATGGGCCACCCTTTGGGTAGGCCTCAGGATTCCTCCCGTGCAACTGCAGTTGCACTTTGGAAGTGACATGGTGATGTTCCAAGTTCCATGCCAACTATTTCTGGACCAATTCTTGAACCAGTGTAAGAGCTGTTGTCAGACATTGGAATTGGGTCCCAATGCATACAGAGCCAGAGCTAGGGTTAGAGTTCGTTCCAGCGGTGTGGCCATGGCCGAAGAGACTCCAGTGTCGTGATCTCGCTGGAGGGCTGAATTGAGTGTCCATGCGAGTGTGCAGGTCAAGTGTAGTGTTTGGGGTAGAGATAGGGTTAGGTGTAGGTTGAAGTTTACGATTAGGGTTATGATTAGGATTAGGGTTAGGTCCTAACCCATCAAGCTCCAGGCACTGAACGCACAGCAGAACAATTGTATCCCCGAAGGGCTGAGTGTAGGACACAAGGGAGGGTGCCTGTCAGGATTAGTCTTTGGGTTCCAAGGCCAGGCATATGTATGGGCCACCCTTCGGGTAGGCCTCAGGAATCCTCTTGTGCAACTGCAGTCGTGCTTTTGAAATGACATGGGTATGTTCCATGTTCCATGCTGACTAATTTTGCACCGATTCTCGAATCCTTGTGGGTGCTGTTGTCAGATTTTAGAATTGCGTCCCCATGGGGAGAAAGCCTTAGCTAGGGTTAGGGTTCAGTCCAAGGAAGTCGACAGGGCTGAAGCGACTCCAGTCTAATGATCTCCCTCGAGGGCTGTGTTGAGGGCCCTAGAGCAGGTGGGGGTCAAGTATAGGGTTCAATTAGAGATAGGGTTAGGTGTAAATTGAGGGTTATGTTTAGGTTTATGGGTAGGGTTAGTTTTAGGTCCCAGGAGGCTCCAGGCACTGAACCCACAACAGTGCAGTTGTCTCCCCGAAGGGCTGAGTGGAGTACATAAGGGAGCCTGCCGGTCAGTATCAGTTCAAAAGATCCAAGACCAGAGAGATGTTTGGGCCACCCTTGGAATAGGCCTCAGGAATCCTGTCGTGCAGCTGCAATCACACCTTGCAAAAGAAATGGTGGTGATGTTCCATGTTCAATTCCGGGCATTGTTGCACCGATTCTCCAACCCGTGTGCGTGCTGTTGTCAGACTTTGGAATTGGGTCTCCATGGGGATAGACACTTAGCTAGGGTAAGTGTTCGGTACAGGGAAGTTGCTAAGGCTGAAGCGACACCAATGTTGTTAATTGCATGGAGGTCTGAAATGAGGGCACATGTGCGGCTGTGGATCCGGTTTACTTTTCATGTGCTAGATAGGGTTAAGTGTAGGGTGAGGGTTATGGTTAGGGTTATGTTTACGGTTAGTGTTAGGTCCCAGGAGGCAATCCATCCATGTAGTTTCAAATGGCAAGATTTTATTCTTTTTGATGGCTAAGTAATATTCCAGGGTGTGTGTATGTATGTATGTGTATACACACACACACGCACGCACACACATATACATACCGTGTGTGTGTGTGTGTATGTACGTCTATATCCATTCATCCATCGATGGACATTTGGGCTTTTTCCATACTTTGGCTATTGTTGATAGTGGTGCTATAATCATGGGGGTGCATGTGTCCCTTCAAAACAGCACACCTGTGTCCCTTAGATAAATGCCTAGTATTGCAATTGCTGTGTCGTAGGATAGTTCTCTTTTTAGGTTTTTGAGGAGCCTCCGTACTGTTTTCCAGAGTGGCTGCAACAGCTTGCATTCCACTATTCATTGTTCAGTAGGATGTTCTTTATTCTACAAGTGTTTGTTATCTTTCCAAATTTTTTCTGGTGGTTGATTTCGAGTTTCATAGCATTGGGGTCTGAAACTGTGCACGGTTTGATCTCTATCTTTTTGTACTTGTTGAGTACAAGTGAACATAAAATTATTTATGTTTACTTATTTTAGAGAGAGAGAAAGAGCATGAGCAGGGGAGGGGCAGAGAGAGAGGGAGACAAAGAATCCGAAGCAGGCCTCAGCTCTGAGCTGTCAGCACAGAGTCCGACACAGGGCTCAAACTCACAAACCATGAGATGACGACCTGAGCTGAAGTCAGATGCTTAACTGAATGAGCCTCCCAGGCACCCACTTTAATGAAATTTTAAATGACACCGTTCAAAGTGCACTTGCTACCTTGCAAACTCAGAGAGAGAGAAAGAAATGTGAAGAATCAGGAAGTGGTTAAGAGTTGGCTGCTGAGTTTTACCGTAATTTGGCTTTGGAGGGTTTTTGTTCATTGGGTGAAGTGAGCACAGCATATTTGCCTGCCATTTACCACAGTAGACAATGGGCCTCTGGGAGCCAAAACTCTTTCTGACCAATGAGTTGGAATTTTAGTAGGACCGCCAAGATGAGATTTGCTATTTCAAAGACTAGGAGTTATCTTTTATTTTCACAACTAGGTAATTATCACATCATTCAACTTTACCCTCCAAGATATGTAGAAAATACCCAAATATAGTTGAGAGAGAAAGGGTGATAGCCAAAGCGTATAATCCTTTCCCTTTAAAAAATATGTTTAAATTATGCTTTATGATTTTTTTTAAATTTTAGTGAGGAGGCATGCAAGTGGGGGAGAGGGGCAGAGGGAAAGAGAGAGAATCTTAAGCAGGATTCACACTCAGTGTGGAGCCCAACACAGGTCTGGGTCACATGATCCTACAATCATGACCTGACCCAAAATCAAGAATCTGATGCTCAACTGACTGAGCCACCCAGGTGCTCAATAGTTTCTTTCTTTCTGAATGCTGAATAGTAAATTTTCAACGTGAATGGGGGATAAACATGCATACATACATACATACATACATACATACATACATACATACATACGTATACCACTAAGAAAGCCATGAGTTGTTAGACATGAACTATTTTCCATCATCTTTGTCTTCTAGTTATATTCATGCCTCAAGGTGTTTGTTGATTCTAATGCACGATCTTGCTGTGTGAGGTACAAATTGTTGTGTGATCAGTTTTCCGTGAAAGTCTTTCCTCATATCTGTCTTAACCACAAGATGCAAATGTTGAATTCAAGGATGTAGAGCTAAGAGCCTTCAGGTCCAATAACTGTCAACTAGAAGTTATATTTTCTGTTGGGGAGAAATCCCCATATGATGGCAATGACTTTGCATTGGTAAGGGAAAGAATACTTTCATGCCTTCGTGGTTCTTGCCTTTTTTCTGTCTCACCAAAATCAAGACTCAGGTCATGTGCACGTTTATCAAGAAAACACCTTTTTTTTTCCAGAAAATAAAAACGCCCTGGAAGACAAGTGTGATGCATTGAGGTCTTTGAAAGCCACAAAGGAAGCAAAAGTCAAACAGCTGAAGGAGAAAGCACATAACCTGGAAGAATTCTATGAACAAAGAAAAGTGCCTACAAAAAAGTAACATGGGGGCGCTTGGGTGGCTCAGTCGGTTGAATGTCCAAATTCTGCTCAGGTCATGATCTCACGGTCCATGAGTTCAAGCCCCATGTCGGGCTCTGTGTTGACAGTTCAGAGCCTGGAGCTTGCTTTGGATTCTATATCTTCCTCTGGCCCTACCCAACTCGCACTCTGTCTCTATCAAAAAATGAATAAACGTTAAAAAAATTTTTAGAAAAGTAAGATGTTCATGTGAGAACTGTCACAAGGACCGGATTGTATGGGAGAACATGGCAGCCAGTAGAGATAATTGTATTTCTTTTGGAACTGGGTCCAGAGTATTTTTGCCCAATGCATTCAGTAGTATTGGACCTTCCCTTCCTACCTTGCTTTCTGTAATGTAACCTGCATTTTCCTTTCTGTCCTAAGTGCTTGCCACACATTGTGTCATGTTTTGGGGGTGGAAGAGGGAAGGTACCATCATTAATAACTTTAATACCTGGATCCACTCTGGATCCACCTACACTGTCCTACAGGTTTCAATCGCATCACACTGTTTTGTCACCCAGCAATTAGGTCATTTTTCTTCAGGACCAGACATGGGTCAAAAATGTGTGGGGAAAAAAAATGAATTATCTTGCTGCAGAAACAATGGAAGTTGCTTTCTGGAAAGTGGGTACGGGTACCAGCAGTACTGGATCCCTGCATCCATTCTGCCAGTGAGATTGCTCACTGCAGGCCCAATCCCTAAGAAAGTCAAGTTGTTTCCTGTCCCCTGATTTTTTAAGTGTATCTCTTCTGAGTCTTGGCCAAAGCCCGCAGCTTCACTAGGGCTCATCTTTGCTGGCCGCCCCTGAACTACACTTGTTTACTTCTAAGTCTGTGCCCATAATGTTGTTCAGCTTCTTTGCCATTCAAATGTATGCCCCCCACCTCAATGATGAGTCCTAGGGAGTTTGGGTCCAACTGCCAGGCTGGCTTTGTCCTGGGCTTCCTTCTTCTCCATCTTGGTCTTGTGTGTCTTTGTAGGGTTGTCAGACACTTGGTGCATTCAGTAACATGTTTCCTCCTTTGTACAGTATTTCCTTTTGTTCTCAGGAGGAGATGCGGGACTTTAAAGTCCCTCACTCGTGTTGGAAAATGAAGTCTTCTCTTCCCTGGAGACTCACCTTATATTTGTCCTTCCCACAGCTGGGGTTAGGGCTTGCTCTGTCTCACTGGCATCTTGTTTTTGTTAACTCGTAAGCACTTTCTGTGAGTGGGTGCAGCACCCTGACCTCCTCTCTATCTTCAACCCCTTACAACAGAGCCACTCCATTACAACCACTCCAGCAAGCATTTGCCGAAGGACTGCCTGAGAGGCCAGAAGGAAATGCATGTGCCTTTCTCTGTCTAGTGCTTTTGTGTCATTTTCTAAGAGATTTTCAATTTTGCATGTGATTCTTGAGTACATCAAGTGTCAAGTTGAAACCATCTCAATCAACACCACAAAGAAAATAGTCTGAGGGTAACACAGCAACCCAGCCTTGCCAAGCATTGCCTTTTGCTGCCTTCATTATCAATGGAATGAGTCTTGTTAAAGTAGATTTGGCTCCATGAAGTTGAGAGTTTTCCACCTGAAATCTCTTTCCTGGAAGTAATCCCAGACTGTGTGACAGTTCATATCATGTTGTACGTCAGGAGATGATGTTGTTCTAAGATTGGCCTTTTGAAGGTGGAGGCACGGGTTGCAGTCCTGAACTCTAGCGATGTCTGGGAGTGAGCTGCAATGTTAGTGAAACCATATTCTGGAAGGTCGTCTTTCAGGTGATTGCCTGTGTCATGGTACAACTTTTGGACTGAGAATCAGGGCTCCCCATGGAGGTGTAAGACTAGTGATGATCCCCTGCTTCATCCTAATGGGTACAGTTGGTCAGATATGGTTTTTCACTCACTGATGAAATGAGTCTTCACCATCTCAAACAAAAGACCAACTCTGGGAAGGCACAAAGTACAATGTTATTTGATGACTTTATGATAAAGGAGAGGAAACGAGAACTAGAAAGACAGTTCCAATAGTAGAGACGCGGCAGCAGACAGAAGTTGAATTTTCTTGAACTTAAATGGGGTGTTCACTTCATTTCTCTGATTGGGTTGTCAGTCTGTGCATTTATGGGAGAAGTGGGGGAAGGGATATTTGCATAGGACTTCAAGAGTGCTGGGAGGTAAAAAGGGAGAACCTCTGGACCTTGTTCCTGACTGTGTATGTATCTTTCCCATCATAGGAAGCTGAAAATGACACTGTGAACTGGTGGCAAAGAAGAATCAGCTGGCAGCTTCAGGTAAAATTTGAAAATAGCTACTTAAGGGGCGCCTGGGTGGCTCAGTCGTTTAAGCGTCCAACTTCAGCTCAGGTCATAATTTCACAGTCCGGGAGTTCGAGCCCCGTGTCAGGCTCTGTGCTGACAGATCAGAGCCTGGAGCCTGTTTCAGATTCTGTTACATCTCTCTCTGTCCCTCCCCCGCTCATGCATGTGCTCACTCTCTCTCTGTCTCAAAAATAAACATTAGGAAAAAAAAGAAAATAGCTACAGAAGAAATAAACAAGTGCAAGTGAGTTCAGCTAGTAATTACCAGCAGCTCATGAAACCGCTGTTCATTTTTTGGTTTTTAATCTTTGTGCAGTGTTTAAAGTCAACATATGCATAGAGTATTAACAGATAAAAAAGGTAAGTTTAGAAAGGATAAAACAATTAAGTTTCTAAACATTTGCAGATCTCAAGTAGTGGCCAGACTGTGTGGAAACTTTGTCCATGCTAACATTCCTCGGAGGTGGTGTCAATTGTCATCATATGTAGGAAAGCAGTGTGTCATACAATGAATCATACCCATCAACGTGGTAGTGCCATTTCATGGCCCTCATCTTTGCAACCCTGGGAAACATGGTGAGGATATAAGTTATAGAAGAATAGATCTTTATGATAAAAGACACTTGTCACATGATGAGTTAGAGAAAGATTGAAAATGGGAAGGAATTCTATGAACTCTGAACCCTACAGGCATGGAATAACGAGTAAGGAAAAGATGTAACAATAGCTTTGATCCTACTGGTCATTGATAATCATGTGCAAAGTGTTTCATGTGTAAGCATAAATTGTATCCTGGGACAAATATGAGGTTGTTGGGAACGTGGGCAGCTTATTTAAAATCATACCCAATATCGGGCCTTATCTGACAAGAGCAATTGTAACTCACAGGCAACAAATTGAACAAACACGGGAACAGCTGCAGCAGGCAGAGCTCCCCTTTAGATACCAGGTAACCTGAGTTCTGCCTGACATACTGAACCCTTAGCACCCCACGCGGGTGAGTGTAGTGGCCCTTGGAATCCCTGACCACGGGCTTTTCATTGTTGGCTTTTTCAGCTTGCAGTTCATGAGAAGAATGCTCAGGACAACTAGGTAAGTGTTTTCTTGTTTCCTCCTCTTTCTTTGGTGCATAGTGTGGTACCACCTTCCGACTGAAGGTGGATGTGTTTTTTCTCCCCCAGATCAAGACTCAGATCTGGGACAGGGAGATGGCGGAGCAGGGCAGGGAGGTCGCTTACTTGAAATACAGGTGTGGTCATTTGACTTGCGTTTTTATGGGTGTTTCCAGGGATGACGCCTGCACTGTTTGTTGTCTAGTAGACGACGCAGTGTTGCAACTCTTCTAGAAGTCCATTATTTTTCTGTATCCAAGACTGGACGGGATGGAAGCAAAGAGGCTGCCTGAGGGATACATGAGGCAGAAACCAATCACTGCAAGAACCCTCCACGGAGAGGTAAGGAGCACGTTGTGATGTGCCGCAGTCTAATTTCTGCTGTGCAGCCTGTTCCTGTGTGTGATCATCGTGTGGTCTGGAAAGAATCACAAGCAGTCAGGACGGCAGGTGGTCTGAAGGGGTGACAGAAGGGTGTTCTCCTCTGGTGCCGCAGACAGTGAGGCACTTGTCCCTGTGACTGGTGGAGCTCATGCCCCTCCTCTGACGGTGACCCTCCCACCTCCTCTAACATCCCGGTGTCTGAAGAGCCTGGAAACCTTCTTCCCACCCGGACACAATACGAAGACTTTAGTTTATTTGAGGAGAAGGTCATTTATTCACTAGTTTTAACAGTCTTTCTTTTTGTTTGTTTTGGGAACTGTAGTCCTACATCCCTCATTTCAAGTTCCATAAAGCTTAGCTTAGTCCTCTGATGGTATCAGTGCAACTCTGCAGCTTCACTGCTAACTTCTGACAGTTTTCCTTTTCTCGATAGTGTCAAATTAGTCTTTCCTTATATACTAACTGCTCTCATGTGGAAGGCAGCTTGTAGATAAGCTGGGAGATTGAACAATTTGCCTGAAGCCTGAAGAAAGGCACCCTTCTTGAGGACTCATTGAGGATATACACCAAACCAGTATTCTCAATGTTATTCTTTTTTGTTAATTTTATTTATTTTGAGAGACGCATAGACAGAATGCCAAGCAGGCGCCACACTGTCAGTGAGGAACCCAATGCTGGGCTTGAATTCACAAGCTGTGAGATCGTGACCTGAGCCAAAATTAAGAGTTGGATGCTGAATCCAAGCATCCTCAGATTAATTCTTGATCTGTAATGGAATCGTGATTTCCCATGATGTATACTGAGAAAACTGTTTTACTGGTGAATTCTAAATTGCTAGTTTGCCTGGCCTGTCCACAGTTATGTGACTAATTATGAAACAACATGAACTAGGGCACCATGAGGTCTTTATCAAGGTGAGGGGACGGTTCTCCCCCTTATCCTTGGGGACCTGACCATAGGGAAAAGTTTAAGATATTTGAGGAATGAGTTGAGGGATTGTTTTCATTCCGCACAGTCCTCTAAAAGCAGAATAAACCTCTGTCCCTTCTAGGGTCTTTAGTAGATCGAGAAACTGCTGAAACCTTTGTGGGTTACAGCGGCTCTGACGGTACCAAGAATGCATACAAGGACAAGGTAAATGCCAGGGCCATTCTCAGTTGTAACTCTTTTGGGAAACCCTCATCTTTATGTACAGCATGCTCCCCGGCCTTGTCTCATTTTGCGTGTTGTGTGATATGTCTGTTTGTTCTTTCTTTTCCAAATGCACACTCATAACCCAGGAGCCCACAGGCTTCTCAATTTTTAGTCTGTCAGCTTTCTGTGGTAAGTTTAGAAGCCAAAAGCGCTCAGAGACTGAGTACCTTAAGGTTTTTCCATGAGTTTCAGGAAATAACGAGAGGAGGATGACTGTACACCCCAAACAGAGGTCTCCCGGCCTGGGTGATCCCTTCCAGACCTCACCTCTGTGGGAACAGTGTGGCTTCTGTGTCTTCCTTTCTTGATTCTGGCTAGGAGATGAACCAGTTAGAAACGACATCATGACTCCAACTTTTTATTATGTGCCCTGTGCCATTTAGAGTGGTCATAGAGAAAGCCAATGTCATCACCTTTCTGTCTTTGTTGGTAAATGACTTGTCTGGAATCCTCCAGCTATACCTTAGGTAAAAAACAATTTGCACACTGTGTCCTTCAGTTGTGTTTCTATGAGCAGTTTCTGGTTGTGTCCCCAGTCACTATTAGAGCTGATATAATCTCATGACACATACCAGTTTTATACCAAAACACTTGCATGAAATCTGTTATGTGAATTTCTCCCTCTTTTTTTCCATTGCACATAACTACTCTGTGTCCTTTAGTATGCTTAAAGTCAGAATTCCCTATGAATTAAGATGAACACATCTGAACTTTGTAGACATTCACCACAAGTAACTCGTTCTTCACAGAAGACTCTCATTCCCCTGCAAGATTCCAGGCATCCTCCACTCCCCAGAGGTCTCCGAGGCCTTTGACAACACTTCAAGAGGGAAGACTCCTTTCTCAGGGAGAGGACCAGAGGAGGCACAGTGAGGGTCCGGCTGCAGAACGTTTTGCCAGGAGTGGCTGTGATTCCATGAGCAGAATATGAGTCGTTTATTCCCAATCATTTTTTTTTTGTGTTCTTAATATAGCAAAGGCAGAGCATCTGGAGTCGCCGTAGAGGAGGGATGCAGGGTGAACCTGGACATCGATGGCTGCCTATCGGGAGAATGCTACTTCATTAATCTGTAATTACTTCTGTTAACCCTCTAGGACAGGACCCTTGCCATTTTACTTCCGCAGACATGGGCAATGATGTGTGGTGGCAATAGGTTAACCTCTTGCATCTACTACCCCAAGCTGTAGGTGGTATCCAGTGGCAGGGACAGACTTTTCAGGTACTGATGCTACTCTCTTGGATCCTGGTGGTAGAGAGGTGGCAGGTGCTGACACCTTCTTCTCTGGGTTACAGCTGCTTTTGGTATTGGTTCTCTTGTCTGGCATATGGATGTAGCTGTCACTTCTGTTCTGCAGGGCAGTCTGGATCCTGGGGACCTCCGCCGTTAACTGGATGATTCTGCATGCCCTACCCTAGACATGCCCCGCCCCCATGGACTATTAGGCACGTCCACCTCCTGAACCTTAGTGGCCCTGAGGCCACCCGGAACCCCTCCACCTGCAACACTTGGTAAGATGATCTAAGCACTAGGATTTGACTCTAAAACACGCTCACCTTATTTTGTTGCTGTTAGGTCTTGGGCCAAGGTGCAGAGGCGGTACCACAGACCATTGTGATGCAAGGGGAATGTGTCTGCTGCCATTACTATATTCCTCAAGTTGCTCAGGATCTCATCTTTGTCCTTTCCCCCACCATGGGTTGGTACAGGCATCTCTTGTGGAAAAGGAATGGGGCCGTATGCAGAAAAGCAGACATAGCGCTTCAGCAGAAATGCCCTGTACACAGTCCACTTGCTGGGATCTGTGAGGCATGAGGCACAATGTAACGTACGTCCATCTAGTTGTGCTCACAGCCATCCATAGTTGTTCTATGAGTGATGAATACATCTGAATCAGGGCTTTTAGGAGTCTTCATCGAGTTATAAGGGATGGTTCTTCAAGTTCTTTTTGGGTATCACCGGAGGCATGTGGGACACCCTGTGCATGTAATTTGGGATCTCACTGGGACAAAGAGTTTAAGTTGACGGAAGTATGTGGGGAGGGTTTTTTGTTTTGTTTCTGGCCTCCAAACAGTCTACTCAAGTCAGAATAAACCTCCATCCCTTCTAGAGCTTTTTGCAGGTCTAGAAGTAGGTGTCACAACCAAGAGTGACATCGACACTGGCTCTGCCAAAACTACCAAGAAGCACAAAGTAAATACTGTGGCCATTTTCAGTTCTAAGTCTTTACGGACAGCCACATCTTTCTGTACAGGACACTCTCCTGCCATTGTCTCTGGTTTGTGTGAAGTATGGCCTGTCTACTGTTTTTTTTTTTTTTTCCCAAATGCAAAACCTTTACCACCGAGTCTATGGGATTCCCTATTTTCCAGCTGGCATCTCTTTGTGGTAACTTTAGAAGCTAAGCGTGCTTAAGGGTGAGAACCATAGGGCTTTTCCAATGTGTTCCTGGAATAAATCAAGGAGGATGACACCACACTCCACTTGGAAGTCTCCTACCTTGCCTCATTCTTTGTGGATCTCCTCAATGTGGAATCATTGCTCTTGCTGTTTCTTCCTCTCCTGTTTCCTTCTATTGAGGGTTTTAACGTGCTCAGAAAAATCTGTGGGTATCCTTACAATTTGAAAATGCAAACTGTCTTCACTCCAACTTATATTTTTGTATGTGTCATTTACAGTGGTCTTAGACAAAGTAAATTTCATACCCATCAGCATTTTGGTAAACATGCTGTCCAGAGTCCCTTCAGGTGTGCCCTGGGCACAAATATCTGAACTATAAGAGGTGGCATATTTGCCATAGAAAACATGCACTGAAACTTAAGTTGTGAAGAGAAAAAATCCAAAATTACCTGTGTGTCAAGTCCCCACGGTGTCCTTCACTTGTGTTCACATGAGCACATTCTCTCGTGTCCTGTGTCACAGGTACAGCTAAAACATGGAAACTTACACCAGACATCAAAGTGCATTTGTGTTAATTTTGTCTTTTAGAATTTCAGCTCATTTTTCCAGAGGACACAATTACCCTGCAGAGTGTACTGCACTTAAGCTGAGAAGTACCTCTGAATTCAAATAAATTAGCTGAACCCAACTAACATGTATAGGCTACCTGTTTCTCTAAGAGCATGCTTTCCCAGGTCCTCTACAGGCCCTCACTGTGCCCATGGATAGCACTTCCAGAGAGGAGGAGATCCCATTGTCGGGACAGTAGTTTGGACACAGGCAGGGGCTTAGAGGCAGAACTTTGAGCCACGAGGGCTATGATTCCATGTGTGGACACTGGCTTTGTCATTCCTTCTCATTCTGTAGTTCTTCACATACACAATAAACAGCCTCTGTGGTGGAGGGGATGAAGGGTGGAGTGTGATCCTGGACATAGTTGACTTCCTATCTGGAATATGCTACTTTGTTAATTTAGTATTCAGCCTATAAATCTTCTAGGAAAAGGACGCTTGCTGTTTCTATGTTTCCAGACACGTGGGGACATTAGTTTACCCCAATCACATCCTCTTCCCACCCCAAAGCTGTAAGTGGAACCCAAAGTATGGGTAGAGATTTTGGCACTGATGCTGCCCTCTTGGAACCTGGTGGTGGGGAAGCTAGTAGGATATGAGCACTGCTGCTTTGGGTTTCTGCTTTTTGCTGGTGTTGGTGCTCGGTTCTGTCCTATGAACATACCTCTCATTTCTTTTCCGCAGGCTATTTTGTATGCAAGAGTCCTGGTCCTTTCCCAGGATTGCCTTGCAGGCTGTACCCTGTGGACCACCCTTCACCACCAGTCATGGGCTATAGGCCACATCCCCCTCCTCCACCTACTCTCTTTGTTAAGATGACCTCAACTGGATGAGTGGCTGGAAAAGTATATTCATCTTCTTCATGATTGACTTTGTGGCAACGATGTAGAGATGGTTGTGAGTCTTGGCAATGCAACTCCAAACTGCCTGAGGACACTGTAGCATATCTCAAGTTTCTCAGGACATACATACAATGGGCAGTGTCATGTCCCTGTAATACAGTGAGCTATACGTTTCTCTTGTCAAATGAAAGAGGTTTTTTACACAAAAGCAGACGTATCAGCAGTACTGGGGCGTATGTTGGAGACACAATGTGTTGGGTTCTCTAACTTTTAGAGCATCAGGTGTCCTGTGTGAAAGAGGGACATTCATTAAACGATGCAGACCTTGTGATCACCATGATGGAAACACCAGTGAAGGATCCAGTGCAAAACCGGGGGAGACTTGAATCATACAGGAATAGAAGGGAAGTTGAGCACAATAAGCAGAGTTTGAGGAGGTGCAGAGGGGAGGGTGTTGGGGGTCAGTGAGATGCAGCTGGAGGTCATTCCTGGCCACAGCCTGAGCAGGGAGTGTGAGGTCCATACAGAGCTGCTATGTGGGACCGCTCTCAGTGCACAATGCACTGTTCATCTCCAAAATGTCAGTGTGTTGCCAAAGTGCACGCAGGTAATCACCTAAAAAGATTCTTGTCTCCCTGGATTTTCCTGAAGGTTCTACATATTTGTGGGGGGGGGGGGGAAAGAGCCCTGGAGATATGGGGAATTTAACTTGTTCTTATGAAAATGCTGTATGCCCAAGTTCATATCCCTCAGTGAGACTAAAAGTGGAGACAGGTTCTAGATCAGCTGAGTCATCCTACAATTCAGGGCTGGCCAGATGCCACCCCTGCTGGACCCCTGTCATCACCCTGACTACAGCTTTGCATCTCCTCAAACTTCTCTCACAATATCCTGAGGCTTTGCCTGTGTTCCTGCTGTCTCAGCCCTAATAACAGTTCTCAGTGGGACCTACACAGAGCCTCAGCTGTGTTATCTGTGAAAACAGGGGTAATATTTGTTTCTAAGAACAAGAGAAAAAGAAGACATTCAGTGTATAAAGCATCTGCAAAATCTCTGGGAACACGCTTCTCACAGTTTCAGTTAAGATAGCTCCACACAATGATCCTCCAAAAAAGATGGTCACAGGAGTTCATTAAACTAGGACTGTTAACAACTCAGTCCAGGGAGTGGGAATCACGGTTTTAAAAAATAAGACAATGTCCCTCGTTTTTCTATTAGAATTCGGGCCCTGCCACACAGTGAAAGAAAAGCTAATTATGAGAATGTGTACATTCAGAGACCTAGATCTGAAGACAATCATTTTCTATTACACATAATCTCACAGATGCAGCCACACACTACAGTGTTCATCTGAGGCCACAGCCACAGATAAACTACAGAAGACAGAATGCATGTAGGAAAACATAAGGTCACAGGGAAATAAACCAAAATCTCTTTGCCTTGTAGGACAACTCTTTTGAAATTTGAAGAGGACTGTGCATGGTGACAGACTATCATGTTTGTATATACATTTTAAGAATGTGCCAGATCTACCTGAATGCTTTCCATGCCCATCCTGTCCCCTCCACTTTGTCCTTCCTACTGTCCCCTAATCCACCTTTCATCGTTATGTCTCTGTGTCAGCGTCTGCTTCTAGGACCATCTACTCTCACTCCCCATTGGTGCACACAGTGGGGTTCCTGTACACACAGGTAAGAAAGTACCAGAAATGGTGGAGGGAGTTTTCTGGGGTGATGGGACCTTCCTATATCTAGGTGCTTATGCTCATTTATTTTGGAAATATTCCCTGAGTCCATGATGCCTTCGGGTCAGATAGGTATCTGTCCTTAGGAAATGGCTGAGATCTAATGGTGGAGAAGGATGAGGGACCAGCAGTGACTGTGGTAGAGGAGTGAGGGTCAGACCCATGCCCAGGATGCCAGGTGTTCACAGACAGCACCACGTGTAGGAGGACTCTGAGGAGCAGAGATTTCTTGATCAGACCCATGGACTACATAATCATCCTGCAGTTTCCTCACTGAGCGATGGCCAGAGCAGAAGGACAGCAGCTGGAGGACACCCTGATCATGGCTGGAGTGGAGCAGTGGGCCTGGGGGATTGAGTCAGGGAAAGGGACAGGCAGAAGGCAGCAACAGGGAGTTTGAGAGACAAAGGAAAGAGAAGAGAAGGGACCCTTCTCTGCTGACTTCACCTACATTTCTGTGTGACCAAAATGAGACGCTTGTCTCCCAGGGAAGGGAAGAGGGCTGGCAAAAAGACAGAATGACATACTCAGCTCAAGTGCCCAGGGTATCTGCCTTGCTCTTGAGTACCTAACACAGGAAGCACGTGCTTTCTGTCATGATTGGAACTGCAGCTCGTACCATTTAGTGAAAATCAATCCAATTATGCATCCCTCAGCATTAAAGTACTCCAACAAAATTAAGTGAACAGACTGAAAGATACAACACAGGATAAAGTCCAAAGGTAGAATGACTGCAATACTTTCGGGAATACAGTCTATCAGAAAAGGAGGTAGCTACCCTAGTGCAGGCCTTCAGACACCTGGGCAATATCTGAAAATGTAAAAAAAAAAAAAAAAAGTCCTTACTCCAAAAGCAACATTAGCTCTAGACGCAAAGGGATCATGATTTAAGGTTTAGAGAGAAAGCATGTGACTTCATGGTGCTGTATCCAAGAGATCAATTCTCATCAAATTATACCCTTTAATTTGAGGCTCTTTGTTATATGTAAATTATACGTCATTAAGGAGAGTTTCAAAGTACAAAATACTAGAAGCAAATGTGGGAACGTTCCTTTCAAATCCTGAAGTGCAGGGGTGAGATGAGTCTGTCTGCCCATGTCTCAAAAATCCAAAATAATAAGACACTTAAAAAATTAATAGCAGACTAAGCAGACCCTGAGCTCACACTGTCCCATGTTTTCAACTGCATAACATCCACATCCAAGTCCATGAACCAGAGAACGATCCAAAGACTGGCAGAACAAACTCCACACCTAAATAGAAGCTGCATCAGAAAGGTGGAGTCTGGCTGCCTGCAGAAGGGGCAGAAAAAGTGAGCCCTCACACCAGGGAAGACTAATCTCCATAACATTGGGCATTAAAACCCAGGGGGGGCTGAAATCCCTTGAGTTTAGATCCTGGGCTTTGGAGGTCAGCTGACCCAGCACTGGGTGATCCAGGAGGATGAGTGATAGCCAGGTCCCTGCCTGTGTAGAGAGGCAACGTAAACATGGCATTTCACACAATGCTTAGGCCACAGGAGACACATGTATTCATGCTGATTCTTGATTCTTGACTCAGCTGGCCTGCCTGGGTCCCACTGACACCACTGACAGCAAGCACAGCCCACAACAGGCACGCATTCAGTGCAGACCTCCGCACTGAAAGGAAAAGTAACCCAGACACAACAGCAGGGAGTGAGCAATACCCATACGATATCCTCCTGAAGGTCCAGGTTCTATAAACGGAGATGTGCACTGCTGAGGACTCCAGGACCTCTTCTTCATAACGGCATTAATTTCAAGATCAGAACGCACAGCTGACTTTCCTAACACAGAGAAATGGAGCCAGAGAGACAGACAAAATGGACACACAGAGATGTTTATCCACAGTGAAAGACCTAGTCAAAGCCACAGCCAGAGATCTAAGCCAAAGACATATAAGTAACATACCTGATACAGAATTTAAAGCAATGATCATAAGGATACTCACTGGAGTTGTGGAATGAGTAGAAGAGTGAGACCCCTGACAGAGGTAAGATATAACATAGTTACACACTGAGGACACAATAAAGGAGAAACATGCTTGCTGGAATGAACAGAGGGATGGAAGAAGCAGCCGAACAAACTAGTGACCTCGAAGACTAAGTGATGGAAATTAATCACACTGAACCAAAGACAGAGAACAGAATTCTGCCACGTGAGACGAGACTAAGGGAACTCAGTAACTACAGGAAAGATAATAGTATTCATATTGTAGGAGTCCCAGAAGGAAGAGAAAATGGGGAAGAAAATTTATTTGAGAAAACAATAGCTGAAAACTTCCCTAATTGGGGGAGGAAAACAAACATCCACATCCTGGAGACTAGAGAACTCCCATCAAAATCAGGCCAACACACAAACCTATTGTAAGGAAACTTACAAATTAGGGTGAGAGTAAAGAAAAACTCATAAAAGCAGCAAAACAGTCCTTAACTTAGAAGGGAAGACCCATGAGGCTAACTACATGTTTCTGAAAAGAAACTTGGCAAGCCAGAGTGACATCACATATTCAAAGTGCTGAATGGAAAAATCAGCAGCCAAGAATACTCTATTCAGCAAGGCTATCTTTCAGGATGAAGGAGACACAGACTTTCACAAAGAAAAACTAAAGGAGTTTGTACCACTAAACCAGTCCTGCAAGAAATATTAAGAGGGATTCTTTGAGTGGAAATGAGAGACCAACAGTGACAGTATAGAGGTAGAAGACAAGTTCAAGTAAAAAATGAACATTTCTGGGAAAAAATCAGTTAAAATACTCAGAGAAATGGATCTGAAATATAATAACATCTGCCAAAAACCTAGGGAGGAGAAAGTAATGGGTTCAAAGGTAAATGACCATCAACTTAATACAAACTGCTAAATGCAGAAGAGGTTATATAAACACCTAACAGTAGCCATATCCTAAAACCAGTCATAAATATGCTAAGAATAAAGAAATCAAAATGTATCACTAAAGAAAATAAGCAATACATGAAACAAAGGCAAGAAAGGATCAGAGAAAATCATTAGAAACCACAACGAAACAGGCAATAAAATGGCAATACATATATACATAGCAATCAATTTTGAAGGGAAATGGAGTGAATGCTCCAGTCTAGAGAGGTAGGGTCTAAGAATGGATGACAAAACAAAACAGATTCTGATGCCTACAAGTGACCCACTTTACAACTCAAGAATGACAGGATAGCGAAACATCACACAAATGAATGTCAAAAGAAAGCTGGGGTGGCAATATTTGTATCAGAAAAAATACACTCAAAAAAGTACATAACAAGAGACAGAGGAGGACAGTATATAACAGTAAATGGTACAATCCCAAAAGAAGATATAACAACTGTAAATATATCCCACAATTAAATGGGATTTATTCCCAAGCTACAAAGGTGGTTCAATATTCGCAAATCAATCAATGTGATACAATACATCAACAGGAGAAAGGATAAGAACCAGATGATCAGGAAATCCGGGTGGCTGATCCTTTAACAGTCTGAAATCAGCTCAGGTCATGACTTCATGATTCCTGAGTTCAAGTCCTGCGTCAGACTCTGTGCTGAAAGCTCAGATCCAAGAGCCTCCTTCGACTTCTATGTCTCCCTCTCTCTCTTCCCCTCCCTGCTCACGCTCTCTCTCAAAATTAGTAAACGTTAAAAGAAAAGCAGCATACAGTCATTTCAATACATGCAGAAGGGAACATTTGACAAAGTACAACATCCGTTCATGCATGTAACCCCCTAAAGTAGGTTTACAGGAAACATACATTAACATCATAAAGGTTATCTATGAAAACCCTGCAGTTATGATCAAGCTTAATGGGGAAAATCTGAGAGCTTTTCCTGTAAGGTCAGGAAGAAGACAAGGATGTTTACTCATACCACTTTTAGTAAACAAATTACTGGAAGTCCTAGCCACAGCCAGCAGACAAACAAAATGAAACTATTTGCAGATTACATGACACTATATATAGAAAACCCGAAAGAGTCCACCCAATAACTGCTAGAACTGATAAATGAATTCAGCAATGTCACAGGATGCAAAATCATTGTACAGAAATCTGTTGCATTTGTAGACCATACAGAAGCAGTAGAAAGAGACATTAAGAAAACAGTCCCATTTACAGTCATACAACAAAAATAAGGTATCTATAAATCTAACCAAAGTGGTGAGCGACCTATACTCAGAAAAGTATAAAACAGTGATGAAAGAAATTCAAGATGACACAAAGAAATGGAAGGACATTTCATACCCACGGATCAGAAGTACAAGTATAGTGAAAATGTCTATGCTTCCCAAAGCAATTGACAGAATTAGAGCAATTTCCATCAAATTACCGACAGCAGTTTTCACAGAACGACAACAGTCCTAAAATTTGTATGGAACCAAAAAAGACCCCAATCTTCAGAGTAAACAATCTTTATGTGAAGTGATAATTATGGATGGCACTATGCCTCTGGATCTTCTGCTCCAAAACACAATAACTCTGGCTTAAGCATTTCAACAAACGTTAGACATATCCCAACCAAGGATCATTCTACAAAATACATTCTACAAACGTACCCTCAAAACTTTGCACCTTATGAAAAATATGGAAAAATCTAAAAATTGTCATGGCCAAGTGG
This sequence comes from Neofelis nebulosa, assembly GCF_028018385.1. NCBI lineage: Eukaryota > Metazoa > Chordata > Mammalia > Carnivora > Felidae > Neofelis > Neofelis nebulosa. The sequence goes on from NC_080787.1 coordinate 1,117,178, forward strand.
AGCCTAAGGAGACAGGATGACTGTAATGTGCCAGCTGGGATGAGTCTGGGCTAGGAGAGGTTAAAACCGAAGCAATCTGAATAGAAATATAAACTTTACTTCATACTACCATATCTCTTTGATACATTGATTGTGATCATGTACCAACCATTATGACATCAATAGTGAGAAACAGTCTGATGTATGTGGATACTCAGTATTATGCTCCCAATTTTTTTTGGTAACTAGAAACCCATCATGAAAGAATAGATTATTAGTAATCATGGTTTTTCTACACGTAAGATTACATAACCAGTTCCAGTATTAGTTACTAGTGATGTACATGTACCTATTCTTGTTCTTACTATTGTTTAATTTAAATAATAGCATTCATGGTACAGAAAACTGAATGCATGATAAACCCTTCATAGAAACATCTACTTTACATATTTTAAGATAGTAACGTATGTATATACGACTGTATTATGTGGTATGTAAATGTTTTTCTGATCTTGAACGAGCATGTCATTGAATGGCTTTCCATAAAGGTGGTTATGCTAGATAATGAATGATACTCAGATTTTACAGGATGTACGTCACATCATGCCTGAACATTGTCAAAAATAAAAAGATACATGCGGCCAGATGAAGCATTGTGACTGGCTCACTTATTGTAAAGAACCCTTGCTTTACTATTTTCACGTATATTTTTAGCAGGAATACAAGAGAATCAAATATTTCCAAATCGAAGAGATATTCAAAGACTGGAAGAACGATAGGGAGCTCAAAGGGTTTCAGAAGGATAAGATGTGACCATGAAGGGGGAGTCACAGGCAAGCAGCTTTCTCTGGTCCACACTGACATGTTTGCATGAGGATATGTGACTTGCCAAAGGGTAAGTCCCAGAAGTACAAGAGGGAAAGACAACGCTTTAGGGCGGGGTGACTTGGAAAGGGTGCTTCTGTGCCTAAGTGATGGGTCAGCAACCTGGCTGGGGGTCCCTGCGTCAAAGACTTCAAAAGGTCAGCAGTAACCTATACTCACAAAGATCTTAGCAACATAGATCAAAGTAACTTAGAGCCACAAAGATCTTAGAACCACAGAGTCGATCTTCACCTATGATTAGGAGATGGTCACAGTTTCACAGGATATGATCTTTGGGCCGGCAGTAGAAGCCTAAAATATTATTTAGGGCTATACATTTAAGGAAAAAAATGTATGTGTAAAAATTTGGGTTTGGAATGTTAAGAAAAATCACAGGCCCATCATGGAGTTACTTACGTTAAGGCCACATGTCACTAAACCTAATTTCATTCCTGTAGGAATGTAACCTTTAACCAGTCAGCAAAGAATTTCCTAGTCAGTGCTGGAAATTTAACTGATAGATCCCTGCCATTCCCCTCAGAGAGGCAGTCTTGCCTAAATAAGGTATTCCATGCCACTATTTTTTTTTAAGTTTATTCAAGTTAGAGACAGGGAGCACATGCAAAAGAGGGGCAAGACAACAGGGAAAGAGAGAATCCCACAACCAAGAGGTCATGATCTGAGGCAGGATCAAGAGTCAGACACTTAACCAAGCCATCCAGGCACCCTGAGAATGTGGAGTTTCAAAGGTTAGCAGTCTTGGCTGGGATACAGCCATGAGGGCACTGGCCTACTCATGAAGAGAAAGCGCAAACAACTTGCAGGCAGATGGCATTGAAACAGTGATCTGTACAACACCTGGTGCACACACTGGGGGAGATTATACACTCATCGTGGAGAGCATCCCTGTGAAGCAGTGTTCACAATGAGGGGACAAAGAGCTAGGACAGAGGAGCTTCGTGGCGCCATTACCCTGCTCTGCACACCCCCCCAGCAAAAAAAACACAGAGCCATCTGCTGGAACCAAGGCAATCCCCACACTGGGTGCCTAAGCTGCTGACGACAACCCCAACTTCCTGTGTTCTGCCGAGACTGGCCTTCAAGGTCATTCAATCTTGCTTCAGTCCCAATGGAGCTGGCCCCTTCCCCACAAGACCAGGGGAAGCCCATGACCATACCACCTCTCTTGACCAGACAGTTATGCAGGGCTTCACTTCTAGTGGCAATCATTTCAAGTCTCACTTGACAAGCAGATTGGAGCAGACCTAGATAAGTCTCACAACATTCTGGCCAAGGACCATACATTGCTCATACAACTGGCTTGAAGGATAGTGCAGCCAGAACACAAAACAGTGCGTGCAACACACACCACAGACACTCCGTGATGTGCCAGGCCCTGGACACTAGATGATCTCCTCTTCATAAAGCCATTCATCCCAGAGGCAGGTAACATAATGAGCTTTGGTAACAGAGAAGGTAAATACTCAACCAAAATGCCAAGATAAGAGGAATGCATCCCAAATGAAAGAACAAGATAAGGTCACGGCCAGAGACATGGAAGGAACATTTCCAAACTCATTCTATGAGGCCGGCATGGCCTTGAGTCCAAACTGGACAAAGACCCCACCGGAAAGGAAAACTACAGACCAATTTCCCTGATGAACCTGGATGCGAAAATTCCCAACAAAAAGTAGCAAACAGGATCCAACAATACATAAAAAGGATTATTCAGGACAATGAGGTGGATTTTATTCCTGGAATGCACGATAGATTGAATATCTGCAAATCAACTGATGTGATACATCACATTGATAAAAGAAAGGATAACAACCACATGATCCTCTCAATAGATGCAGAATAAACGTTTGACAAAATGCAGCAGCATCCTTTCTTGGTGAAAAAAAAAACCTCATGAAAGGAGGGATAGAAGTATCATTCCTCAACATGAGAATATCCAGATATGAAAGTCCCACAGCTAATATCATCTTCAGTGGTGAAAAACTGAGCTTTCCCCCTAAGGTCAGGAACACGACGGGGATGTCCACTCTCAGCACTGTTATTCACCATACTGTTGGAAGTCTTAGCCTCAGCAATTAGACATCAAAAAGAATACAAGGTGTCCAAGTTGGCTAGGAGGAATCAATCTTTCCCTGCTCACAGACACGATACTCTCCGTGGAAAATCTGAATGACTCCACCAAAAAACTTCTTGGATTGATACAGGAATTCAGGAAAGTATCAGAATATACAATCAATATGCAGAAGTTGATTGCATTTCTATACACCAGTAATGAATCAACAGAGAAATCAAGGAATTGATGCCATTTACAACTGCACTGAAAACCATAAAATACCCAGGGATAAACCCAACCAAAGAGGGAAAAGATCAGTACAGTTAAAACAATAGAGGGTCTCCTGGGTGGCTCAGTCGGTTAAGTGCCGTCTTCGGTTCTGGGCATGATCCTGCATTTGTGGGATTGAGTCCCTTGACGGGCTCTGTGCTGACAGCTCAGAGTCTGGAGCCTGCCTCAGAGTCTGTGTCTCCCTCTCTCTCTCTCTGCCCTCCCCCCCCCCCACCGCTCATGCGCTCTCACCTGCTCGCTCACTCTCTAAAATATAACTAAACATTAAAAAATTAAAAGAACAAACCATACAGCGTCTATAAAAGAAGTTGAAGAAGACACAAAGAAATGAAAAAAAAATCCCATGTACATGGATTAGAAGAACAAATATTGTTAAAATGTCAATACTATCCAAAGCAATCGACAAATTCAATGTAATTCCTATCAAAATAACACCAGCATTTTTCACAGAGCTAGAGACAACAATCCTAAAATTGTATGGAACCAGAAAAGATCCCAAAGAGCCAAAGTAATGTTGAAAAAGAAAAACAAAGATGGAGACATTACAACTTTGGACTTTATGGTGCATTAGAAAGCCGCAGTCATCAAGACAGTATGGTACGGGCACAAGAACAGACACATAGATCAAAGGACGAGAATATGGAACCCAGAAATGGAGCCTCAAACATATGGCTGAATAATCTTTCACAAAGCAGGAAAGAATATCCAAAGGAAAAAGAAGAGTCTCTTCAGCAAATGGTACTGGGAAACCTGGACAGTGACAAGTATGAACCTGGACTATGTTCTTAAACTTCTCTCTCTCTCTCTCTCTCTCTCTCTCTCTCTCTCTCACACACACACACACACACACACACACACACACAAACACACACACACCTCAAAATGGATGAAACATCTAAATGTAAGACAGGAAACCATCAAAATCCTAGAGGAGAAGACAGGCAACCTACCTCTTTGATCCTGACCGCAACAACTTCTTGCTTGTCATTTCTCCAGAAGCAAGGGCAATAAAACCAGAATAAACAATTGGGACCTCAAGATAAAAAGCTTCTGCACAGCAGAGGAAACAATCAGGAAAACTAAAAGGAAACTTAATGGAATGGGAGAAGATATTTACAGGTGACATATCAGATAAAGGGTTAGTATCCAAAATCTATCAAGTACTTATCACACTCAACACCCAAAAACCAAATAATCCAGAGAAGAAATGGGCAAAAGACATGAAGAGACACTTTAACAGGACATCCAGATTGGTCACATGTGAAAAGATGCTCAACCTCATTCCTCATAAGTGAAATACACATCAAAACCACAATGAGATATCCCCTCACGCCGATCAGAATAGCTAAAATTAACATCTCAGGAAACGACAGATGTTGGCAAGGATGCAAAGGGAAAGCTTTTGCAATGCTGGTGGGAATGCAAAATGGTGTAGCCACTCTGGAAAATAGTATGGAGATTCGCTACAAAAACCAAAACTAGAACTGCACTAGGACCCAGCAATGGCACCACTAGGTTTTTACACAAAGGATACATTAATGCTGACTCCAAGTGGCACATGCACTCTAATGTTTATAGCAGCATTATCAACAATAGCTACATTATGCAAAGAGGCCAAATGACCATTGACAGATGAATGGATAAAGAAGATGTATATTCATACAATGGAATATTACACGGTGATCAAAAGGAGTGAAATCTTGCTATTTTCAACAACGTTTAGTGAACTGGACTTTATTATGATAAGCAAAATATGTCAGAGAAAGACACACATCATATTAAATTCCACAGATGAGAGAATTCATAACACTGAAGAACGTAGTGAAAGGAAAGCAAAAATAAGATACAAACAGAGATGGAGTCAAACGATAAGACACCGTTAAATAGAGGGAAGAAGCTCAGGGTTCCTGGAGGGTTACTGAATAGGGGTATGGGCTAAATGGGTGATGGGCATTACAGACAGCACTTAGGATGAGTACTGGATATATTTTGTAATTGACGGATCACTAAATTCTAATCCTCAAACTATTCCACTATAAGGTAACTAACTTGGGCTTAAATTTTAAAAAGGAAAAAAAATATTAAAAATAAGTAAAGAAATATACTACCAGTCAAAAGTAAAGAATATATAAATCGGGCTCTTTTAGTGGAAATCAAAGACCAAAATTGTTACAGACAAGAAAGGATCAGAGAAAACATCAAGATACAATGGTAAAACAACTAGTAGGGCACTAAATATATACCTATCAATAATTACTCTAATGTAAATCGATAAATGCTCCAATCAAAAGACATTGGATAGGGAGACAGAATGGACACAAAAAAAAAGAAAAGGAAAGAAAAAGAAAAGAAACAAACAAACAAACAAAAAAACCAAGGCCTATCTAGGTGCTGCCTACAAAGCCTTATTTGGACTTAAGTCACCTGCAGATTTAAATTGAGGGAATGAAAAAACATTTATCATGCCAATAATATCAAAAGAAACCCAGTACCAATACTTATATCGGGCAAAAAAACTTTAAAATTGAGACTGTAGTTTGGTACCCTTTAGGTCAATACCTAGTAGAAAATTGCATGCACCCAATATTTATAGCAGCTTTATCAACAGTAGCTAAATTATGGAGAAAGCCCAAGTATCTAACAAATGATGAAGGTATAAAGAAGTTGTGGGGTCTGTGTATGTGTGTGTCTGTGTATTCATGTATATGCACGTGTGTGTGTGTGTGTGTGTGTACGTGTATATATTCATACATACATACATACATACATACATACATACGTATATACAATCAAATATGTCTCGGCTTCAAAAGGAATGAAATCCTGTCATTTGCAACGATGTGGATGGATCTAGAATGTGTTATGCTAAGTGAAATATGTCAATCAGAGAAAGACAACTATATCATTTCACTCATGTGTAATTGAAGAAACAAAACAGATGAAAACATGGGAAGGGAGCAGGAAAAGAGAAGAGTGGTAACAAGCCACATGTGTCTCTTAATGATAGAGAAAAAAAAGTGAAGATTCATGGAGGGAGATGGGTCAGCTCTGGGCTAGATGGGGGACCTGTATTAAGAAGAGCACTTGTTGTGATGAGCACTGGGTGTTGTATGTAAGGGATGAATCACTGAATTCTACTCACGAATCCGAGAATGCACTGTATGTCAGCTAAGACTTAAATTTAAAAAATAAATAAAGCTGTAACAAGAGATGAAGACGAACACTATCTCATACTAAAGGGGACAACCAAACAAGAAGATCCAATGATTGTAAATTTTGATGCCCCCAACATGCAACCACCAAGTATATAAAACATTTAACAACAACAATAAAAGAACTCATTTATAATAATATAACGATATTAGAGGACTTTAACACATAACTCACATCGATGGACAGAACCTGTAAACAGAAAACCAACAAGGAAACAATGGCTTTGAATGACACACTGGACCAGATGGGTGTAACAGATATATTCAGAACACTCCATACTAAAATGACAGAGTACACATTCTTTTCAAGTGCACATGGGGCATTCTCCATAATTGATCACATTCTAGGTCACAAATCAGGCCTCAACAGGTACCCAAAGGCAGAGATCAGACCAAGCATTTTTTCTGACCACAAAGCTAAGAAACTTGAAGTTAACCACGTGTGCGCACGCACGCACACACACACACACACACACACACACTAAGGGGGAAAGGCCACAATTAAAGGGAGGTTAAATAACATGCTACCAAATGAATGGGTCAAACAGGAAATCAATGAGAAAATACACCGAAACTAATGAAAATGAAAATAAACTGGTAAAAGTATTTGGAATGCGGCAGAAGCAGTCTATGATGGAAGTATATAGCAGTACAAGCCTACCATAAAGAGCAAGAAAAATCCCAAACAATCCTAACTTATAACTAAAGGAATGAGAAGAACAGCCGAAGGAAGGAAATAATAGAGATTAAGGCAGAAATAAGGAATATAGAAACCAAAAAGACACTAGAGCAAATCAATGAAACCAGGGGCTGGTTCCTTGAAAACAGTAATCAACATGAAAACCTCCTAGGCATACTTTTCACAAAGAAGAAGGAAAGGACTCAAATAAAATCACAAATAACACAGGAGAAATAACAGTCAACACCACAAAAATACAGTTAGAAGATAATATTATGAAAATCTATATGCAACAAATTGGACACTCTGAGAAAAATGGAACAATTCCTAGAAACACACAAACTACCAAAACTGAAACGGAAAGATACATAAAATCTGAAAACAGAAAGAAATCAAATCAGTAATAAAAAATTTCCCCCCAACACAAGAGTTCAGGGCCAGATGGCTTCACTAATGAATTCCACCATCCATTTAAGGAAGAGATAATATGTATTCTTCTCGAATTATTACAAAAATTAAGAAAAGAAGGAAAACTTACAAATTCATCTTATGAGGCCATCATTACCTTGATACCAAAACCAGTTAAAGCCTCCACTAAAAATGAAAACTGCCGGGGCTCCTGTGTGGCTCGGTGGGTTTGGTGTCCAAATCTTAATTTTGGATTAGGACATTATCTTGCAGCGCATGGATTCGAGTCCCACGTTGGACCCTGTGCTGTCAGTGTGGAACATGGCCAGGATTCTCCCTCTCCCTGTCTCTCTGTCCCCCCCTCACTTTTATGTACCCTATGTCTCTAAGTAAAGAAATACTTTAAATATGTTTTAAAAAATTTAAATAAAACTACAGACCAATATCCCGATGAATATGTATGCATAAATTCACATCAAGATACCTTCAAATTAAAGTCAATAATACATTAATAGAATCATTTACCATAATCAAGTGGGATATATTCCCGGACTGCAAGGGTGGTTCCACATTCACAGATCAATCAACATGATGCACCACAGTAATAGAAGAAAGGATAAGAACAATATGATGCTTTCAAGACATGCAGGAAAACGATTTGACAAAATGTCACGTCCATTCACGATAAAACCCCCTAGCAAGTATATTGGTACTCAACCTACCTGCACATAATAAAGGCCATCTATGAAAAACCCACAGCTCATCTCATCCTCAATGGGGAAAAATTGAAATTTTTCTTCCAAGGTCAGGGACAAGACGGGGATGATCCCTCTCACCACTGTTATTCCACATAGTACTGTAAGTTATAGCCACAGCAATCAGACAACAAAAAGAAATAAGAAGCATCCAAACTGGCAAGGAAGAAATAGAACTTTCACTATTTGGAAATGACATGATGCTCTCTATAGAAAACATGAAAGATTCCCCTCAAAATTGTTAGAATTGATACATGAATTCAACAAATCAAAATATACAGAAATCAATGTACATAAATCTATTGCATTTCTGTAGACAAATAATGAATTAACAGAAAGAGAAAGTAAGGGGTCAATCCCATTGACAGGTGCACCAAATACCCCAAGATACCTGGAATAAACCTAACCAAAGAGGTGAATGATCTGTACTCTAAAGGCTTTGAAACACTGATGAAAGAAATGGAAGAGGATGCAAAGAAAAGGAAATACATTTCATGTTCACGGATAGGAAGAACAAAATACTGTTAAAAGGTCTACACTCCACAAAACAATCTACACATGTAAGGAAATCCCTATCCCACAAACAAAACATTTGTCACAGAACTAGAACAAATAGTCCCAAAATATGTATGGAGTGACAAAGACCCCAAAAAGCCAAAAGAAATTGAAGACCAAAACTAAAGCTGGAGACATCACGCTTCTAGACTTTAGGTTATATTACAAAGCTGTACTGAACAGAACAGTATGGTACTGGCAACCAACAACAACAACAAAAACATAGACGCAGAGACCAATAGAATGGAAACCCAGGCATGAACTCATACATATATGGTCAATTAATTCTCAACAAAGCAGGAAAGGATATCCAATGGGTAAAAAAAGATACTCTTGGGACACATGTGTGTCTCCACAGCGTGTGACTGTGGATTCAGCTCCAACCATGATCTCAGGGCAGTGCAGAGCATGCGTGGGATTCTCTCTCTCCATTTCTCTCTGACCCTCTTCTGCATGTTCTCTCTCTCTCTCTCTCTCTCTCTCTCTCTCTCTCAAAAATAAATACATAAACTTAAAAAAAGTCTCCTCAACATGTGGTTTTGGAAAAACTAGACAGCAACCTGCAAAACAAAACAAAAACACAACCGGACCACTTTATTACAACATACACAAAAATAAATCCAACATGAATAAAGAACTATGTGTGAAACCTGAAACCATAAAAATCCCAGAGGATACCTAACACAGGCAGTATCTTATTTGACATTGGCTGTACAAACATCTTTGTAGATATATCTCCTGAGGTAAGGGAAACACAAGCAAAAATAATGGGACTTCATAAAAATAAAAAGCTTCTGTCACAAAGGAAATAATCAACAAAACTAAAACACCTACAGAATACTATTTGTAAACGACATCTGATAAAGGTTTACTTTCCAAAATATATAAAGTTATACAGCACCCAAAAAATGAGAAATCCAATTAAAAATGGGCAGATGACACGAATGGACATTTTCCCAAGGTGACATAAACATAGCCAAGAGACACATGAAAAGATGCTCAGCGTTACTCGTCTTCAGGGAAATACAATTCAAAAGTACAAGGAGATAACACGTCACATCTGTGAAAATGACTAAAATCAATGAATGATGAGACAGCAGGTGTTGGCAAGGATGTGGGGAAAGAGGAACCCTCTTGCATTGTGGGAAGGAATGCAAACTGGTGCAGCCACTCTGGAAAACAACATGGAGATTCGTCAAAAAAAAAATGGAAATAGAACTATGTTACGATCCAGCAATTTCACTACGAGGTATTTACAGAAAGATTACAAAAATAATTCTTCAAAGGGATACATGCACCATGAGTTTACAGCAGCATTTTCTACAAAAGCCAAATTACGGAAACTGACCAAGCATCCATCAACTGATGAATAAACTGAGATGTAGTATATGGAATGTAATATTATTTAGCCATAAAAAACATGAAATCTTGTCATTTTCCAAGAGGTGGATGGAGAGAATGTTATGCTGGGTGAAATAAGCCTGTCAGAGAAACACAAATACCAGATGATTTCACTAACACATGGAAATAAAACAAAACAAAGTGGGGGGGGGGGGAGGAGACAGTGACAAACACTCTTAACTAGAAAACAAACTGAGGGGTTCCACAATGAGGTGGGGGAATGGATGAAACAGCTTCTGGGGATTAGGAAGTGCACCTGGGATGAGCACCAGATGATGCATGGAAGTTGCTCTACATTGTACACCTGAAAGTAATATTACACTGTATGTTTACTAAGTGCAATTTAAAGTAATAGATATCAGAAGGTTAAGACACCTACCTACGGGGTTTTCTGTAGTTTTCAATCACTTCATTAGGTTGGAAAAATAACCATAAATTTTTTTAAAAAGCATGTATGTTGTGGGGGACAGTTTGTGCCCTTACCTCGGTCACTGGTTCCAGCAGGACTCGGAAAGTGGGTCACAGCTCATTCTTCTAGAAGGTCCTGAGACAAACATTTCGTGTATTCAAGTCCTAATGGAGTGCAGCTCCCGTTCTTCTGAATTTCTGTCAGGGTTTCTTCCCGGAAACAAGCCTGAATCTGGAACAAACCATCGACTGTATCTATGAGGTGACGTCGTGGAACCCTGCAATCCACAAGTCCTTTAGTAAAATACGACTTGTTCAAATACTGTCCAGGAAGTTGAGGAATGAAACACAGGAACAACCCAGAAAATGCAAGGGCCTATGCTGTTTTGCAACCATCATGCCCAGGGAAGCCACCCAGCGCCCCCTCCTCAGCACTCAGTACAACAAGGCAGCTTCTCTCTGGCGACTCAGGAGATGCCAAGTTGCTGCAAAGCTCCCAAGGTCTCCCATGGGGCGGGCGGCAGAACCCGCTGGAAACACAGCTCTGCTCTCTGTCCTGAGACAGTGGTAGAGGCCCTGTGTCCTCTGGGAGCAGCAGCAGCCCTTCCTGCTCTGAAGTGCCCTGGGTCAGAAAAGCTGATGGTGCGCCCTCTGCTGGCCATCACTGCCTAGGCAGAGGAGGCCGCCCCTCCGGGTCTGTGGTGCTTGAGCTCTCTCTGCTGGCTACCATGGGAATTCCTGCAAAGTTGAAGGCCTTGGTCGCTCAGCTGAGGGACTGAAGGTGCTCTGGGCAACTCCGCCTGTTCTCCACAATGGGAAGGGTCTTAGTGACAGGGCCTGGGACACAAAGAAACCTTTTCCTTCTCCTTTTTTTTGAGTGAAGAATGAAACAGAATTTATTAACATAATGACATCATTTGTAATGTTTTAAGCAATGTCCACAGAAAAATAGACGGCCAATTTACACATGCTGAGCAAGTAATTGTGTTTACCACCAGAGTATTTAGGTTAGATAAAGAACTGACACCTTTGAGAGAGAGATAACTGCTTCCAGCTATGGAACGAATGAGTCCTAGGGATACAAGAGATAGCCAATTGAATAGAGTTAATCCTGTAATAATACTGTTGCATGCTTTCACAGGATAGCTACACTTGTGCTGAAGGACAACATAATTTATAGACATATGGAATGACTACAATGTATGCCTAAAACTAATACAACAAATGTGTGAAGAATATTTCAATGAAAAGTTGACATCCTTTTACATTTAAAAATGAAACTCTAAGAAGAGGGAAAGAAGGAAATTATAATGATAAAAGGTATAATCCAACGAAAGATACAACAATTGTAAACATACATGTGCTCAACCTGAGAGAATCCAATACACAAAACACTGAAAACCTAAAGGAAAGAATTGATACTCATACATACATAGAAGGGCACTTTAACACTGCAAAGACATCAAGGGAGATATCATTCCACCAGAAAATATACATTTGTACATTTTCTAATAACAGCATGCACATGGGTTCCAGAATTGATGAAGAAATACTCGACATGGAACGTGGAATATCACCATGTCATTTCCAAAGCGAGACGGCAGCTGCACGAGAGGATTCCTGAAGCCTACAGTAAGGGTGGCACATACATATGTCTAGCCTTGGAACCCATAGAATAATCTTGACCGGCACACACCCTTGTGACTCCACTCAGCCCTTTGGGGATACACCTGCTCTGCTCTGGGGTAACAACCCGGAGCCTCCAGGGAGCTAACCCTAAACCTAATGGTAACCCTAACCAGAATACTCACCCTACACCTAACCCTATATATCACACTAACTTTACAACAGATCCATGTCGGAACATGTGCCCTCATTTCAGCCTTCCATGGAATTCAAAACACTGATGTTGCTTCGACCCCGGTGACTTTCCTGGACCGAACCATAAACCTCTGACAATATCACGTGGCTGGGGTCCAGAAGCAGTAAAGGGTCACTCGGAATGGAACGTGGAACCTCACCATATCATTTCCCAGGCCCGGCTGCAGCTGCCCGAGAGGATTCCTGAGGCTTAACCTACAGGGGGCCATATATTTGTGTGAAATTGGAAGCCAAAGACTGGTCTTGATTGGCACCCTCCCTGTACCCTCTACTCAGACCTTCGGGGAGACCACTGCACAACTGTGGGTTCAACGCCTGGAGAATCCTGGGACCTAACCCTAAGCCTAATGCAACCCCTAAACGGAAAGCTCCACCGAGGTCTAAGCCGACCTCGAACCCTGACCCTATACTTGAGACCCACCGTCACATAGGCCCTCACTTCAGACCTCGAGGGAGATCATGAGTCTCGGGTGGCATCGGTCCTGGTGACGTCCCTGGAACGAAACCTAAACCTACCTAACGCTCTCTCACCATGGGGACCCAATACTACAGTCTGACAACACCATGCAACCGGGGTCCAGAAGCGTGCAGGCTAACTCGGCATGGAACCTGGAACCTCAACATGCATTTCCCAACCCGGCTACAACAGCCCGAGAGGATTCCTGAGGCCTCCCAGAACATTGCACAGAGAGGTTGTGGCCTTGGAAGCCAAAGAGTGATCCTGACCGTCACCCAACCTTCTGCCCTAAACTCAGAACTCCGTGGAGACAACTGGCTTCTGAGGGTTTGGCACCTGGAGACACCAGGGACCTAACGCTAACCCTAACCCCACTCCAAAAGGTGACCCTCCAACGAAAATAAAGGGGACCTAGAACCCTACCCTACACATGAGCAGTCCCATGTAATGGGCCCTCACTTCAGCCCTCGAAGGAGATCACGAGACCAGAGTAGCTTCAGCCCTGGCGGCGTCCCTGGACCGAATCCAAACACTAGCTAAGGCTCTCTCCCCATAGGGACCCAATTCCAACGTCTGAGAAGACCAGGCGCCTGGGGTCCAGAAGCGGTGCAGGCTGACTCGGCATGGAACCTGGAAGCTCACCATGTCGTTTCCCAGGCCCGGCTGAGGTGGACCGAGAGGATTCCGGAGGCCTCCTGGACCAGGGGCCAATCACATGTGTGGCCTTGGCAGCCAAAGACGGACCCTGACCGGCACCGTATCTTGTGCCCTCAACTCAGCCCTTCGGGGAGACCACTGCCATCCTATGGGTTCAGGACCTGGATCCTGGGACCTAACCCTAACCCTACCCTACCGCGAACCAGGACCCTCCACTGAAACTTAAGCCTGCCTCGAACCCTAACCCTGCAATTGAGCCGCCTTCTGGCATGGGTCTTCACTTCAGCCCTTGAGGAAGATCACGAGACCCGAGTCGCATCGTCCCAGGCGACGTCGAAGGACCAAACCCTTACCCTTACTAAGGCTCCCTCCCCATGGGGACCCAATTCCAACGTCTGAGAAGACCAGGCGGCTGGGGGCCAGAAGCGGTGCAGGCGGACTCGGCATGGAACCTGGAAGCTCACCATGTTGTTTCCCAGGACCTGCAACGGCCCGAGAGGCTGCAACGGCCCCAGAGGAATCCTGAGGTCTGCTCGACCAGGGGCCCAATCATGTGTTTGGCCTTGGCAGCCAAAGACGGATCCTGACCGGCAGCCTCCCTTGTGCCCTCAACTCAGCCCTTGGGGGCGACCACTGCCCTGCTGTGTGTTGGGCGCCTGGAGCCTCCTGGGACCTAACCCTAACCCTAACAGTATCCCGAACCGGGACCCTCCACCACAACCTAAGCCTGCCTCGAACCCTAACCCTGCTATGGAGCCGCCTTCTGGCATGGGCCCTCACTTCAGCCCTCGAGGGAGATCACGAGACTGGAGTCGATTCAGCCCTGGCGACGTCCCTGGACCAAACCCTAACCCTAGCTAAGGCTCCCTCCCCATGGGGACCCCATGCCAAAGTCTGACAACACCACGCACCTGGGGTCCAGAAGCGGTGCAGGCTGACTCGGCATGGAAGCTGCAGGCTCACCATGTCGTTTCCAGGCCCGTCTGCAGCTGACCGAGAGGATTCCGGAGGCCTCCTCGAACAGGGGCCGATCGACGTCTGTGGCCTTGGCAGCCAAAGACGGATCCTGACCGGCACCGTCCCTTGTGCCCTCAACTCAGCCCTTCGGGAAGACCACTGCCCTGCTGTGGGTTCGGCGCCAGGAGCCTCCTGGGACCTAACCCTAACCCTAACCCCACACCGAACGGGGACCCTGCACCGAAACCTAAGCCGGCCTCGACCCCTAACCCTGCACTTGAGCCGCCTTGCTGCATGGGCCCTCACTTCAGCCCTCGAGGGAGATCACGAGACCGGAGTCGCTTCGGCCCTGGCGACGTTCCTGGAACGAACCCTAACCCTAGATAAGGCTCTCTCCCCAAGAGGACCCAATGCCAACGTCTGACAACCCCACGCGCCTGGGGTCCGGAAGAGGTGCAGGCTGACTCGGCATGGAAGCTGCAAGCTCACCATGTCGTTTCCCAGGCCCGACTGCAGCTGCCGAGATGACTGCGGAGGCCTCCACGAACAGGGGCCCAAACACGTGTGTGGCCTTGGCAGCCAAACACGGATCCTGAAGGGCAGCCTCTCTTGTGCCCTCAACTCAGCCCTTGGGGGCGACCACTCCCATGCTGTGGGTTGGGTGCCTGGAGCCTCATGGGACCTAACCCTAACCCTAACCGTACCCCGAACCGGGACCCTCCACCACAACCTAAGCCTGCCTCGAACCCTAACCCTGCTATGGAGCCGCCTTCTGGCATGGGCCCTCACTTCAGCCCTCGAGGGAGATAACGAGACTGGAGTCGATTCAGCCCTGGCGACGTCCCTGGACCAAACCCTAACCCTAGCTAAGGCACCCTCCCCATGGGGACCCCATGGCAAATTCTGACAACACCACGCACCTGGGTTCCAGAAGCGGTGCAGGCTGACTCGGCATGGAAGCTGCAAGCTCACCATGTCGTTTCCAGGCCGGTCTGCAGCTGACCGAGAGGATTCCGGAGGCCTCCTCGAACAGGGGCCGATCGACGTCTGTGGCCTTGGCAGGCAAAGACGGATCCTGACCGGCACCGTCCCTTGTGCCCTCAACTCAGCCCTTCGGGAAGACCACTGCCCTGCTGTGGGTTCGGCGCCTGGAGCCTCCTGGGACCTAACCCTAACCCTAACCCCACACCGAACGGGGACCCTCCACCCAAACCTAAGCCGGCCTCGACCCCTAACCCTGCAGTTGAGCCGCCTTGCTGAATGGCCCTCACTTCAGCCCTCGAGGGAGATCACGAGACCGGAGTCGCTTCGGCCCTGGCGACGTTCCTGGACCGAACCCTAACCCTAGATAAGGCTCTCTCCCCAAGAGGACCCAATGCCAACGTCTGACAACACCACGCGCCTGGGGTCCGGAAGAGGTGCAGGCTGACTCGGCATGGAACCTGAAAGCTCAACATGTCGTTTCCCAGGCCCGGCTGCAGCTGCCGAGAGGATTGCGGAGGCCTCCTCGACCAGGGGCCCCAACACGTGTGTGGTCTTGGCAGCCAAAGACGGATCCTGACCGGCAGCCTCCCTTGTGCCCTCAACTCAGCCCTTGGGGGCGACCTCTGCCATGCTGTGGGTTGGGCGCCTGGAGCCTCCTGGGACCTAACCCTAACCCTAAACGTACCCCGAACCGGGAAACTCCACCACAACCTAAGCCTGCCTCGAACCCTAACCCTGCTATGGAGCCGCCTTCTGGCATGGGCCCTCACTTCAGCCCTCGAGGGAGATAACGAGACTGGAGACGATTCAGCCCTGGCGACGTCCCTGGACCAAACCCTAACCCTAACTAAAGCACCCACCCCATGGGGACCCCATGCCAAAGTCTGACAACACCACGCGCCTGGGGTCCAGAAACGGTGCAGGCTGACTCAGCATGGAAGCTGCAAGCTCACCATGTCGTTTCCCAGGCCCGGCTGCAGCTGCGGAGATGATTCCGGAGGCCTCCACGAACAGGGGCCCAAACACGTGTGTGGCCTTGGCAGCCAAAGACGGATCCTGACCGGCAGCCTCCCTTGTGCCCTCAACTCAGTCCTTGGGGGCGACCACTGCCCTGCTGTGGGTTGGGCGCCTGGAGCCTCCTGAGACCTAACCCTAACCCTAAACGTACCCCGAACCGGGAACCTCCACCACAACTTAAGCCTGCCTCGAACCCTAACCCTGCAATGGAGCCGCCTTCTGGCATGGGCTCTCACTTCAGCCCTCGAGGGAGATCACGAGACTGGAGTCGATTCAGCCCTGGCGACGTCCCTTGACCAAACCCTAACCCTAGCTAAGGCACCCTCCCCATGGGGACCCCACGCCAAAGTCTGACAACACCACGCGCCTGGGGTACAGAAGCGGTGCAGGCTGACTCGGCATGGAAGCTGCAAGCTCACCATGTCGTTTCCAGGCCCGTATGCAGCTGACCGAGAGGATTCCGGAGGCCTCCTCGAACAGGGGCCGATCGACGTCTGTGGCCTTGGCAGCCAAAGACGGATCCTGACCGGCAGCCTCCCTTGTGCCCTCAACTCAGCCCTTGGGGGCGACCACTGCCATGCTGTGGTTTGGGCGCCTGGAGCCTCCTGGGACCTAACCCTAACCCTAACCGTACCCCGATCCGGGACCCTCCACAACAACCTAAGCCTGCCTCGAACCCTAACCCTGCTATGGAGCCGCCTCTGGCATGGGCCCTCACTTCAGCCCTCGAGGGAGATCACTGGACTGGAGTCGATTCAGCCCTGGCGACGTCCCTGGACCAAACCCTAACCCTAGCTAAGGCTCCCTCCCCATGGGGACCCCATGCCAAAGTCTGACAACACCACGCGCCTGGGGTCCAGAAGCGGTGCAGGCTGACTCGACATGGAAGCTGCAAACTCACCATGTCGTTTCCAGGCCCGTCTGCAGCTGACCGAGAGGATTCCGGAGGCCTCCTCGAACACGGTCCGATCGACGTCTGTGGCCTTGGCAGCCAAAGACGGATCCTGACCGGCACCGTCCCTTGTGCCCTCAACTCAGCCCTTCGGGAAGACCACTGCCCTGCTGTGGGTTTGGCGCCTGGAGCCTCCTGGGACCTAACCCTAACCCTAAACCCACACCGAACGGGGACCCTCCACCCAAACCTAAGCCGGCCTCGACCCCTAACCCTGCACTTGAGCCGCCTTGCTGCATGGGCCCTCACTTCAGCCCTCGAGGGATATCACGAGACCGGAGTCGCTTCGGCCCTGGCGACGTCCCTGGACCGAACCCTAACCCTAGATAAGGCTCTCTCCCCAAGAGGACCCAATGCCAACGTCTGACAACCCCACGCGCCTGGGTTCCGGAAGAGGTGCAGGCTGACTCGGCATGGAAGCTGCCAGCTCACCATGTCGTTTCCCAGGCCCGGCTGCAGCTGCCGAGATGATTGCGGAGGCCTCCACGAAAAAGGGCCCAAACACGTGTGTGGCCTTGGCAGCCTAACACGGATCCTGACCGGCAGCCTCCCTTGTGCCCTCAACTCAGCCCTTGGGGGCGACCACTCCCATGCTGTGGGTTGGGCGCCTGGAGCCTCCTGGGACCTAACCCTAACCCTAAACGTACCCCGAACCGGGACCCTCCACCACAACCTAAGCCTGCCTCGAACCCTAACCCTGCTATGGAGCCGCCTTGCTGCATGGGCCCTCACTTCAGCCCTCGAGGGAGATCACGAGACTGGAGTCGATTCAGCCCTGGCGACGTCCCTGGACCAAACCCTAACCCTCGCTAAGGCTCGCTCCCCATGGGGACCCCATGGCAAAGTCTGAGAATACCACGTGCCTGGGGACCAGAAGCGGTGCAGGCTGACTCGGCGTGGTAGCTTCAAGCTCACCATGTCGTTTCCAGGCCCGTCTGCAGCTGACCGAGAGGATTCCGGAGGCCTCCTCGAACAGGGGCCGATAGACTTCTGTGGCCTTGGCAGCCAAAGACGGATCCTGACCGGCACTGTCCCTTGTGTCCTCAACTCAGCCCTTCGGGAAGACCGCTGCCCTGCTGTGGGTTCGTCGCCTGGAGCCTCCTGGGAGCTAAGCCTAACCCTAAACCCACATCGAACGGGGACCCTACACCGAAACCTAAGCCGGCCTCGACCCCTAACCCTGCACTTGAGCCGCCTTGCTGCATGGGCCCTCACTTCAGCCCTCGAGGGAGATCACGAGACCGGAGTCGCTTCGGCCCTGGCGACGTCCCTGGACCGAACCCTAACCCTAGATAAGGCTCTCTCCCCAAGAGGACCCAATGCCAACGTCTGACAACCCCACGCGCCTGGGGTCCGGAAGAGGTGCAGGCTGACTCGGCATGGAAGCTGCAAGCTCACCATGTCGTTTCCCAGGCCCGGCTGCAGCTGCCGAGATGATTGCGGAGGCCTCCACGAACAGGGGCCCCAACACGTGTGTGGTCTTGGCAGCCAAACACGGATCCTGACCGGCAGCCTCCCTTGTGCCCTCAACTCAGCCCTTGGGGGCGACCTCTGCCATGCTGTGGGTTGGGCGCCTGGAGCCTCCTGGGACCTAACCCTAACCCTAAACGTACCCCGAACCGGGAAACTCCACCACAACCTAAGCCTGCCTCGAACCCTAACCCTGCTATGGAGCCGCCTTCTGGCATGGGCCCTCACTTCAGCCCTCGAGGGAGATTACGAGACTGGAGACGATTCAGCCCTGGCGACGTCCCTGGACCAAACCCTAACCCTAGCTAAGGCACCCACCCCATGGGGACCCCATGCCAAAGTCTGACAACACCACGCGCCTGGGGTCCAGAAACGGTGCAGGCTGACTCGGCATGGAAGCTGCAAGCTCACCATGTCGTTTCCCAGGCACGGCTGCAGCTGCGGAGATGATTCCGGAGGCCTCCACGAACAGGGGCCCAAACACGTGTGTGGCCTTGGCAGCCAAAGACGGATCCTGACCGGCAGCCCCCCTTGTGCCCTCAACTCAGCCCTTGGGGGCGACCACTCCCATGCTGTGGGTTGGGCGCCTGGAGCCTCCTGGGACCTAACCCTAACCCTAACCGTACGCCGAACCGGGACCCTCCACCACAAACTAAGCCTGCCTCGAACCCTAACCCTGCTATGGAGCCGCCTTCTGGCATGGGCCCTCACTTCAGCCCTCGAGGGAGATCACGAGACTGGAGTCGATTCAGCCCTGGCGACGTCCCTGGACCAAACCCTAACCCTAGCTAAGGCTCCCTCCCCATGGGGACCCCATGCCAAATTCTGACAACACCACGCACCTGGGGTCCAGAATCGGTGCAGGCTGACTCGGCATGGAAGCTGCAAGCTCACCATGTCGTTTCCAGGCCCGTCTGCAGCTGACCGAGAGGATTCCGGAGGCCTCCTCGAACAGGGGCCGATAGACTTCTGTGGCCTTGGCAGCCAAAGACGGATCCTGACCGGCACTGTCCTTTGTGTCCTCAACTCAGCCCTTCGGGAAGACCGCTGCCCTGCTGTGGGTTCGTCGCCTGGAGCCTCCTGGGAGCTAAGCCTAACCCTAAACCCACATCGAACGGGGACCCTACACCGAAACCTAAGCCGGCCTCGACCCCTAACCATGCACTGGAGCCGCCTTGCTGCATCGGCTCTCACTTCAGCCCTCGAGGGAAATCACGAGACCGGAGTCGGTTCGGCCCTTGCCACGTCCCTGGACCGAACCCTAACCCTAGCTAAGGCTCTCTCCCCAAGAGGACCCAATGCCAACGTCTGACAACACCACGCGCCTGGGGTCCGGCAGAGGTGCAGGCTGACTCGGCATGGAAGCTGCAAGCTCACCATGTCGTTTCCCAGGCCCAGCTGCAGCTGCCGAGATGATTGCGGAGGCCTCCACGAAAAGGGGCCCAAACACGTGTGTGGCCTTGGCAGCCAAACACGGATCCTGACCGGCAGCCTCCCTTGTGCCCTCAACTCAGCCCTTGGGGGCGACCACTCCCATGCTGTGGGTTGGGCGCCTGGAGCCTCCTGGGACCTAACCCTAACCCTAAACGTACCCCGAACCGGGACCCTCCACCACAACCTAAGCCTGCCTCGAACCCTAACCCTGCTATGGAGCCGCCTTGCTGCATGGGCCCTCACTTCAGCCCTCGAGGGAGATCACGAGACTGGAGTCGATTCAGCCCTGGCGACGTCCCTGGACCAAACCCTAACCCTAGCTAAGGCACCCTCCCCATGGGGACCCCATGCAAAAGTCTGACAACACCACGCGCCTGGGGTCCAGAAGCCGTGCAGGCTGACTCGGCATGGAAGCTGCAAGCTCACCATGTCGTTTCCAGGCCCGTCAGGAGCTGACCGAGAGCATTCCGGAGGCCTCCTCGAACAGTGGCCGATCGACGTCTGTGGCCTTGGCAGCCAAAGACGGATCCTGACCGGCACCGTCCCTTGTGCCCTCAACTCAGCCCTTCGGGAAGACCACTGCCCTGCTGTGGGTTGGGCGCCTAAAGCCCCCTGGGACCTAACCCTAATCTAACCTTACCCCGAAATGGGACCCTCCACCACAACCTAAGCCTGCCTCGAACCCTAACCCTGCTATCGAGCCGCCTTCTCGCATGGGCTCTTACTTCAGCCTTCGACGCAGATCACGAGACTGGAGACGATTCAGCCCTGGCGACGTCCCTGGACCAAACCCTAACCCTCGCTAAGGCTCGCTCCCCATGGGGACCCCATGGCAAAGTCTGAGAATACCACGTGCCTGGGGACCAGAAGCGGTGCAGGCTGACTCGGCGTGGTAGCTTCAAGCTCACCATGTCGTTTCCAGGCCCGTCTGCAGCTGACCGAGAGGATTCCGGAGGCCTCCTCGAACAGGGGCCGATAGACTTCTGTGGCCTTGGCAGCCAAAGACGGATCCTGACCGGCACTGTCCTTTGTGTCCTCAACTCAGCCCTTCGGGAAGACCGCTGCCCTGCTGTGGGTTCGTCGCCTGGAGCCTCCTGGGAGCTAAGCCTAACCCTAAACCCACATCGAACGGGGACCCTACACCGAAACCTAAGCCGGCCTCGACCCCTAACCATGCACTGGAGCCGCCTTGCTGCATGGGCTCTCACTTCAGCCCTCGAGGGAAATCACGAGACCGGAGTCGGTTCGGCCCTTGCCACGTCCCTGGACCGAACCCTAACCCTAGCTAAGGCTCTCTCCCCAAGAGGACCCAATGCCAACGTCTGACAACACCACGCGCCTGGGGTCCGGCAGAGGTGCAGGCTGACTCTTAATGGAACCTGGAAGCTCACCATGTCATTTCCCAGGCCTGGCTGCAGCTGCCGAGAGGATTGCGGAGGCCTCCTCGACCAGGGTCCCAAACACATGTGTGGCCTTGGCAGACAAAGACGGATCCTTACCGGCAGCCTCCCTTGGGCCCTCAACTCAGCCCTTCCGGGCGACCACTGCCCTGCTGTGGGTTGGGCGCCTGGAGCCTCCTGGGACCTAACCCTAACCCTAACTGTACCCCGAACCGGGACACTCCACCACAACCTAAGCCTCCTTCGAACCCTAACCCTGCTATGGAGCCGCCTTCTGGCATGGGCCCTCACTTCAGCCCTCGAGGGAGATCACGAGACTGGAGTCGATTCAGCCCTGGCGACGTCCCTGGACCAAACCCTAACCCTAGCTAAGGCTCCCTCCCCATGGGGACCCCATGCCAAAGTCTGACAACACCATGCGCCTGGGGTCCACATGCGGTGCAGTCTGACTCGGCATGGAAACTGCACGCTCACCATGTCGTTTCCAGTACCGTCTGCAGACGACCGAGAGGATTCCGGAGGCCTCCTCGAACAGGGGCCGATCGACGTTGTGGCCTTGGCAGCCAAAGACGGATCCTGACAGGCACCGTCCCTTGTGCCCTCAACTCAGCCCTTCGGGAAGACCACTGCCATGCTGTGGGTCTGGCGCCTGGAGCCTCCTGGGACCTTACCCTAACCCCAACCCCACACTGAACGGGACCCTCCACGGAAACCTAAGCCGGCCTCGACCCCTAACCCTGCACTTGAGCCGCCTTGCTGCATGGGCCCTCACTTCAGCCCTTGAGGGTTATCACGAGACCGGAGTTGCTACAGCCCTGGCGACATCCCTGGACCGAACCCTAACCCTAGCTAAGTCTCTCTCCCCAAGAGGGCCCAATGCCACGGTCTTACAACACCACGCGACTGGGGTCAGGAAGAGGTGTAGTCTGACACGGCATGGAACCTGGAAGATCACCATGTCGTTTCCCAGGCCCGGCTGCAGCTGCCGAGAGGATTGCGGAGGCCTGCTCGACCAGGGGCCCAATCAGTTGTATGGCCTTGGCACCCAAAGACGGATCCTGAGCAGCAGCCTCCCTTGTGCCCTCAAGTCACCCCTTCGGGAAGACCACTGCCCTGCTGTGGGTTGGGCACCTGGAGCCTCCTGGGAATTAAGCCTAACCCTAACCGTACCCCAAACCGGGACACTCCACTGTAAACTAAGCCTGCCTCGAACCCTAACCCTGCAATGGAGCCGCATTCTGGCATGGGCCCTCACTTCAGCCCTCAATTGAGATCACGAGACTGGAGTCGATTCAGCCCTGGCGACGTCCCTGGAGCGAACCTTAACCCTAGCTAAGGCTCTCTTCCCAAGAGGACCCAATGACAACTTCTGATAACACCACGCGCCTGGGGTCGGGAAGAGGTGTAGGCTGACTCGGCATGGAACCTGGAAGCTCACCATGTCGTTTCCCAGGCCCAGCGGCAGCTGCCGAGAGGAGTCCAGAGGCCTGCTCGACCAGGGGCCCAATCACGTGTGTGGCCTTGGCAGCCAAAGACGGATCCTGACCAGCAGCCCCCCTTGTGCCCTCAACTCAGCCCTATGGGTAGACCACTGCCCTGCTGTGGGTTGGGCGCCTGGAGCCTCCTGGGACCTAACGCTAACCCTAACCCTACACCGAACCGTGACCTTCCACCACAACCTAAGCCTGTCTCGAACCCTAACACTGCTATGTAGTTGCCTTCTGGCATGTGCCCTCACTTCAGCCCTCGAGGGAGATCACGAGACTGGATTAGATTCAGCCCTGTCGATGTCTCTGGACCAAATCCAAACCCTAGCTAAGGCTCCCTCCCCATGGGGACCCCATGCCAAAGTCTGACAACACCACGCGCCTGGGGTCCAGAAGCGGTGCACGCTGACTCGGCATGGAAGCTGCAAGCTCACCATGTCGTTTCCCAGGCCCGTCTGCAGCTGACCGAGAGGATTCTGGAGGCCTCCTCGACCAGGGGCCGATCCACATCTGTGGCCTTGGCAGCCAAAGACGGATCCTGACCCGCACCGACCCTTGTGCCCTCAACTCAGCCCTTCGGGGAGACCACTGCCGTGCTGTGGGTTCGGCGCCTGTAGCCTCCTGCGAACTAACCCTAACCCTAATCGTACCCAGAACCGGGACACTCAACTGAAACCTAACCCAGCTCGAACCCTAACCATGCACTTGAGCCACCTTGCTGCATGGGCCCTCACTTCAGCCCTCTAGAGAGATCATGACACTGGAGTCGCTTCCGCCCTTGCGACGTCCCTGGAACGAACCCAAACCCTAGCTAAGGCTCCCACCCCATGGAGACCCCATGTCAAAGTGTGACAACACCACGCGCCTTGGTTCCAGAAGCAGTGCAGGCACACTCGGCATGGAACCTGGAAGCTCACCATGTAGTTTCCCAGGCCAGCTGCAGCTCCCGAGAGGACCCCGGAGGCCTCCTCGAACAGGGGCCAATAGACGTCTGTGGCCTTGTCAGCCAAAGACGGATCCTGACCGGCAGCCTCCCTTGTGCCCTCAACTCAGCCCTTCGGGGAGACCACTGCCCTGCTGTGGGTTGGGCGCCTGGATCCTCCTGGGAATTAAGCCTAACCCTAACCGTACCCTGAACTGGGACCCTCCACCGTAAACTAAGCCTGCCTCGAACCCTAACCCTGCAATGGAGCTGCATTCGGGCATGGGCACTCACTTCAGCCCTCGAGGGAGATCACGAGACTCGAGTCGATTCAGCCCTGGCGATGTCCCTGGACCAAACCCTATCCCTAGATAAGGCTCCCTCCCCAGCGGGACCCCATGCCAACGCCTGAAAACACCACGTGCCTGGGGTCCAGAAGCGGTGCAGGCTGACTCGGCATGGAACCTGGAAGCTCACCATGTCGTTTCCCAGGACCATCTGCAGCTGAGCAAGAGGATTCCGGAAGCCTCCTCGAACAGGGGCCGATCGACGTCTGTGGCCTTGGCAGCCAAAGACGGATCCTGACCGGCACTGTCCCTTGTGCCCTCAACTCAGCCCTTCGGGGAGACCACTGCCCTGCTGTGGGTTCGGCGCCGGGAGCCTCTTGGGACCTAACCCTAACCCTAACCCTACACCGAATGGGGACCCTACACAGAAACGTAAGCAGACCTCGAACTCTAACCCTGCACTTGAGCCGCCTTGCTTCATGGGCCCTCACTTCACCCCTCGAGGGAGATCACGACACTGGAATCGATTCAGCCCTCGCGAAAACCCTGGACCAAACCACAACCCAAGCTAAGGCTCCCTCCCCATGGGGACCCCATGCCAACGTCTGACATCACTACGCGCCTGGGGTTCGGAAGCGGTGCAGCGTGACTCGGAATGGAACCTGGATCCTCACCATGTCGTTTCCCAGGCCGGGCTGCAGCTGCCGAGAGGATTCCTGAGGCCTCCTCGTCCAGTGGTCCAATCACGTGTGTGGCCTTGGCAACCAAAGACGGATCCTGACCGGCACCGTCCCTTGTGCCCTCAACTCAGCCCTTCGTGGAGACCACTGCCCTGCTGTGGGTTGGGCGCCTGGAGCCTCCTGAGTCCGAACCCTAACGCTAACCATACCCCGAAACGGGACCCTCCACCGCAACCTAAGCCTGCCTCGAACCCTAACCCTGCAATTCAGCCGCATTCTGGCATGGGCCCTCACTTCAGCCCTCGAGGGAGATCACGAGACTGGAGTCGATCAGCCCTGGCGACGTCCCCTGAACAATCCCTAACCCTAGCTAAGGCTCCTTCCCCATGGGGACCCCATGCCAACGTCTGACAACACCACGCGCCTGGGGTCCGGAAGAGGTGCAGGCTGACTCGGCATGGAACCTGGAAGCTCTCCATGTCGTTTCCCAGGCCCGTCTGCAGCTGACCGAGAGGCTTCCGGAGGCTTCCTCAAACAGGGGCCGATCGACATCTGTGGCCTTGGCAGCCAAAGACAGATCCTAACTGGCACCGTCCCTTGTGCCCTCAACTCAGTCCTTTGGGAAGACCACTGCCCTGCTGTGGGTTCAGTGCCTGGAGCCTCCTGGGATCTAACCCTAACCCTAACCGTACACCGAACGGGAACCCTCCACCAAAACCTAAGCAGGCCTCGACCATAACCCTCCACTTGAACCGACTTGCTTCATTGGCCCTCACTTCAGCCCTTGAGGGAGATCACGGGACCGGAGTCGCTTCGGCCCGGGCGATGTCCGTGGACCGAACCCTAACCCTAACTAAGGCCCTCTCACCAAGAGGACCCAATGCCATCATCTGACAACACCACGCACCTGGGGTCCGGGAGAGGTGCGGGCTGACTCGGCATGGAAATTGGAAGCTCACTATGTCATTTCCCAGGCCCGAATGCAGCTGCCCGAGACAATTCCGGAGCCATCCTCCACCAGGGGCTTATCGACGTGTGTGGCCTTGGCAGCCAAAGACGGTTCCTGACCGGCACCATCCCTTGTGCCTTCAATTCAGCCCTTCGGGGAGAAAAATTTCCTGCTGTGCGTTCGTCTCCTAGAGCCTCCTGGGACCTAACCCTAACCCTAACCGTACCCCGAACCGGGACCCTCCAACGAAATCTAAGCCGGCCTCGAACCCTAACCCTGCATTTGAGCCACCTTGTCTCATGGTCCCTCAATTCAGCCCTCGAGGGAGATTATGAGACCGGAGTGGCTTCGGTCCTGGCGACGTCCCTGGACCGAACGCTAACCCTAGCTAAGGCTCTATCTGCATGGGGACCCAATTCCAATATCTGTCAACACCTAGTCCTGCGGTTCAAAAGGGGTACAGGCTACCTCGACATGGAACCTGGAAGCTCACTATGTTGTTTCCCAGGCCCGGCTGCAGCTGCCCGAGAGGATTCCGGAGGCCTCCTCGACCAGGGCCCATCGACGTGTGTGGCCTTGGCAGCCAAATACTGATCTTAACTGTCACCGTCCCTTGTGCACTCAACTCAGCCCTACGGGGAGACCACTGCCCTGCTGTGCATTTGGCGCCTGGAGCCTCCTGAGAACTAACCCTAACACTAACCCTGCCCTGAAACACGATCTTCCAACGAACCTTAAGGTGTGCTCGAACACTAACCCTACACTTGACCCCCCACGTCGCATGGGCCCTCACCTCAGCCCTGAGGGAGATCAAGAGAAAGATTCGCTTCGGCCTTGGCGGCGTCCCTGGACAGAACCCTAACCCTACCTAAGGCTATCTCCCTATGGGTATCCAATACCAAAATCTGACAACACCACACGCCTGGGGTGCATAAGTGGTGCAGGTTCACATGGCATGGAACGTGGAAGCTCACCATGTCATTTCCCAGGCCCGGCTGCAGCTGCCCGAGAATATTCCTGAAGCCTCCCAACCAGGGGGCAATCGACGTGTGTGGAATTGGCAGCCAAGGACTAATCCTGACCGGCACCATCCCTTTTGCCCTCAACTCAGCCCATCCGGGACACCACTGCTCTGTTGTGGGTTCGGCGCCTCGTGCTTCCTGGGACCTAACCCTAAACCTAACCCTAAGCCGATCTGGGACACTCCACTGAAACCTAAACCGGCCAGGATCCCTAACCTTACACTTGAGCTGTCCAGTCACATGGGCCCTCACTTCAGCCTTCGAAGGACATGAAGAGAACTGAGATGCTACGGCCCTGGCGACGTCCCTGGACAGAACCCTAACCATAAGTAAGGCTCTCTCCCTATGGGGACCCAATACCCAAGTCTAACAACACCATGCGCCTGGGGTGCACAAGCAGTGCAGGGTCACTCGACATGGAACCTGGAAGCTAAATTAGTCGTTTCCTGGGCCTGGCTGCAACTTTCTGAGAGGATTCCTGAGGCTTCCCTGACCTGGGACCCATCGATGTGTGTGGCCTTGGAAACCAAAGACTGATACTGACCAGCAACCTCCCTTGTGCCCTCAACTGAGCCTTTCGGGGAGACAACTGCCCTGTGTGGTTTCAGAGCTGGGAGCCTCCTGAGACCTAACCCTAACCCTACCCCGAACCGGGTCCCTCCTCCGAAACCTAAGCCAACCTCGATCCCTAACCCTAAACTTAAGCCGCCTTGTCGCATGGACCCTCACTTCAGCCCTCGAGGGAGATCAAGAGAACTGAGTCGCTTCGGCCTTGGCGACGTCCATGGACCGAACCCTATCCCTGCCTATGGTCTCTCCCCATGGGGATCCAAAAGCAAAGTCTGACAACACCACGCGCCTGGGGTGCACAAACAGTGCAGTTTCACTCGGACTGGAACATGGAAGCTCACCATGTCTTTTCCAAGGCCCAGCTGCAGCTACCCGAGAGGAGTCCTGAGGCCTCCCGACCAGGGGCCCATCAACTTGTGCGCCTGTGGCAATCAAAGACTGATCCTAACTGGCACGCTCCCTTGTGCCCTCAACGCAGCCCGTCAGGGAGACCACTACCCTGCTGTGGGAACGGTGCCTGAAGCCTCCTGGTACCTCACCCTAACCCTACCACGAACAGGACCCACACACCGAAACCTAATCTGGCCTCGAACCCTAACCTACACTTGAGCCACCCCTTCACATGGGCTCTCACTTCAGACCTCGAGGGAGATCACAAGAACGGACTCGCTTCGGGCCTGGCGAAGTTCCTGAACCTAAGCCTAACCCTATCTAAGGCCCTCTCCCCATGGGGACCCAATACCAAATATGAGAACACCACGTGCCTGGGGTCCAGAAGCAGTGCAGGCTCACTTGGCATGGAACCTGGCATCTCATCATGTCGTTTCCCAGGCCTAGTCACAGCTGCCCGAGGGTATTCCTGAGGCATCTTCGACCAGGGGCCCATCGACTTGTGTGCCCTTGGCAGCCAAAGATTGATCCTGATCGGCACCCTCTGTTGTGCCCTCAACTCAGCCCTTTGGGGAAACCACTGCCCTGCTGTGGCTTCGGCGCCTGGGGGCCCCTGGGAACGAACACTAACACTAACCCAATTGCAAAAAGGACCCCTCCACTGAAACCTAAACCGGCCTCAAACCCTAACCCTCAGTTGAGCCGCCCCTTCACATGGGCCCTCATTTCAGCCCTCGAGGGAGATCGTGAGACCGGAATCGCATCAGCCCTGGCGACGCCCTGGACAGAACCCTAACCCTAGCTAAGGCTCTCTCCCCATGGGGACCCAATACCAAAGTCTGACAACACCATGCGCCTGGGGTCCACAAGCAGTTCTGGCTCACTCGGCAAGGAACCTGGCAGCTCGCAATGTCATTTCCCAGGCCCGGGTGCAGCTGCCGGAGAAGATTCCTGAGGCCTCCCTGAGCAGGGGCCTATCGACGTGTGTGGCCTTGGCAGCCAAACACAGATCCTGACCTGCACCCTCCCTTGTTCCCTCAACTCAGCCCTTCGGGGAGACCACTGCCCTGCTGTGGGTTCAGGGCCTGGAGCCTCCTGGGACCTAACACAAATCCCAACCCTACTCTGAGACGGACCGTACCACACTGTGGGTAAGAATGCAAACTGGTGCAGCCACTCTGGAAAACATCATGGAGAATCTCCAAAAAATAAAAAAATAAAAATAAAAATAAAAAAACTGGAAATAGAAGTACCTTACAATCCAGAAATTTCACTACAAGGTATTTCCACAAAGAATACAAAATCATCAAAGGGATAAATGCACCGTGATGTTTACAGCAGCATTTTCCACAACAGCCAAATTACGGAAACTTCCCAAGCATCCATCAAGTGATGAATAAATTGAGATGTGGTATACGGAATGTAATATTTAGCCGTAAAACCATGAAATCTTGTCATTTGCCATGAGCTAGATGTAGCGAGAGAATGTTATCCTGGGTGAAATAAGCCTTTCAGACAAAGACAAATACCAGATGATTTCCCTAACACATGGAAATAAAAGAAAGTGGGGGTAGGGGGGAGGAAACAGTGACCAACAGACTTTTATCTAGGAAAGAAACTGAGAGTTTCCAGAGAAAGTTGGAGAATTGGTGAAACAGCTGCTGGGGATTAAGAAGTGCACCTGGGATGAGCACCGGGTGATGTGTGGAAGGGTTGTTCTCTATTGTACACCTGAAAGTAATACTACACTGTATCTTTACTCACTGGAATTTAAATTAAAGTTAACGTACATTAATGACTGGTACCTACCAGGTTTTCTGTATTTTGCACTCACTTCACTAAATTGGAAAAATAACCATGAAATTTTTTAAAAAGCATGTATGATGTGGGGGAAAGTTTGTGCCTTTACCTCGGTCTCTGGTTCCAGCAGGCCTTGGAAAGCGGGTCCCAGCTCATTCTTCTAGGAGTTCTCAAGAGCATTTCATGTATTCATGTCCTAAAGGAATGCAGCTCCAATTCTTCTGAATTTCTGTCAGGGTTTCTTCCCAGAAACAGCCTGAATCTGGAACAAACCATCGATTTCCTCGAAGAGGTGATGTCGTGGGACCCTGCAATCCACGAGACCTTTAGTAAAATACGTCTTGTTCAAATACTGACCGGGAAGGGGAGGAATGAAACACGGGAACAGCCCAGAAAATGCAAGGGCCTGTGCAGCTCAGCAACCAGCTTGCCCAGGGAAGCCACCCAGCGCCCACTCCTCAGCACTCAGTACAATAAGGCAAATTCTCTCTGGCGACTCAGGAGATGCCAAGTTGCTATAAAGCTCCCAAGGTCTCCCCTGGGGCGGGTGGCAGAACCTGCTGGAAATGCAGCTCTGCTCTCTGTACTGAGGCAGCGGCAGAGGCCCTGAGTACTCTGGGAGCAATCAACGCCCTTCCTGCTCTCAGGTGCCCTGGGTCAGTAAAGCCGATGTTGCGCCCTCTGCTGGCCATCACTGCCTGGGCAGAGGAATCCGCCCCTCCGGGTCTGTGGTGCTCGAGCTCTCTCTGCTGGCCATTATGGGCATTCTTGCAATGTGGAAGACCATGGTCGCTCAGCTGAGACACTGAAGGTGCTCAGTGCAACTAAATCTGTTCTCCACATTGGGAAAGGTTTTAATGACAGGGCTTGGGAGACAAAGAAATCTTTTCCTTCTCATTTCTTGTGAGTGAAGAACGAAACCGAATTTATTAATGTAATGACATCATTTGTAATGTGTTAAGCAATGTTCACAGAAAAATAGACCGCCAATTTACACTTGCTGAGCAAGAGATAATTGTGTTTACCACCAAAATACTTAGGTTAGATAAAGAATGAACACCTTTGAGAGAGATACCGGAGTCAGCTATGGAATGAATGAGTCCTAGGGATACAAGGGACAGCCAATGTAAGGGGTCAACCCTGTAATAATACTGTTGCATGGTTTCACAGGATACCTACACTTGTGCTTAAGTACAATATAATTTATAGACATATGGAATGACTACAATATATGCCTAAAACTCATACATCAAATGCGTTAACAATATTTCAATTAAAAATAGACATCCTTTACACTATTTTTAATTTCTCCTTCTTTGCCAATAAACTATAATTCCTGGGGCGTTTGGGTGGCTTAGTCGGTTAAGCGTCCGACTTTGACGCAAGTCGTGATCTTGCAGTCCATGAGTTTGAGCCCTGCGTCAGGCTCTGTCCTGAGAGCTCAGAGCCTCGAGCCTGCCTTAGTTTCAGTATCTCCCACTCTCTCCCCCCTCCCCAGCTCGGGCTCTCTCAAAAAAAGAAAAAAGAAACATTAAAAATGAAAAATCATTCCTAATTTGGAATTTGTGAAATTCCATTTATACCAGATTTTCTAACATCACCATCTTGATGTGAAGAGCTTATCTGAAAAGTCACTAATATATCTTTGATGACACATATGTGACAAGGTCAGAATGAAACTTACAGGGAGCTATGAATCAGTTGTGAATTTACAGTATGTATCCTTGGCTAATATTTCCAATGAAACATGCTTTAGGGACACGGAATTAAAGGAAAGTTGGGACAATAAAATGTCTTTGAATTTGATGTAAGGGAAGACTGGAGTGTTTTAAAGTGTTCACTTACCTTCTGGAATCCTCAGATAGTTGTGTGGAAAGGAGGATAGCAACCCACGATTGGGATGCAAACCGCTAGTCCCAGAGGGAGGATATGGACTTTATTGTCAATTTTTTTAATCAATATCAGCATTCCACCTCTTCCAGGTACAGACTTCAGGACCTGGGAGCAACATGATGCCTGATACCTGGGTTCAGAACTTGAGGAAGGCTAGCTGGTGGCGGAGAGGGGAAATCCAACAGGGCCTGGGGCAGTTAGGGAGATGTCCCGAGGACACCCCCCCACAAGGCAGGCTTGGAGTTTACCTGCCAAAGAGCAGCACAATCTCTTGCCTGAGTCACTCCCAGTGACTGAAGTAAAAGTCACACTCAGTGTCTGCAGTTACTCCTAGTGACGGCAGTCGTCATTCCCAGTGACTGAATTCGGCACTCCCGGTGCTGAAGGAACTGCAAGGGAAGGACAGAGAGACAGGAGACACAGAATCCCAAGCAGCATCCAGGCTCTGTCGCCTCAGCACAGAAATTCCAGGGGAAGGTCAGAGAGAGAGGGAGACATAAAATCCCATGCAGCCTCCAGGCTCTGTGCCACGAGCACCGTGCCTCCAGGTTCTGTGCCGCGAGCACCGGGCATCCAAGCTCCGTGCCGCGAGCACCAGGTTTCCAGGGACAGTGCCGCAAGCACCAGGCCTCCAGGATCTGTGCCACGAGCACAGATCCTCCAGGCTCTGTGCTGCGAGCCCAGAGGCTCCAGGCCCTGAGCCGCTCACCATGGAAGACTGCACTCCCCGTGCCTGAAATGCACAGGCACACTCTGAGGATGCATGCCATGCCTGAGAGTAGTCTCTCTGTCTCCTTGAGTTCCCTGTGCATGATGGGCCACCCGTTGTTGAAAGACACATATACTCCCCTTTCCAGAATGGCACAGGAGCTCGCCGTCCTGAAGTGTGCCCTATGCCTCAAAAAGCTCCCAGTGCCTGAAGGCAAGCCCCTTGACTCAAGGCGCTCCCCTTGACTCAAGGGCACAGACACTCCCTGAAATAGCCCCATGCCTGACTGCGCACCCCTTGCCTGAGGGTGCCCTGAGCCTGATGGCGAGCACAGTGCCTAACGGCGCGCCCCGTGCCTGAAGAGCACAGAGGCTCCCCTTGCCTGAAGTCATGCCCTGTGCATAAAGCAGCTCACTGTACCTGAAGGTGCACCCAGTGCCTGAAGACAAGCCCCATGGTTGAAGGCGTGCCCCATGACTCAAAACGCGCCGTGTACCTAAAGCCGTCCCCTGTACCTGAGAGAAAGGAGTCACAGAATCCTAAACACCCTCCACACCCTGTAGACTCAGCTCAGAAACTCCAGGGGAAGGTCCGAGGAATGGGAGACACAGAATCCCAGGCCCCCTCCAGAGGCTGTGCAGCGAGCACAAAATCCCAAGCGAGAATCCCAAAGAATCTCCAGACCATCTGGTCTCACGTTAGAACCTGCCAGGATAGGTCCGAGGGATGTGAGACACAGAATCCGAAGCAGGCCCTGCGAGCCCCGAGCCTCCAGGCCCTGTGTCACCTACCATTACTAACGGCATTCCCCGTCAGGGAGCTGAAGCCACTCCCTGTACCTGAGAGAAAGGACTCACAGAATCCCAAACAGCCTCCAGACCCTGTGGGTCAGCTCAGAAACTCCCGAGGAAGGTGGGAGGAATGGGAGACACAGAATCCCAAGCAGCCCGTCCAGGGGCTGTGCAGCGAGCACAAAATCCCAAGCGAAACACAAACGAGAATCCGAAACAGTCTCCAGACCCTGTGGTCTCAGGTCAGAAACTCACAGGATAGGTCGAAGGGATGCGAGACACGGAATCCGAAGCAGCCCCTGCGAGCCCCGGGCCTCCTGGCCCTATGTCACTTACCATGGCTGACGGCATTCCCCGTCAGGGAACTGGAGCCGCTCCGTGTACCTGAGAGAAAGGAGTCACAATTTACCAAACAGCCTCCAGACCCTGTGGTCTCAGCTCAGAAACTCCCGGGGAAGCTCCGAGGAATGGGACACACAGAATCCCAAGCAGCGCGTCCAGTGGCTGCGCAGCGAGCACAAAATCCCAAGCGAGACACAAGCGAGTATCCCAAAAAGCCTCCAGACCCTGGGGTCTCAGCTCAGAAATTCCCGGGGAAGATCCGAGGGATGTGAGACAAAGATTCCCAAGCAGCCCCTCCAGGGGCTGTGCAGCGAGCCCAAAATCCCAAGCGAGACACAAGCGAGAAACCGAAACAGCCCCCAGACCCTGTCGTCTCAGGTCAGAAACTCCCGGGAGAGGTCCGAGGGATGCGTAACACAGAATCCGAAGCAGCCCCTGCGAGACCCAGGCCTCCTGGCCCTGTGTCACTTACCATGGCTGACGGCATTCCCCTTCAGGGAGCTGAAGCCGCCCCATGGACCTGAGAGAAAGGAGTCACAATATCCCAAACAGCCTCCAGACACTGTGGTCTCAGCTCAGAAAGTCACGGGGAAGGTCCAAGGGATGGGAGACACAGAATCCCAAGCAGCCACTCCAGGGGCTGTGCGGCGAGTAATAATCCCAAGCGAGACACAAGCTAGAATCCGAAAAAGCCTCCAGACCCTGGGTTCTCAGCTCAGAAACTCCCGGGATAGGTCCGAGGGATGTGAGACACAGAATGGGTTGCGCCCCTACGAGGCCCAGATCTCCAAGCCAGAGTCACTTACCATGGCGTACCATGGCTGAAGCCACTCCCTGTACCTGAGAGAAAGGAGTCACAGAATCCCAAACAGCCTCCAGAACCTGGGGTCTCAGCTCAGAAACTCCCAGGGAAGTTCCGATGGATGGGAGACACAGATTCCCAAGCAGCCCCTCCAGGGGCTGTGCAGTGAGCACAAAATCCCAAGCGAGACACAAGCTAGAATCCGAAAAAGCCTCCAGACCCTGGGATGTCAGCTGCGAAACTCCCAGTATAGGTCCTAGGGATGCGAGACACAGATGGGTAGAGCCCCTGCGAGCCCCGGGCCTCCAGGCCAGAGTCACTTACCATGGATTACCATGGCTGAAGCCGCTCCCTGTAACTGACAGAAAGGGGCCCAGAATTCCAAACAGCCTCCAGACCCTGGGGTCGCAGTTCAGAAACTGCCAGGGAATGTCCGAGAAATGGGAGACACAGAATCCCAAGCAGCCCTTACAGGGGCTGTTCAGCGACCACAAAATCCCAAACGAGACACAAGCTACAATCCCAAAAAGCCTCCAGACCCTGAGGTCTCAGCTTAGAAACTCCCAGGATAGGTCTGAGGGATGCGAGACATTGAATCCCAAGCAGCCACTGTGAGCCCTGGGCCTCCAGGTCCTGAGTCACTTACCATAGCTTACCATGGCTGAAGCCGCTCCCTATACCTGAGAGAAAGGGGCCACAGAATCCCAAACAGCCTCCAGACCCTGGGGTCTCAGCTCAGAAACTCCCGGGGAAGGTACGGGGGATGGGAGACACAGAATCCCAAGCAGCCACTCCAAGGGCCGTGCAGCGAGCACAAAATCCCAAGCGAGACACAAGCTAGAATCCGAAAAAGCCTCCAGACCCTGTGGTCTCACCTCAGAAACTCCCAGGATAGGTCTGAGGAATGCGAGACACAGAATGCGTAGCGCCCCTGTGAGCCCCGGGCCTCCAAACCAGAGTCACTTACCATGGCTTACCATGGCTGAAGCCGCTGCCTGTACCTGAGAGAAAAGGGTCACAGAATCCCAAACAGCCTCCAGACCCTGGGGTCGCAGCTCAGAAACTCCCGGGGAAAGAATGAGAAATGAGAGACACAGAATCCCAAGCAGCCCGTCCAGGGGCTGTTCAGTGAGCACAATATCCCAAGACACACAGAAGTTACAATCCTAAAAGGCCTCCAGACCCTGTGGTCTCAGCACAGAAACTCCCAGGGTAGGACCGAGGGATGCGAGACACAGGATCCCAAGCAGCCACTGAGAGCCCCGGGCCTCCAGATATTCAGTCACTTACCATGGCTCACCATGGCTGAAGCCACTCCATGTACCTGAGAGAAAGGGGTCACTGAATCCCAAACAGCCTCCAGACCCTGGGGTCTCAGCTCAGAAACTCCAGGGTAAGGTCAGAGTGAAGGAAGACACAGAACCCCAAGCAGCCTCTCCAGGGACTATGAAGCGAGCACAAAATCCCAAGCGAGACAAAAGCTAGAATCCAAAGAAGCCTCCAGACCCTGGGGTCTCAGCTCAGAAACTCCAGGGATAGGTCCGAGGGATGCGTGACACAGAATCCCAAGCAGCCTCTGTGAGCCCCGGGCCTCCAGGTCCTGAGTCACTTACCATGGCTCACCATGGCTGAAGCCGCTCCATGTACCTGAGAGAAAGGGGTCACAGAATCCCAAACAGCCTCCAGACCCTGGGGTCTCAGCTCAGAAACTCCAGGGTAAGGTCAGAGTGAAGGAAGACACAGAACCCCAAGCAGCCTCTCGAGGGACTGTGCAGTGAGCACAAAATCACAAGAAAGACACAAGCTAGAATCCGAAGAAGCCTCCAGACCCTGGGGTCTCAGCTGAGAAACTCCCGGGGAAGGTCCGAGAAATGGGAGGCACAGAATCCCAAGCAGCCCCTCCAGGGGCTGTGCAGCAAGCACAAAATCCCAAGCGAGACACAAGCCTGAATCCCTAAAAGCCATCAAACCCTGTGGTCTCAGCTCAGAAAATCCTGGGATAGGTGCGAGGAATGCGAGACACAGAATCCCAAGCAGCCGCTGCGAGCCCCGGGTCTCCAGGCCATGAGTCACTTACCATGGCTCACCATGGCTGAAGCCGCTCCCTGTACATGACAGAAAGGAGTCACAGAATCCCAAACAGCCTCCAGACCCTGGTGTCTCAGCTCAGAGTCCCGGGGAAGGTCCAACGGATGGGAGACACAGAATCCCAAGGAGCGCCTCCAGGGGCTGTGCAGCGAGCCCAAAATCCCAAGCGAGACACAAGCGAGTATCCCAAAAAGCCTCCAGACCCTGGGGTCTCAGCTCAGAAATTCCCGGGGAAGATCCGAGGGATGTGAGACAAAGATTCCCAAGCAGCCCCTCCAGGGGCTGTGCAGCGAGCCCAAAATCCCAAGCGAGACACAAGCGACAATCCCAAACAGCGTCCAGACCCTGTGGTCTAAGCCAGAAATCCATGGTATATGTCTGAGGGATGCGAGACACAGAATCCATAGCAGCCCCTGACAGCCCCGGGCCTCCAGGTCCTGAGTCACTTACCATGGGTGACGGCATTCCCTGTCAGGGAGCTGAAGCTGCTTCCTGTACTTGAGAAAAGGGAGTCACAGGATCCTAAACAGCCTCTAGACCCTGTGGTCTCAGCTCAGAATCTCCCGGGGAAGGTCCGAGGCATGGAAGACACAGATTCCCAAGCAGCCCCTCTGGGGGCTGTGCAGCGAGCCCAAAATCCCAAGCGAGACACAAGCGAGAATGCCAAAAAGCCTCCAGACCGTGTGGTCTCAGCTCAGAACCTCCTGGGATTGTCCCGTGGGATGGGAGACCCAGAATCCCAAGCAGCCGCTGCGAGCCCCGGGACTCCAGGTCCTGAGTCACTTACCATGGCTTACCATGGGTGAAACCGTTCCCTGTACCTGAGAGAAAGGAGTCCCAGAACCCCAAACAGCCTCCAGACCCTGGGGTCTCAGCACAGAAACTGCCAGGGAAGGTCCCAGGGATGGGAGACAAACAATCCCAAGCAACCCCTCCATGGGCTGTGCAGCGAGCATAAAATCCCAAGCGAGACACAAGCTAGAATCCCAAAAAGCCTCCAGACCCTGTGGTCTCAGCTTAGAAAGTCTCGGGATAGGCCCGAGGTATGCGAGACAGAGAATCCGTGGCAGCCCCTGCAAGCCCCGACCCTCTAGGTCCCGGACTGCGACCCCTGGCCTCCAGGCCTGGGGCTGCAAGCCCCGGCCTCCAGGCCCTGAGTCACTTACCATGGCTTACCATGGCTTAAGCCGCTCCCTGTACCTGAGAGAAAGGAGTCACAGAATCACAAACAGCCTCCAGACACTGTGGTTTCAGCTCAGAAACTCCCGGAGAAGGTCTGAGAGATGGGAGATACAGAAGCCCAAACAGCCCTTCCAGGGGCTGTGCAGTGAGCACAAAATCCCAAGCGAGACACAAGCTACAATCCCAAAAAGCCTCCAGACCCTGGAATCTCAGCTCAGAAACTCCCAGGATATGCCCAAGGGATGCGAGACACAGAATCCCAAGCACCCGCTGCGAGCCCCGGGCCTCCAGGTCCTGAGTCACCTACCATGGCTTACCATGGCTGAAGCCGCTCCCTGTACCTGAGAGAACGGAGTCACAGAATCCCAACCAGCCTCGAGAGCCTGTGGTCTCAGCTCAGACACTCCTGGGGTAGGTCCGAGGGATAGGAGACACAGAATCCCAAGCAGCTGCTGCGAGCCCCTGGCCTCCAGGTCATGAGTCACTTACCATGGCTTACCATGGCTGAAGCCTCTCCCTGTACCTGAGGGAAAAGAGTCACAGAATCCCAAACAGCCTCCAGACCCTGTGGTCTCAGCTCAGAAACTCCCAGGATAGGTCCGAGGCATGCGAGACACAGAATCCGTAGCAGCCCCTGCGAGCCCCAGGCCTCCAGGTCCTGAGTCAATTTCCATGGCTGACGGCACATCCCGTCAGGTAGATGAAGCTGCTCCCTGTACCTGAGAGAAAGGAGTCACAGAATCCCAAAGAGCCTCCTGACCCTGTGGTCTCACCTCAGAAACTCCCAGGGAACTTCCGAGGGATGGGAGGCACAGAATCCCAAGCAGACCCTCCAGGAGCTGTGCAGTGAGCACAAAATCCCAAGCGAGACACAAGCGAGAATGCCAAAAAGCCTCCAGACCCTGTGGTCTCAGCTCAGAAACTCCCGGGATAGGTCCGTGGGATGCGAGACCCAGAATCCCAAGAAGCCCCTGCTAGCCCAGGGCCTCCCTGCCCTGCTGGGCTGTGAGCCCAGGGCCTCCAGGCCCTGCTGGGCTGAGAGCCCAGTGCCTCCAGGCGTTGCTGGGCTGCCAGCCCTGGGCCTCCAGGCCCTGGGCTGCACGCCCAGGGCCTCCAGACGTTGCTGGTCTGCTAGCCCAGGCCCTCCATGCGCTGGGCTCCTAGCCCTGGCCCTCCATGCGCTGGGCTTGCGGCCCAGGGCCTCCAGGCACTGGGCTGAGAGCCCAGTGCCTCCATGTGCTGGGCTGAGAGCCCACGGCCTCCAGGCGTTGGGCTGTGAGCCCAGGGCCTCCAGGTCCTGAGTCACTTCCCATGGCTGACTGCACTCCCCTTGCCTGAAATGCATAGGCACACACTCTGAGGATGCACGCCATGTCTGAGGGTAGTCTCTCTGTCTCCTTGAGTTCCCTGTGCATGATGGGGCACCCCTTGTTGAAAAACACATGTACTCCACTTTCCTGAATGGCACAGGAGCTCCCCATCCTGAAGCTGCGCCCCATGCCTGAAAAAGCTCCCAGTGCCTGAAGGCAAGCCTCATGCCTCAAGGGGCTCCCCTTGACTCAAGGGCACAAGTACTCCCTGAAGACTTGCCCCATGCCTGACTGCACACCCCTTGCCTGAGGGCACCCTGTGCCTGATGGCGAGCACAGTGCCTGATGGCACACCCTGTGCCTGAAGAGCACAGAGGCTCCCCTTGCCTGAAGTCGCCCACTGTGCATGAAGCATCTCCCTGTACCTGAAGTTGCTCCAAGTGCCTGAAGACAAGCCCCATGGTTGAAGGTGTGCCCCGTGCCTCAAAATGCTCCGTGTGCCTGAAGCCGCTCCCTGTACCTGAGAGAAAGGGGTCACAGAATCCCAAACAGCCTCCAGAACCTGTGGTCTCAGCTCAGAAACTCCCGTGGAAGGTCCGAGGGATGGGAGACACAGAATTCCAAGCAGCCACTCCAGGGGCTGTGCAGCGAGCACAAAATCCCAAGTGAGACACAAGCAAGAATCCCAAACAGCCTCCAGACCCTGTGGTCTCAGCTCAGTAACTCCCGGGATAGGTCCGAGGGATGCGAGACACAGAATCTGTAGCAGCCCCTGCGAACCCCGGGCCTCCAGGCCTGGAGCTCGCAGCCCAGGGCCTCCAGGTCCTGAGTCCTTTACCATGGCTGACAGCACTCCCCGTGACTGGGTTCACTGCAGGCTGCCGTGCGGCGGGAACTGGGTTCACTGGATGGTGCAGTGCTGCGGTCACTGCGTGAACAGGAGGGTGCAGTGCTCTCTGTACTAGCTGCACTGGAAGCTACATTGTCGCGGGCACTGGGTTCACTGGAGGGTTCAGGGCCTGGCGGTCAGGCTTCACTGGAGGCTGCAGTGCTGCGGGCACTGGGTTCACTGGGGGCTGTAGTACCGCGGGCACTGGGTTCACTGCAGGCTGCAGTGTACCAGTCACTGAGATGAGTGGAGGCTGAAGTGATGCGGACATTGGGTTCACTTGATCTGTAGTGCCGCGGGCACTGGGTTCAAGGCTGGCTGCAGTGCCATGGGCACTGGGGTCACTGGAGGGTGCAGTGCCACGGGCACTGGAGGGTGCAGTGTCGCGGGAAGTGTGTTCACTGGAGGCTGCAGATCCGCAGGCAGTGGGTTCACAGAAGCCTGCAGTGCCACACGCACTGTGTTCACCGGAGGGTGCAGTGCCGCGGGCCCTTGGTTCACTGGAGTGTGCAGTGCCACGGGCTCTAGGTTCACTGCAGGTTCAATGGCCGCGGGCACTTTGTTCACTGGAGGCTGCAGTGCCGTGGGCAGTGGGTTCACTGTTGGCTGCAGTGCAGTGGGAACTGGGTTCACTGGAGGGTGCAGTGCCATCGATCTAGGTTCACTGGATTGTGCAGTGCTGTGCGCTCTGGGTTCAATGCTGGATGCATTGCCATGGGAACTTTATTCACTGGAGGCTGCAGTGTTGTGGGCACCGGTTCACTGCACGGTTCAGTGCCAGGGGAACTGGGTTCACTGGAGGCTGGAGTGCTTAGGACACTTGTTTCACTGGAGTGTGAAGTGCCCCATGCATTGCGTTCACTGGACGGTGCAGTGAAGCGGGCGCTGCCTTCACTGGAAGTTGCAGTGCCGCGGGCAGTGGGATCACCGGAGGCTGCAGTGCCGTGGGAACTGGGTTCACTGAAGGGTGCAGTGCCGCGGGCACTCGGTTCACTGCAGGCTGCAGTGCCACGGGCACTGGGTTCACTGGAGGGTGCAGTGCCGTGGACAGTGGGTTCACTGGAGGCTGCTCTGAAGTGGGAACTGGCTTCACCTGAGGGTGCAGTGCACGGGCACTGGGTTCACTGCAGGCTGCATTGCACCGGTCACTGAGATAACTGGAAGCGGCAGTGCTGCGGGCACGGGGGTCACTGGAGGATGCCGTGCGTCGGGCACTGGCTTCACTGGAGGCTGCAGTGCCGCGGGCACTGGGTTCACTGGAGGTTGCATAGAAGCGGGAACTGGGTTCACAGCATGGTGCAGTGCCACGGGCACTGCGTTCACTGGAGTGTGCAGTGCAGCAGGCACTGCCTTCACTGGAGGCTGCAGTGTTGCGGGCAGTGGGTTCACTGGAGGCTGCAGTGCCGCGGGCACTGGGTTCACTAGAGGGTGCAGTGCCACGGGCACTGGGTTCACTGGAGGGTGTAGTGTCGCAGGCAGTTGGTTCACTGGTGGCTGCACTGTCACGGGAAGTGGGTTCACAACAGGCTGCATTGCCATGGGAACTGGGTTCACTGGAGGCTGCAGTGCCGCGGACACTGGGTTCCCTGGAGCATGTAGTGCCGCAGGCACTGGGTTCACTGCAGGATGCAGTGCCGTGAGCACTGGGTTCACTGGAGGGAGCAGTCCCGCAGGGTCTGGGTTCACTGGAGGTTGCAGTGCCACGGGCACTGGGTTCACTGGAGGCTGCATTGCCGCAGGCACTGGGTTCAGTGCCGGCTGCATTGCTGCGGGCACTGGGTACACTGCAGGATGCCGTGCCGCGGGCACTGTGTTCACTGGGTAGTGCAGTGCCGCTGCGACTGGGTTCACTGG
The DNA here is from genome assembly GCF_028018385.1 of Neofelis nebulosa. Classification (NCBI taxonomy): domain Eukaryota; kingdom Metazoa; phylum Chordata; class Mammalia; order Carnivora; family Felidae; genus Neofelis; species Neofelis nebulosa. The sequence continues at coordinate 1,158,977 of NC_080787.1, forward strand.
AGGGTGCAGTGTGGCGGGAACTAGATTCACTGGACTGTGCAGTGCCGTGGGCTCTGGGTTCACTGCAGGATGCATTGCCTTGGGCACTGTGTTCCCTGCAGACTGCAGTGCCGCGGGCACTGGCGTCATGGGAGGGTGCAGTGCCATGGGCACCGGGTTCACTGGAGTGTGCAGTGTCGCGGGAAGTGGGTTCACTGGAGGCTGAAGTTCCGCGGGCAGTGGGTTCACAGCAGGCTGCAGTGCCTCGGGCTCTGTGTTCACTGCAGACTGCAGTGCCGCGGGCACTGGGTTCACTAAAGGGTGCAGTGCGGCTGGCACTGCCTTCACTGGAGGGTACAGTCCGTGGGCAGTGTGTTCACTGTAGGCAGCAGTGCAGTGGGAACTGGCTTCACTGGAGGGTGCAGTGCTGCGGGCACTGGGTTTACTGCAGACTGCAGTGCCACGGGCACCGAGGTCGCTGGAGGTTGCAATGCCACGAGCACTTGGTTCACTGCAGGGTGCGGTGTCTCAGGCAATGGGTTCACAGGCGGCTTCAGTTCCGCGGGCACTGGGATCACAGCAGGCTGCAGTGCCACGGGCACTGGGTTCACTGGAGGGTGCAGTGTCGCGGGCAGTGGTTTCCCTGGAGGCTGCAGTGCCGTGGACAGTGGGTTCACAACAGTCTGCAGTGCCACAGGAACTGGGTTCACTGGAGGGTGCAGTGACTTGGGCACTGGGTTCACTGGAGTGTGCAGTGCCGCGGATTCTGGGTTTACTGGAGGCTGCAGTGCTGCGAGCACTTGGTTCACTGCATGCTGCAGTTCTGCGGGCACGGGGTTCATGGCAGGCTGCATGCCGCGAGCACAGGGTTCACTGCACACTGCCGTGCCGCCTGCTCTGGGTTTACTGGAGGCTGCAGTGCCATGGACACTGGGTTCAAGGAGGATGTAATGTATCAGACACTGGTTTCACTGCAGGATGCAGTGCCTCCGGGACTGGGTTCCCTGCAGGCTGCAGTGCGGTGGGAACTGGGTTCACTGGAGGGTGCAGTGCTGCGGTCACTGCGTTAACAGGAGGGTGCGGTGCACTCAGGACTGGCTTCAGTGGAGGCTGCAGTGCTGCGGGCACTGTGTTCACTGCAGGCTGCATTGCCGCGGGCACTGGGTTCACTGCAGGATTTAGTGCCGCTGACACTGTGTTCACTGGATGGTGCAGTTTCGCCGGCACTGTGTTCACTGGAGGCTGCAGGTCCGCGGGAACTGTGTTCACTGGTGCCTGCAGTGCCGCCGGATCTTTGTTCACTGGAGGCTGCAGTGCTGCGTGCACTGGGTTCACCGGAGGGTGCAGTGCGGCAGGCACTGCCTTCACTGGAGTGTGCAGTGCCACGGGCAGTGGGTTCACTGGAGGCTGCAGTGCAGTGGGAACTGGGTTCACTGCAGGCTGCAGTGCCCCGGCACAGGGTTCACAGCAGGATGCAGTGCTTCGGACACTTTTTCACTGGAGGGTGCAGTGCCGCGTGCACGGGGTTCAGTAGAGCCTGCAGTGCTGCCACCACTGGGTTCAATGGTTGGTGCAGTGCTATGGGTACTGTGTTAACTGGCGGGTTCAGTGCACCCAGCATTGGCTTCACTGGAGGGTGCAGTGATGCAGGATCTTGGTTCACAGGTGGCTGCAGTGCCGAGGGCACTGAGTTCACTGGAGGGTGCAGCGCCACGGCACTGCATTCACTGGAGGCTGCAGTGCCGCGGGCAGTGTGTTCACTGTAGGCTGCAGTGCCGCGGGCACTGAATTCCATAGAGGCTGCAGTGCAGTGGGAACTGGGTTCACTGGAGGGTGCAGTGCCGCGGACACAGGGTTCACTGCATGCTGCAGTGCGCCGGTCACTGGGATAAATGGAAGATGCAGTGCTGTGGGCACTGGGTTCACTGGAGGATGCAGTGCAGCGGGCACTGGGTTCAATACAGGCTGCAGTGCCTCGGGCACTGGGTTCACTACAGGCTGCAGTGCCGCAGGCAGTGGGCTCACTTGAGGCTGCAGTGGTGCGCACCCTGGGTTCACTGGAGGGTTCAATGCCCCAGGCACGGGGTACACCGGAGGATGCAGTGCCTAGGGCACTGTGTTAACTGGTGGGTGCAGTGCCTTGGTCACTGCCTTATCAGAGGATGAAGTGCCGCGGGGACTGGGTTCACTACAGGGTGCAGTGCCGAAGGCACAAGGGTTCACTAGAGGGTCCAGTGCCACAGGCTCTGACTTCACTGCAGTGTGCAGTACCGCGGGCTCTGGGTTCAGTCGAGGGTGCAGTGCCACGAGCACTGTGTTCACTGGAGCCTACAGTGCCGTGGGCTTTGCGTTCACTGCAGGCTTCAGTGCCGCAGGCACTGGGTTCACTGCAGGCTGCAGTGCCCCATGCACTGGGTGCACTGCAGGATGCAGTGCCGCGGGCACTTTGGTCACTGCAGGGTGCTGTGCCGTGGACACTGGATTCAGTCGAGGGTGCAGTGCCACGGGCCTGGGTTCACTGTAGGCTGCAGTCAGTGGGAACTGGGTTCAATGGATGGTGCAGTTCTGCTGGCACTGCGTTAACTCAAGGGCGCAGTGCACCCAGCACTGGCTTCACTGGAGGGTGCAGTGCCACGGGCTCTGGGTTCCCTGGAGGCTGGAGTACCATGGGCACTGGGTTCACTGGAGGCTGCTCTGCCTCGGGCACTGGGCTCACTGGAGGCTGCAGTGCAGTGGGAACTAGGTTCACTGCAGGGTGCAGTCCGTGGGCACTGGGTTCAATACACGCTGCTGTGCACTGGTCACAGGGATAACTGGAGGCTGTAGTGCTGCAGGCAGTGGCTTCACTGGAGGCTGCAGTGCCGCAGACACTGTGTTCACTGGAGGCTGCAGTGCCTAGGGCATTTGGTTCAATGGAGGTTGCAGTGTCGTGGGCACTGGGTTCACTGGACGCTGCTGGGCCACGGGCACTGGGGTCACTGGAGGCTGCAGTGCCATGGACACTGTGTTCACTGGAGGCTGCAGTGCCGTTGGCACTGGGTTCACTGGAGGCTGCAATGTGGCGGGACCTGGGTTCTCTGGAGGCTATAGTGCTGTTGACACTTGGTTCACTGCAAGGTGCAGTGCCGCGGGCACAGGGTTCACTGGAGTGTGCAGTGCCGCGGGCTCAGGGTTCAATGGAGGCTGCAGTGCTGTGGGCACTGAGTTCACTGCATGCTGCACTGCCTCGGGAACTGGGTTCACTGGAGGCTGCAGTGCCGTGGACACTGTGTTCACTGGAGGGTGCAGTGCCGCGGGCACTGGGTTCACTGGAGACTGCAGTGCCGTTGGCACTGTGTTCACTGCGGGATGCAGTGCCGCGGGCAGTGGGTTCACTGGAGTCTGCAGTGCCGCGGGCAGTGGGTTCACTGGAGACTGCAGTGCCGTTGGCACTGTGTTCACTACAGGATGCAGTGCCGCGGGCAGTGGGTTCACTGGAGTCTGCAGTGCCACGGGCAGTGGGTTCACTGGAGTCTGCAGTGCCGCGGGCAGTGGGTTCACTGGAGATTGCATAGAAGCTGGAACTGAGTACACTGCATGGTGCAGTGCCGCAGGCCCTGGGTTCACTTGAGGGTTCAATGCCCCAGGCACGGGGTACACCGGAGGATGCAGTGCCTAGGGCATTGTGTTAACTGGTGGGTGCAGTGCCTTGGTCACTGCCCTATCGGAGGATGAAGTGCCGCGGGGACTGGGTTCACTACAGGGTGCAGTGCCGAAGGCACAAGGGTTCACTAGAGGGTCCAGTGCCACAGGCTCTGACTTCACTGCACTGTGCAGTACCGCGGGCTCTGGGTTCAGTCGAGGGTGCAGTGCCACGAGCACTGTGTTCACTGGAGCCTACAGTGTCGTGAGCTTTGCGTTCACTGCTGGCTTCAGTGCCGCAGGCACTGGGTTCACTGGAGTCTGCAGTGCCGCGGGCAGTGGGTTCACTTGAGATTGCATAGAAGCTGGAACTGAGTACACTGCATGGTGCAGTGCCGCAGGTCCTGGGTTCACTTGAGGGTGCAGTGTGGCAGGCACTGCCATCACTGGAGGGTGCAGTGCCGCGGGCAGTGGGTTCACTGGAGGGTGTACTGCAGTGGAACTGGGTTCACTGCAGGCTGCAGTGCCGTGGACACTTTTTTTCACTGGAGGGTGCAGTGCCCCGGGCATGGGTTCAGTAGAGTGTGCAGTGCCACGGGCTCTGGGTACACTGGAGACTACAGTGCCGTGGGCACTGGGTTCACTGCAGGCTGCTCTGCCTCGGGCACTGGGTTCACTGCAGGCTGCAGTGCCACGTGCAGTGGGTTCACTGCATGCTGCAGTGCCACTTGCAGTAGGTTCACTGGATCCTGCATTGCTGCGGGCAATGGGTTCATGCAGGCTGCAGTGCACCGGTCACTGGCATAACTGGAGGCTGTAGTGCTGCAGGCACTGGCTGCACTGGATGCTGCAGTGCCACGGACACTGTGTTCACTGGAGGCTGCTGTGCCGCGGGAACTGGGTTCACTGGAGGCTGCATTGCCTTGGACACTGGGTTCACTGGAAAGTGCCGTGGGCACGGTCATCCCTGGAGGCTCCAGTGCCACGGTCACTGAGGTCACTGAAGGCTCCACTGCCGCGGTCACTGGGGCCTCCTGTGCCCCAGTTCCGCTGGCACTGGAGCCTGGATGGGCTGCTTGGGATTCTGTGTCTCCCTCTCTGTTTTTCCCCGGGTGGTCTCTGGTTTGAGCACAGACCTGGAGGCTGCATGGCATTGTGTGTCTCCCTCTGTTTCTGTCCTTCCCCAGGAGTTTCCGTGCTGAGACCACAGAGCCTGGAAGCTGCTTCGAATTTTGTGTCTCCCTCTCTCTCTGTCCTTCCCCTCCACTTCTTTCAGGCACTGGGATTGCCGACTTCAGGCTCTGGGAGTGACTTTGACTTCAGTCACTGGGAGTGACGTCAGGAGTGACTTAAGTCACTGGGAGTGACTTCAGGAGTGTTCTGTTAATGGGAGTGACTTCAAGAGGGTCTTCCGTCAGTGTGTGTGACTTCGCGAGGGACTTCCGTCACTGGGAGTGACTTCAGTCATTGGGGTGACCGACTTCAGTCACTGGGCATGCCCTCAGGCCCTGGGCATGCCTGTGCCCTTCAGGCAGGGGGCTAGACTTCAGGCACAGGGTGAGAATTCAGGCATGGTGCAAGCCTTCATGCAAGGGGCGTGCCTGCAGGCACTGGGCGGGGCTCCATGCTTGTGGCAAGGCTTCAGGCACGGGGCTTTCCTTCAGGCACGGGCCTTGCCTGCAGGCAAGGGGCCTGAGTACAGGCACCTGGAGCTGTTTCAGGCAAGAGGCATGCCTTCAGGAACAGGGAGCGGCTTCAGGCACATGGAGCGTTTTGAAGCACGGGGCGCACCTTCAACCATGGAGCTTGTCTTCAGGCCCTGGGAGCACCTTCAGGTACAGTGAGCCGCCTCATGCACAGGGTGAGACTTCAGGCATGGCGAGCCTCTGTGCTCTTCAGGCACAGGGCGCGCCCTCAGGCACTGGGCGCACTCAGGCAAAGGGTGTGCCCTCACCCATGGGGTGAGCACTCAGAGAGTGCTTGTGCCTTTCAGGCAAAGGGAGTGCCTTCAGGAACCGGGAGTGCATTCAGGCACGGGGAGTGCCTTCAGGCATGGTGAGTGGCTTCAGCAACTGGAGGCTCTGTGCTGCCAGCACTGGGGCCTGGAGGCTCGGTGCTGGGAGCACCGGGGCCTGGAGGGGCTGCTTGGGATTCTGTGCCTCCCTCTCTGTCCTTCCCCAGGAGTCTCTGTGGTGAGACCACAGAGCCTGGGGGCTGCATGGGGTTCTGTGTCTCCTTCTGTCTCTGTCCTTCCCCGGGAGTTTCTGTGCTGAGACCACAGAGCCTGGAGGCTGCTTTGGACTTCTGTGTCTCACTCTCTCTGTCCTTCCCCTGCAATTTCTTCAGGCACTAGGAGTAACTTCAGACACTGAGTGTGACTTTGACTTCAGTCACTGTGAGTGACTATGACATCAGCCACTGGGAGTGGCTTTGACTTCAGCCCCTGGGAGTGACTTCAGTCCCTGGGAGTGACTTCCATCACTGGGAGAGGGACTTCGAGAGGGACTTCCATCACTGGGAGGGAATTCGCGAGTGACTTCCATCACTGGGAGTGACATCGGGAGTGACTTCTGTCACGGGGAGTGACTTCGGGAGAGACTTCCCTCACTGGGAGTGACATAGTGAGTGATTTCCGTCACTGGGAGTGACTTCGGGAGAGGCTTCGGTCACTTGGAATGACTTTGGGAGTAACTTCCTTCACTGGGAGTGACTTTGACTTCAGTCACTGGGAGTGACTTTGGGAGTGACTTCATGTACTGGGCATGACTCAGTCATTGGTGGTGACTGACTTCAGTCCCTGGGCATGCCCTCAGGCACTGGGCATGCCTGTGCCATTGAGGCATGGGGCGTGCCTTCAGGCAAGGGGTGTGCTTTCAGGCACTGGGCGGGGCTTCATGCAAGGGGCTTGCCTTCAGGCAAGGGGCTTGATTAGAGGCACATGGAGGTGTTTCAGGCAAGAGGCATGCCTTCAGGCAAAGAGAGTGGCTTCAGGCACACGGATTGTGGGGCTTGTCTTCAGGCACTGGGAGCCCCTTCAGGTACAGTGAACGGCTTCATGCACAGGGCGCGACTTCAGGCACGCGGAGTTCTGTGCTGTTCTGGCACAGGGTGCGTCATCAGGCACTGGACTCGCCATGAGGCACAGGGCGCCCTCAGCACGGGGTGTGCCGTCAGGCATGGGGCACGACTTCAGGGAGTGCCTGTGCCCTTGAGTCAAGTGGAGTGTTTTCTGGCATGGGGCTTGCCTTCAGGCATGTGGAGCATCTTCAGGCATGGGGCCCGTCTTCAGGCACAGGGAGCTCCTGTGCCATTCAGGTAAGGGGAGCACATGTGCCTCTCAACAAGGGATGCCCCATCATGCACAGGACGCTCATTGAGACTCACAGCATACCCTCAGGCATGGGGTGCACCTTCAGAGAGTACCTCTGCCTTTCAGGCAAAGAGAGTGCCTTCAGGCAGGGGGAGTGCCTTCCGGCACTGGTAGTGCCTTCAGGCATGGTGAGTGGCTTCAGGAAGTGGAGGCTCTGTGCGGCGAGCATAGGGCCTGGAGGCTTCATGGGATTCTGTCTCCCTCTCTCTCTGTCCTTCCCCAGGAGGCTCTATGCTGAGACCACAGAGCCTGGAGGCTGCTTGGAATTCTGTGTCTCCTTTTCTCTGTGTCCTTCCCCTGCAGTTCCTTCAGGCACTGGGAGTGCCGACTTCAGTCACTGGGAGTGACGACTGCAGTCACTAGGAGTAACTGCAGACACTGAGTGTGACTTTGACTTCAGTCACTGTGAGTGACTATGACATCAGTCACAGGGAGTGACTTTGACTTCAGTCACTGGGAGTGACGTCAGGAGTGACTTCAGTCACTGGGAGTGACTTCTGGAGTGACTTCTGTCACGGGGAGTGACTTCGAGAGGGACTACCGTCACTGGGTGTGACTTCGCAAGGGACTTCCATTTCTGGGAGTGACTTTTCCAGTGACTTCCGTCACGGGGAGTGGCTTCGGGAAAGACTTCCCTCTCTGGGAGTGACTTTGGGAGTAACTTTATTTACTGGGAATGACTTTGACTTTAGTCACTGGGAGTGACTTTGGGAGTGTCTTCATTCATTGGGCAAGACTTCAGTCATTGAGAGTGACTGACTTCAATCACTGGACATGTCCACAGGCACTGGGCATGCCTGTGCCCTTCAGGCAGGGGGCTAGCCTTCAGGCACAGGGTGAGAATTCAGGCATGGGGCAAGCATTCAGGCATGGGGCAAGCCTTCAGGCATGGGGCGTGCCTTCAGGCAAGGGGTGTGCCTTCAGGCACTGAGCAGGGCTTCATGCATGGGGCAAGGCTTCAGGCACCAGGCTTGCATTCAGGCACCGAGCTTGCCTTCAGGCAAGGGGCTTGAGTACAGGCACCTGGAGCTGTTTCAGGCAAGAGGCATGCCTTCAGGAACAGGGAGCAGCTTCAGGCACAGGGAGCGTCTTTAGGCACGTGGCGCACCTTCAACCATGGGGCTTGTCATCAGGCACTGGGAGCACTTTTAGGTACAGTGAGCGGCTTCAGGCACAGGGCACGACTTAAGGCACAGCACGGGGGAGTCTGTGCTCTACAAGCACGGGGCGCCCTCTGGCCAGGGGTGCGCTGTCAGTCATGGTATGCGCCTTCAGGGAGTGCCTGTGCCCTTCATTCAAGGGGAGCGCCTTCAGGCATGGAACACGCCTTCAGGCACATGGTGTGCCTTCAGGCACTGGGCGAGGCATCATTCATGGGGCGCTGCTTCAGTCAAGGGGCTTACTTTCAGGCAGTGGGCTTCCCTACAGGCATGTGGAGCTCTATCAGGCATAGGTCCTGTCTTCTGGAACAGGGAGTGGCCTCAGGCACAGGGAGAATCTTCACGCAAGGGGTGAACCTTCAGCCATGGGGCTTGTCTTCAGGCACTGGGAGCGCCTTCAGGCACAGGGAGCAGCTTCATGCAAGGGGTGCGCCTTCAGGCAAGGGGAGCATCTGTGCTCTTCAGGCATGGGGCACGCAGTCAGGCATGGGGCGACCCATCAGGCATAGGGAGTGGCTTCAGGCATGGTGCATGGCTTCAGATATGGGGCGTGGCTTCAGGCAAGAGGAGGTCCTGTGCCAATCAGGCAAGGGGGGCTCCTGTGACTTTCAGGCACAGAATGCCCCATCCTGCACAGGGAGCTCAGTCAGACTTAGGGCATGTCTTCAGGCATGTGGTATGCCTATAGAGAGTGCTGGTGCCTTTCAGGCAAGGGGAGTGCCTTCAGACAAGGGGAGTGCCTTCAGGCATTGGAGGCTCTGTCCTGTGATCACAGAGCATAGGGTTTCTGTGCTGGGAGTACAGAGCCTGGAGGAGCTTCTTGGGATTCTATGTCTCCCTCTCTGTCCTTCCCCAGGAGGCTCTGTGGTGAGAGCACAGAGCCTGGAGCCTGCTTGGGATTCTGTGTCTCCCTCTCACTCTGTCCTTCCCCTGGAGTGTCTTCAGGCACTGGGAGTGCCAATTTCAGGCACTGGGAGTGATGACTGCAGTCCCTGTGAGTGGAGACTCCAGTCACTGGGAGTAACTGCAGACACTGAGAGTGACTTTGACTTCAGTCTCTGGGAGTGACTATGACATCAGTCACTGGGAATGACTTTGGCTTCAGTCACTGGGAGTGACTTCGGGCGTGACTTCAGTCACTGGGAGTGACTTCGAGAGGGACTTCCCTCACTGGGAGTGACTTCGGGCGTGACTTCTGTCACGGAGTGACATCTGGAGTGACTTCCGTCACTGGCAGTCACTTCGGGTGTGACTTTCATCACTGGGAGTGACTTCGACAGGGACTTCCCTCACTGGGAGTGACTTTGGGTATGACTTCTGTCACTGGGAGTGATATGTGGAGTAACTTCCGTCACTGACAGTCACTTCGGGTTGACTTTCATCACTGGGAGTGACTTCGGGAGAGACTTCCGTCACTGGGAGTGACTTTGGGATGACTTTCTTCACTGGGAGTGACTTTGTCTTCAGTCACTGGGAGTGACTTTGACTTCATTCCCTGGGAGTGACTTTGGGAGTGACTTCATTCAATAGGCATGACTTCAGACATTGGGAGTGAATGACTTCAGTCACTGGGTATGCCCTCAGGCACTGGGCATGCCTAACCCTTCAGGCAAGGGGCGAGCCTTCAGGCATGGGGAGAGCCTTCAGGCAGGAGGAGCCTTCAGGCAAGGGGCAAGGCTTCAAGCAAGGGGCCTTCAGGCAAGGGGCAAGCCTTCAGGCAAGGGGTGAGCCTGCAGGCATTGGACCTGCCTTCAGGCATGGGAAATGGCTTCATGCTCGGGGCATGGCTTTAGGCAAGGGGCTTGCCTTCAGGTAAGGGGCTTGTCTTTAGGCATGGGGCATGCCTTCAGGCCCTGGGCATGCCTTCAGGCACAGGGAGCGGCTTCAGGCAAGGGGCTTGTCTTCAGGCATGGGGAGCGCCTTCAGGTATGGGGAGCAGCTTCAGGCATGGGGTGTGCCTTCAGGTACTGGGAGCGTCTGTGCCCTTCAGGACACTTTCCATGGAAAGTAACGCTGTACCACTTCTCTCCCCACATGTGTGTGGTCATATCAGATTTAGGAATTTTGTCCTCATTGAGAGAGAGAGAGAGAGAGAGAGTGAGAGAGAGAGAGAGAGAGAGAGAGAGAGAGAGAGAGAGAGAGAGAGAGAGTGTCTTAGCTAGTGTTTGGGTTTGGGCCAGGGACTTAGATAGGACTGAATGGACAGGAGACCTGTGATCACCCTGGAAGGCTGCAGTGAGGGCCCATGCACTAATGCGTGTAAGGTTTAGGATTATGGTAAGAGTTGGTGTGAACTGTAGGTTGAGGGGTATGGTGCGGGTCAAGGTTACTGTTAGGTTTAGGTCCCAGGAGGTTGTAGGCGGTGAACCCCTAGCAGTGCAGTGGTCTCCACATAGGGTTGAATGGAGACTGCATGAAAGCCTCTAGTTCAGGCTTCGTCTTTCCATGCCAGAGCCGACCTCCCGTGTGTGCCACTCTTCAGTTGGGCCTCAGCACCCTCCTTGAGAAATTCCATGCCAGCAGTGGAATTGACATGATGATGTTCCAATTCCATACCGAATAATACTTCAGGGTTCTGGGCCCTATGGGCGTGATGTTCTCAGAATTCGGAACTCGATCCCCATTGGGAGAGAGCCATCGCTAGGGTTAGGGTATGTTCCAGCGACATAAGCACGGCTGAAGCGACACCAGTCCCTTGAGCTACATGGAGGGCTGAATAGGGCGCATGCACAGGTGCAGGTCAGATGTAGGGTTACGGTTAGAGTTGGTGAGTTTGGTGTGTATAGTTATGTTCATTGTTTTAGTTTTGTTCATAGTTATGTTCATGGTGAGGTTGGTGTGTATAGTTATGTTCATTATTTGGTTTGGGGTTAAGTCCTAGGTGGCTCCAAGCGATAAATGAACAGCAATGCAGTCAGCTTCCCAGAGGGCTCAGTGGAGGGCATATTGCAGGTTGTCTGTCATGCTTAGTCTTTGTTTGCCAGGGCAAGCCTCCATCGTAGGCCATTCTTTGAGCCTCAGCAACTACTTCTGCAGCAACATCTGGGCTTTGGATATTACATGGTGATATTCTGCATTCCACGCTGAGTAATACTCCTCCTCCTCTGGACTCCATGTGTGTGGTATCCTCAGACTAAAGAATTGAGTCACCATCAGGAGAGAGCCTTAGTTTGAGTTAGGGTTTGCTTCAGGGCCATAAGCAGCGCTGAAGCAACACTACTCATGTGATCTACATGGGGTGTTGTATGAGGGACCATGCGCACGTGAGGGTCTAGTGTAGGATTAGCATTAGATTTGGAGTGAGGTTTAGGTTGAGGAGTACTGCGAGGGTCATGATTAGGGTTAGGGTCCAGGAGGCCCTAGGTGCTGAAACCCAAGCAGTGCAGTGATCTCCCTGGAGGGCTGAGGGAGGTCGCATTGGAGGGTGCCGGCCAGGCTTAGTCTTTCGGGGCTAGGGCCATTCTCAGATATGGACCACACTTTGGTTGGGCCTCAGCAACCCCCTTGTGCAGCTCCCTCTGGGCTTTGGAAATTACCTGGTCATGTTCCACGTTCCATGCCGAGGAATCCGTCTCCTCTTCTGAACACCACGTGTGTGGTTTGCACAGAAGTAAGTATTAGGTCACCATGGGGAGACAGCCTAAAATGGAGTTAGGGTTCAGTCCAAGGACATAAGCAGGGCCGAAGCGACAGCAGTCCCGTGATCTCCCTGGAGGGCTGAAGAGAGGGTCCCTGAGAGGGTGCAAGTCAGTTGTAGGTTATGTTTAGAATAGGGGTGATGTTTAGGTTGAGGGGTACTTTGAAGGTCATGGTTATTGTTAGGTCTCACGAGGCTCTAGGTGCAACAACCCCAGGAAGGATGTGGTCTCCCAGAAGGGCTGAGTGGATCCCACATGGGATTGTGCTGATCAGGCTTTGTCTTTGAGTGCCCGATCAAGCCTCTCGTGTGAGTCACTCTTCAGTGTGGCCTCAGGAACCCCCTTGTGCAGCTCCTTATGGGTAATGGAAATGACACGATTTGCTCCAAGATCCATGCTGAGGAATCCTGCAAAGCTTTGGGCCCCATGTGTGTGGTCTCTGAGAGTTAGGCATTGGATCCCCATTCGGATTCAGCCACAACTAGGGTTAGGGTTCGGTCCAGGGAGGTAAGCAAGGCTGAAGCAACAGCAATCCCATTACCTACATGGAGGTTTGAATGAGGGCCCATGAGCGGGTGAGGGTCAGGTGTAGGGTGTCAGGTGAAGCCTTAGAGTTGGGGTAAGGTTGAGGTTGAGGAGTATGTTGATGGTCACGTTTACGGTTTGGGTTAGGTTCCAGGAGGTATGAGGTACTGTACCCCAAGCAGTCCAGTGGTCTCACTGGAGGAATCAGTGGAGGGCAAATGGTAGGTTGCTGCTCAGGCTTAGTCTTTGGGTGCCGAAGCCAGCATCAGTTGTGGGGCAATCTTCAGATGGGCCTCAGCAAACCCTTTTTGCAGCTTCCTCTGGGCTTTGTAAATTACCTGTCGATGTTCCACGTTCCATGTGAGTAACACTGCAGCACTTCTGGGCCCCATATGCATGGTGACTGAGACTTAGGAATTTGTTCCTCGATGGGAGAGAGCCATTACTAGGGTTAGGTATTGGCCCAGGGATGTAGATAGGGCCAAATCCACATGAGTCCGTGATCATTCTGGAGGACTCCATAGGGCCCATGCTTGGGGGCGGGTCATGTGTAGGGTTAGCGTTAGAGTTGGTGTGAAGTTTAGGTTGAGGTGTATGGTGAGGGTCAAGTTTAGTGTTAGTGTTAGGTCCCAGGAGGTTCCAGGCAGTGAACGCCTAGCAGTGCAGTGGCCTCCACAGAGGGCTGAGTGGAAGCTGCATGGAAGTCTAAAGCTCAGACTAAGTCTTTGCGTCCCAGGGCAGCATCCTATGTGTGACACTCTTCAGTTGGGCCTCAGCAACCTCCTTGTGCAGCTCCATCCCAGCAGTGCAAATGAAATGATGATGTTCCAATTCCATCCTGAAGAATACTGCAGGGGTTTGGACACTATGTGCATGGTGTTCTCAGAGTTAGGAACTGGATCCCCTTTGGGGGAGAGTCATAGCTAGGGTCAGGATTCGGTCCAGGGACATAAGCAGGGCCGAAGCAACACCAGTCCCATTATCTACATGGAGGGCTGAATGAGCACCCATGCAGGGGTGCAGGTCAGGTGTAGCGTTACCTTTAGAGTTGGGGTGAGGTTGAGGATGATGTGTATGGCTCTTGTCAATATAATGGTTAGGTTTTGTCCCAGGTCCTCCAGAAGCTGAAGCACCAGCAGTGCTGGTCTTCCTGCAGGGTTCAGTGGTGAGCACATAGGAGGGTGTAGGTCATGCTTAGTCTTTGAGAGCCAGGGTGAGCCTCCTTTGTGGGCCACACTTTGGTTGAGCCTCAGGAACCGCTTCTGAAGCAACATCTGGGCTTTGGATATTACATGGTGATATTCCACGTTCCATGCCGAGGAATCCGCCTCTTCTTCTGGAAGGGAGATATCCTCAGACTTAATAATCGGGTCACCATCTGGAGACAGCTTTAGATAGAGTTGGGTTTCAGACCAGGGCCATAAGGAGGGCCAAAGTTACCCCATTCCACTTACTTCCATGGGGTGATGAATGATAGCCAGTGTGCAGGTGAGGGTCAGGTGTAGGGTTAGTGTTAGTGTAGGAATGAGTTTGAGGTTCAGGGTATGGTGAGAGTCACGGTTAGTGTTAGGGTTAGGGCCCAAGAAATTCCAGGTGGTGAACCCCTAGCATCGCAGTGGTCTCCACGGAAGGCTGAGTGGTGGCTGCATGGGAGCCTTCAGTTCAGACATTCTTTGTGTTTCAAGGCCAGCCTCCCATGTTGCCACTATTCATTTGGGTCTCAGCAACCTCCTCAGGCAGCTCCATCCGAGAAGTGGAAACGAAATGATGATGCTCCAATTCCATACCGAGTAATACTGTAGGGGTTTTGACCTATATGCGTGGTGTTTCAGAATTAGGACCTGGATACCCATTGGGAGAGAACCACGGATAGGGTGAGGTTCTGTCCAGGGACATAAGCAGGGCTGAAGAGAAACCAGTCCTGTTATCTCCATGAGGGCCTGTATGAGGGCCAATGCACGGGTAAGGGTCAGGTGTAGGGTTAGCATTAGCGTTGGGGTGAGGTATAGGTTGAGTAGTATGGGGAGGGTCATAGTTGGCATTATGGCTAGGTTCCAGGAGGCCCAAGGTGCTGAATCCAAGGCAGTGCAGTTGTTTCCCTGGGGGACCAAGAGGAGGGCGCATGGGAGGGTGCCGGTCATGCTTATTCTTTGGGTGCCAAGGCCAGCCTCTTGTGTGGGCCACTCTTCGGTTGGTCCTCAGCAACCCCCTTGTGCAGGTCCCTCTGGGCATTGGAAATGGTATGTTGATGTTCCCCGTTCCATGCCAAGTAAGCCTGCACCGCATCTGGGCCCCATGTACGTGGTTTTCTCCGAGTCAGGAATTGGGTCCCCATCGGGAATGAGCCATAGCTAGGGCAAGGGTTTGATCCAGGGACGGGACGTAAGCAAGGCTGAAGAAACAACAATCCCTTTACCTCCATGGAGGGCTGAATGAGGGCTCATGCACGGATGCGGGTCATGTGTAGGGTTAGCGTTAGACTTAGGGTGAGGTTCCAATTGAGGAGTATGGAGTGGGTCATGAATAGGGTGAGGGATAGCTCCAAGGAGTCCCCAGATGATGAACCCCATGCAGTGCAGTGGTCTGGGAGGGCTCAGTGGAGGGCACATGGGAGGGTGCTGGTCAGGTTTAGTCTTTGGTTACTGGTGCCAGCCTTGCATGTGGGCCACTTTTGGGCCTCAGCAAGCACTTTGGCACCTCCCTCTGGTATTTGGACATGACATGGTGGTGGTCCATGCTCCATGTGGAGTAATCCTGCACCGCTTCTGGGCCACAGGTGCATGATATTCTCTGCATTAGGAATTGGATCCCCATCGGGATAGAGAAATAGGTAGGATTACAGGTAGATCCAGGGACATAAGCAAGGCCGAAGAAACAACAGTCCATTTATCTCCATTGAGTATGAATGAGGGCCATGCGCGGTAGCAGGTCAGGTGTAGGGTTAGTGTTAGAATTGGGGTGAGGTTTCGGTTGAGGAATACAGCGAGGGTCATGGTGAGGGTTAGGGGTAGGTTCCAGGAGGCGCTTAAGTGCAGAAACCTAAGTAGTGCAGTGGTCTCCTAGAGGGTTGAGTGGAGGGTGCAAAGGATGGTGCCATTCCTTCTTAGTCTTAGGGTGTCAAGGCCCTCCTTGGGTGCAGGACACTCCTTAGTTGGGCCTCAGCAGCGCCCTTGTGCAGCTCCCTCTGAGCTTTGGAAATGACATGGTGATGTTCCAGGTTCCAAGCCGAGTGATTTACACCATGAGCGTGCTGTTGTCAGTCATTGGAATTGGGTTGCCATGAGGAAGGAGACTTAGCTAGGGTTAGGGTTCAGTGCAGTGACATCACCAGGGCAGAGTGACTCCAATCTCATGAATTTCATGGAGGGCAGAAGTGAGAAAACTTGCGAGGGTACCGGTCTGGTATAGAGTTAGTGTGAGAGATAGGTTTAGGTTTAGGTTGAGGGCTAGGGTCAGGGTTCTGGTTAGGGTTGGGGATAAGTCCCAGGAGGCTCCAGATGCTGAACCCACAGCAGTGCAGTGGTCTCCCCGAAGTGCGGACTGGAGTACACAATGAATGCTGCGGGTCAGGATTAGTCTTTCTGTTGCCAGGCCAGACAACTGTTTCTGGCAGTCTTCGGGTAAGCCTCAGGAATGCTCTCAGGCACAACGGAGGCTGCCGGTCCGGATTAGTCTTTGGGTTCCAAGGCTAGACAAGTGCGTTGGACACTCTTTGGGGGAGACCTCAGGAATCCTCTTATGCAGCAGCAGCCGGGCTTTGGAAATGACATGGTGATGTTCCACGTTCCACGCCGAGTAATCCTGCACTGCTTCTCGACCCCATGTGCATTCTGTTG
Source organism: Neofelis nebulosa (assembly GCF_028018385.1). Classification (NCBI taxonomy): domain Eukaryota; kingdom Metazoa; phylum Chordata; class Mammalia; order Carnivora; family Felidae; genus Neofelis; species Neofelis nebulosa. The sequence goes on from NC_080787.1 coordinate 1,175,106, forward strand.
TCAGACATTGGAATTGGGCACCCATGGGGAGTGAGTTTTAGCTAGGGTTAGGGTTCAGTGCAGGGATGTGGCCAGGGCCAAAGGACTCCAGTCTCATGATCTCCCTTGAGGGCTGAAGTGAGGGCACATGCGCTTGTATGGGTCTGGTGTAGAAGTACTATGAGATATATGGTCAGGTGAGATTGAGGGTTATGCTCAGGGTTATGTTTAGGGTTAGTGTAGGTCAAAGAAGGATCCAGGCGCTGTACCCACAGCAGTGCAATTGTTTCCCCGAAGGGCAGAGTCAGTGCACAATGGAGGCTGCTCGTCAAAATTAGTCTTTGGGTTCCAAAGACGGACAACTCTGTAAGGTCTGGTGTAGATAGGTGGGTCCAGTGTGATAGAAAATGTTAGATTTAAGTTGAGGGTTATTGTTAGGGTTATGGTTAGGTTTAGAGTTAGGTCCCAGGAGTCTCCAGGCGCTGAACCACAGCAGTGCAGTTGTCTCCCGGAAGGGTTGAACGGACTGCACAACGGAGGCTGCGGGTCAGGATTAATCTTTGGGTTCTAAGGACAGACAACTGTATCTGGTCTGGAGTAGATAGATGTGTCTAGTGTGAGTGATAGGGTTAGGTTTAGGTTGAGGGTTAGCATATGGTCCTGGTTAGCATTAGGGTTAGGTCCCAGGAGGTTCCACGCACTGAAACCACAGCAGAGCATTTGTCTCCCCGAAGGGCAGAAGGGAGTACACAAAGGAGGGTGCTGGTCAGGATTAGTCTTTTGGTTCCAAGGCCAGACAACTGTATGGGCCACCCATCGGTTAGGCCTCAGGAATCCTCTTGTGCAGCTGCAGCCGCGGTTTGGAAATACATGGTGATGTCCACATTCCATGCTGAGTGTTCATGAACCGTTTCTGGTCCTGGTGTGTGTGCTGTTATCAGTCTTTCGATATGGATCCCCATGGGGAGAGGGCCTTAGGTTTATAGTTTTAGATTTAGCGGGTAGAGTTAGAGCGTTAGGATGAGTGTTTTAGGGTTAGAGTTAGAGGCTTAGGGTTAGAGAGTTAGGGTCAGGCTAGGGTTAGTTCGGGTTATGTTTACGTTTACGGTTAGTTAGAGGTAGGGCTATGGTTAGGGGAAGGGTGGCGGCAGGATTTAGCATTAGGGTTATGGTTAGGGTTAGGTGTTAGGTTTAGGTGGTGGGATTTTGTTTAGTGATAGGTTTAGGAGTTGGGCAAGGAGTAGGTCATGCTTGCACCCCTACTTTGAGCGGGAAGGTGTTCATGCGTGGACACCACCCTCCATGTTTGAGGGATTGTGTTCTTCTATCACCCCAGTCTCTCTGCACTGCAGGTTGTTCTTGCCTCGCCCATTCCAGCTTTGCTCTGGAGTTTTTCACACCATCACCCCACACTCTCTCGGTATGGTAGGATTTCACGTACCACCCAATCCTTTTTGGTGCATGGGTTGTGTTCACACATGCAACCCTCCACACCTTCTGCGTGCGATGGTGTCACCCATGAGCCTCACCACTCCTTAGATTGGGATTACTGATGCCAGTATTAAATCTGATACTGATGCCAGTATTAAATCATGAATATCTATTTTCAATTTCACAACTGAAAAAGTAGGCGTTTCTTAAGGTAAGTTTTATGTTTAGGATTAATGTTAGGTGTCAGTTAAGGTTTAGCGCATGGTGCAATCCCCCTTGGTGTTGGATGGCTTCCCGATTGTGTCACATCTGCTTCCCTTTATCCACGATGTACCAGTGATAGTCCTTTTAATACAGATGTTTTCCTTGGCACCTGGATGTCTCTGAGTTAAGCGTCCCGCTTTGTCTTGGTTCATGGGCTCTCGGTTTCTGGTTTGAGCCCTGAGTAGCTTCTGTGCTGATGGCTCTGAATCTGGAGCCTGCTTCAGATACTATCTCTCTCTCTCTCTCTCTCTCTCTCTCTCTCTCTCTCTGCCCATGGCCCACTTGTGTTCTTTGTGTCTTTCAAAAATTGATGTACCTAAAATCATTTTCAATCCGATGTTTCCCGGATGGCTCTTTTCACTTTCATTGCTGAAGAAGAAGGCGTCTGTCTCATTCATTGTTCTTTTGTTATCTTTGGCATAGCTGACAACATATACGACATTTCCCCAGCCAGCATCGGGGATGCTCAGCATTTCTTCTACCAGCCGGACACCTCTCATCCACTGTAACACTGCATTCCTCTAGAGCATCCCACATGCTCTCGGAAACTGGACTGTAACTGTGGATGGTAGCACTGTCCCATAGTCTTCTGATGGTATTTCAGGAGGTTCTTCATTCGCACCTTTGGTTACCTGAGTGTCTTCTGACATCTCTCGTATTTCCACTAGGCCGCTGCTATGATGTTCAACAGGGAACCCGAAGCACACAGGGATTCAGGGGCAGACCAACTACCGCTTGGCTCCCACAAATGGTCACCTTGGAACTCTTTATGGAAGAGGAGAAAACACCCACCACCACCATTTCATAACCCTGCACCGAATGTGGAGACAACAATCACCCACCCCCAAAAGGAAACTCTAGCAGGGTACATGTATCAAACCTAAGGTGTTGGTTATGTACTTTGGATCAATAAGGGAGGTTATACTTTTGACTGGTAAGTGTACATCTAAATCCCTCAGAGAGGATATTCTCTGAGGTCACCCCAACCTAAATTGTTGGCCCATGGGGAGATGTGTTGTCCCTATTGACTGTATTGATGTTGTCTCTGTAGGCCAGTGAATTAAAGCTCCATAGGGTCTTATCCTGTTCTTGCCTCTTCACGGGAAGGTCCATTTCACTGATTGAAAGAGACACCAAGGGAGTAGTGTTGCCACTATGAAATCTGACGTTTCATGAATGAGTCTTTTCACTTTCATGGCTGAAGAAGCAGCATCTCTTATGATGAGGGTTTGGGTTTGGATTACCCTGATGATTAGGATAAGGGTTAGGTCATGCTTGCACCCCCCATTTTGGCAAGGGAGGAAGGTCACACCTGACCCCCGCCACCCTCCTTGTGGAAGGGTGTTCAGGCATGCAGCCTGCCTCCCCTCCATAAGGGAGTAGTGATGCCACTACTTAATGTGTTGTTTTATGAATGGCTCTTTTCACTTTCACAGCTAAAGAAGCAGGCATTTCTTAAGGTAAGTGTTATGGTTAGGATTGCCGTTCATGGTTAGTGTAAGGGATAGGCCATGCCTGCACCCTCCCTTGGAGTGGGAGGGCATTCACACATGAGCCACGCCCCCCTCATCTCGGCAGGGTGTTCACCAATAGGAACCAGTTCCCTTCAGCGGGGGGGATGTTGATGTATGCGCCTGCACCCATCTCGTGTGCGAGGGTGTTCATAGGTGGACACCACAACCCTTGGCGAGGGAGGGCATTTGTCCATGCACCATGCCCTCCTTGGCTCAGGAGGTGTTCACGCATGAGCACAGTGCCCCCTTGGCTTGGGAAGGTGTTCAGGTAAGTGCATGAACCTGCCCCCCAGCCTGGGAGGGGGTTCACGCATGTGCCCTCCCCCCTCAGGTGCTGGAGGGGGTCACTTGTGCACAGCACCACTAGTCAGCAAGGGAGTAGTGATGCTACTATTAAATCTGACGTTTCATGGACGGCTGTTTTCACTTTCACAGCTGAAGGAGCATGCATCTCTTAAGGTCAGAGGTAGGGTTAGCATTACAGTTAGGGGTTAACATAAGGGCTAGGTCATGCTTGCTCTCCCCCCTCAGCATGGGAAGACTTCACGCATTACCCCACTATCCTGAGCAAGGGAGAGTGTTCACCCTTTCACCCCAACCCCTGAGAGTGGTAAAATATTGAAGCACGTCCTCCACTCCACTTCTGCTGGGGAGGGCTTTCACACATGCGTAGATCCCCCCTTCGGGACAGATTGTTCACATATGTGCATGACCACCTGTCGGGTCGGGAGGGTGTTCACTCATGGGCACACCCCACCTCTGCATGGGAGATGGTTCATGCGTGTGTCTTGCTCACCTCAGCAGGGAGGGTTTTTACGCATGTGCACAGCCCCACCTTGGTGTGGGAGGAGGTCACCCATGCAGATTGCCACTTTTCAATGAGGGAATAGTGATGCCATTATTAAATGTGACGTTTCATGAATGGTTATTTTCAATTTCACAGCTGAAGTAGCAGACAACTCTTAAGGTAAGTGTTCGGGTTAGCATTACCATTAACGGTTAGGGTAAGGGTTAGGTCATGCTTCCACACCCACCCCCCATCTCTAGTGTGTATGCACGCAATAGCACCGCCCCTCAGTGTGGGAGAATATTCGTGCGTGTGTCCCGCCCCCTTCAGCGTGGGAGGGTGTTCACACATATGCCCCATCCTCTTCAGCTTGGAAGTGCGTTCACGCATTCTCACATTTGCACCACCCGTCCCAAGTTGAGGGAGGGTGTTTCCACATGTGCCCTGTCTCCCTCGGCATGGGAGGTGGTTCACACATGCTCCTCATCCCCTCAGTAATGGAGGGTGTCACCCATGAACAGTGCCACCCCTCGGAGAGGGAGTACTGTTGCCACTATTAAATGTCACCTTTCATCAATGATTCTTTTCACTTTCACAGCTGAAGAAGTATGCATCACTTAAGGTAAGGGTTAGGGTTAGCATTACATTTAGGCTTTAGGGTAAGGTTTAGGTCATGCTTGCTCCGCCTCTCTGCGAGAGGTGTTTCACTAATACTCCCTGCCCCCCCTTGGCACAGATGGGCACAGCCCTCTGTCCGTGTAGAATGGTGTTCTCACGCACAACCCTCCTTGGCGATGGAGGGCTTTTGTTCACGCACCCTGCCCCATTAGTGCGGGAGTTTGTTCTCACGTGTGTAAGGCCCCCCTCGTGGAGGAATGGTGTTCACCCATGTGCACCATCCCCCCACTTTGGCACACATGCACAAAACTCCTGCTCCAAGAGGTAGGGCGTTTCCACATGAGCACAATCCCCATCAGTGAGGGAGGGCATGCATGCATGCTCCTTGCCCACTACCGCAGGAGGCTGTACAGGCATGCGCACAGCCCCCCCTACTGGTGTATGTTCACGCATGCACACAGCCACCCTCAATGAGGGAAGGCATTTGCACATGCGCCCCCCTCCCCTGGGCAAGGAAGGGTGTTCAGGCATGCACAGAACCACCACCTCAGCCAGGGAGGTCGTTGGTGCATGCACCCTGCCCCACTTAGCACAGGAGGTGGTTCAGGCTTTCGCCTGGCCCCTGTCAGCATGTGAGTCGGTCACCCATGCTCAGCGCCACCCCTCAGGGAGGAAGTACTGATGTCACTATTGAATGTGATGTTTCATGAATGGTTCTTTTCACTTTCACAGCTGAAGAAACGCAGCCAGGGAGGGCGTTGACATATGCTCCCCGCTCCCCTCGCCAGGATGGTGTTCACGCATGTGCAAAGCCCCCCCCTCCTTGCCAAAGGGGGTTCAGGCATGCCCATAACCCCCGCTCTGTGAGGCAGACCATTTGTACAGGCACACAACCCTCCCTCAGCAAGGGACAATGTTCATGCTTGGCCCCACTCACCTCAGTGGGAAGGGTGTTCACACATGCACATAACCCCCCTCAGCATTGGAGGGCATTCAAACATATGCCCCCCCCCACTTGACACCAGAGGTGGTTCAGGATTCTGCCTTGCCCCTGGTTGGTGTGTGAGATGGTCACCCATGCACAGTGCCACCTTTTAGGGAGAGAGTAATGATGTCACTATTAAATGTGATATTTCACGAATGGTTCTTTCACTTTCACAGCTGAAGAAACACACATCTCTTAAGGTAAGTGTTAGGGTTGGCACTGACATAAGGCGTAGGGTAAGGCTAAGGTAGTACTTCCTCCACCCTGGGTATGAGAGGTTTTCAAGCATTAGCGTCCCCCCCCCTTTGGACAGGAGGGGGTTAACACATGCGCCCCTCCACATCAAGGGAGGGGGTCACCATTGCGCCACTGTCTCTGCAATGGAGGGGTGTCACTCATGTTCTTTCCCACACCTTGGCACGGGAGGGGATCATGCATGTGCCCCTTCTGCACCCCTTCTTCGGCGATGTAGCCTTGATGTTTCTTTTAGGCCAGACGTATTTTGCACTGCCTCAGCCGCTCAGTGGATTAAGTGTCCCACTTCAGGTCATAGTCTCACAGTTTGTGGTTTCGAACCCTCGCTTCACCTCTATGCTGATGACTCTGAACATGGAGCCTGCTTCAAATACTGTGTCTCACTCTCTGTCTGCCCCTTCCCCACGTGTGTTCTGTCTCTGTCTGTCTGTCTGTCTGTCTCTCTCTCTCAAAAAACAGTGAAGCTAAAAACATTTTAAAGCAGCTCCATCAGTCTACTTGTCTTCTTGCTCTATTCCCGCCTCTTCATGGGAAGGTCCATTTCACCGATTGGAAGAGACAGTAAAACCCTCGTGTGGTCATTCAAATGAGTCACTATTTAGGAAACAAGTGATTATGCTACTTTTCCACGGTCAGGATACCATGGCCATTTCATGAATGTCCCTAGGCAGGCGGGGCCTCTAAAACTAGAAATGCTAGAGGTGATTTTACTGGTAAGCAGGTGGGGTTTGTGTTCACTGAGTTACTTTTACTTCCTTTCATCTTTCCTTGATTGCCTATCTGTGTTGGGTCAACAATTGGTTTGGTATTGACTTTACAGTTAGGTTATTTTTATCTCGTGGTTAACTATCCATGGTTATCCGCTCTGATAGAGCTTAAGCAAGTACAAATATTTCTTGTTGCACATACTAGCATTATTGTTTCCTGTGTACCTGCAGCTGTTTCTCCCGGCCCACGGGGAGCAATCACTTCCCATCCAGCACCACCTGCTTTGTCTTCCTATGCCTAGCAGTGCACGTGCCGGTGCCTGCAGAACTTCCCTTGTTTCTCTGTCAGCTGAGTCTGAATGGGCTTCCTCTCCCACTCATCCCTACTTCTCATCTCTTTAATGGATGACACACATCGCTGAAGGTCACAGTGAAGTCTCAAACTTCAGTATGTGGATTACGTGGCACCATTTTACAGTCTCACTTGATTACCCCCTTTCTTTAAAAATTACTTCCCTCCTCCTCCCACCGTCTGGGCCGCTGCTCACCAGTGTCTCTGTTGGTAGGTCCTCATCTTCTTCCTGCCCCCCATCTGCTTTCCATCCGCCCTTACTCTGGGGTGATCTCAGCCAGCCTCAGGCTTCTATATGCCAGCATCTGGGGCCTCTAAGTCTTTATGCGCTGCCCACAGCTGTTCATGTCTCCAGACACCTGACTCCAGCTGTGCACCACACAGGTGCTACCCTCCCCAGACTCTGCTACCTCCTTGTAGGCCTCTCTTATTCCCCTCCCCTTTTGTACTGGGCTGCTGCCACACTGGCCCCTCCCTGTTCCCTGAGCTTGTCAGGCACATACTCCTGCATCAGGTCTTTGCACTCACTTTGCCTCGCTCTGTCGGGGATATACTTCCACGTGTCAACAAGACATACTCCCTCATTTCCGTCATAACCTTGCTCTGACATCACCTGCTCAGTGGAGTCTCTGCTAGCTCTCTATGTAAAACTGAAAACTGTTCCTTCTCCGACCTGAACACCCGATATCCCTTCCCTGCATTCTTTATCTTCCTGGCCCTTGGCACCATCTGTTTTTCTTTCTTGCTTGCTGGATGTCGCCTCCTGCAGTCCCTGCCAGATTGTTGGCTCCATGGGGCCCAAAGACCAAACTCTCTTTGTTTAGGGCTGGTTCCTTAGGGCCCTCGAACAGTGCCTAACTCCTTCAAAGGCTCACACACCATTTGCTGAGCAAATAAATATTAGGATTTCGTATTATTCTGCTGGGCCCGCCATCACAATGTACCACAGACTGGGTGGCTTAAGCAACAGAAATTGATTTATTTATTTTCTCACACTTCAGATCAAGGTGTGGCCAGGGTGGGTGTCCTCTCCCCATGACTGGTGGATGTCCTCCTTCCCACTGTCTTCACGTGGTCTTCCTTCTGTGTGTGTAGTTGCCCGCTCTCTTCCTATAGGACACCGGTTATCAGACTAGTGTCCCTCCCCGCAAATGAGCTCATTCGACCTCCACTTTACCTTTCAAGATCTGGTATCCAAGTACAGTCCCATGGGTAGTTAGGACTTCAATGTATGGATTTTTGGGGCAAATCCATTCCATAACAGGTTTCTGTCTGTTGTACCTAGTCACTACCTACACGGGTTTTTTTTTTCTCTATGCCCTTGTGCCCATTATTTGCTCACACAGTGCTAATCCCAGTTTGCCCTTAGCCCAAGTTATAACTCTGTTTATTTATTTGTATAGGCTTGCATCTTTCCCTTTATCAAATGGAAAACTGTTGCCAAAGCAGTTATTTTCTGTTTTATAGGAAAACTAAACTTTTATGTCCTTATGGCATTTATGTTATATACTATTCACTTTTGTTTAATGCTATTTGTGTGTGTGTGTGTGTGTGTGTGTGTGTGTGTGTGTGTGTGTGTTTGCAACTAAGCGAAATGTGCAATATATGGTCATTTACATAGATTCACTAATTTAGGCAAAGTCAGCCATAAACAAATGCAATACATTATGTCCAAAGTAGTCAAGCAGATTTTGCATCATGAGTAAAAGTTGCTTTATCTTAAATGAATTTGCTTTTCTCTTTTATTTTTAACAAGCCAAGTCAAAGGTGAATATATTCTTTCTGCTCACCTTGAGGCAGGGCAAGAGCAGATTTGTGTCAGAGCGCACTGTCCGTATTTATGAGAAACTAGGGAAATTAAGAAAGCCACTTAGGTACAAATCTTAGTGGGGACTCATGACTGGCAGCTTTTCAACAATATTCTGTTGGGATGTCTTTTATTTACTGGGTTAATTTTTTTTTTAATTTTTAGTTAATTTATTTTTTAAATTTACATCCAAGTTAGCATAATGTGGAACAATGATCTCAGTAGTAGATTACTTAAAGTCCCTTATCCATTTAGCACATCAGCCCTCCCACAGTCCCTCCAGTAACCCTGTTTATTCTCCACATTTAAGAGGTTTTTTTTTTATGTTTTTGTCCCCCTCCATGTTTTTATATTATTTTGCTTCCCATCCCTTGTATTCATCTGTTTTGTATCTTAAAGTCCTCATATGAGTGAGGTCCTATAATATTTGTCTTTCTCTGACTAAATTCCCGTAACATAATAGCCTCTAGTTCCATCCATGCAGGTTAAATGGCAACATTTTATTTTTTTGGATTGCTAAGCAATACCCTATTGTGTGTGTGTGTGTCTGTTTGTGTACACCACATCTTCTTTATCCATTCATCCATCAATGAACATTTGGGTTTTTTCTAAACTTTAGCTGTTGTTGATGGTGCTTCTATAACTTTGGGGTTCACTTTTCCCTTCAAAATAGCACATCTGTATCATTTGGATAAATACCTAGTAGTGCAACTGCTGGGTTGTAGGGTAGTTCTCTTTTTCATTTTGTGAGGAGCCTACCTACTGGTTTCCACAGTGACTGTGCCAGTTTGCATTCCCGCCAGCAGTGCAAGAGTTCCTCTTTCTCCGCTTCCTCACCAACATCTGTTGTTGCCTGAGTTGTTAGTGTTAGCCATTCTCACGGGGTGAGGTGTTATCTCATTGTGTTTATGATTTGTACTTCCATGATGATCAGTGATGTTGAGCATTTTTTCATGTTTCATTTGGCCATCTGAATGTCATCCTTGGAAAGTGTTTGCTCATGTCTTTGCTCATTTCTTCACTGGATGACTTGTTTTTTGGGTATTGAGTTCGACATGTTCTTCATAGATTTTGTATACTAATCCTTTATCTCATATGTCGTTTGCAAATATCTTCTCCCATTCTGTTGGTTGCCTTTTAGTTTTGCTGATTGTTTCCTTCACTGTGCAGAAGCTTTTTATTTTGATGAGGTCCTAATCGTTCATTTTTGCTTTTGTTCCCCTTGCCTCTGGAGACTTGTTGACTAAGAAGTTGTGGAAGCAAACATCAAAGAGGTTTCTGCCAGCTTTCTCCTCGAGGGTTTTGATGGCTTCCTATGTTACATTTAGGTCTTTCATCCATTTTTGAGTGTCTTTCATCCATGTTAAGTGTGAGAAAGTGGTCCAGACTCATTCTTCTGTATGTCGCTGTCCAGTTTTCCCAGCACTCTTTCTGAGGAGACTGTATTTATTCCATTGGATATTCTATCCTTTTTGTCAAAGATTAGTTGGCCATAGGTTTCTGGGTCCATTTCTGTGTGCGTATTCTCTTCCACTCATCTGAGTGTCTGTTCTTGTGCCAAGAGCATACTGTCTTGGTGATTACTGCTTTGAATACAGCTTGAAGTCCAGGATTGTGATGCCTCCTACTTTGGTTTTCGTTTTCAAGATAGCCTTGGCTATTCGGGGTCTTTTCTGGTTCCATACAAATTGTAGGATTCTTTGTTGTAGCTCTGTGAAGAATGATGGTATTATTTTGGTAAGTATTCTGTTAACTAGGTAGATTGTTCTGGGTACTATTGACATTTTAACAATATTTGTTCTTCCTATCCAGAAGCATGCAATATCTGTCTTTTCTGTGTGTTTGCCATCTGCAATTTCTTTCGTAAGCTTTCTGTAGTTTTCAGTGTATAGATTTTTCACCTATTTGGTTAGATATTGCTAGGTATTGTATGGGATTTGGTGCAATTTTAAATGGGATCGATTCCCCGATCCCTCTTTCTCTTGCTTCATTGTTGGTGCATAGGAATGCAACTGATTTCTGTGCATTGATTTTGTATCCTGCCACTTTGCTGAATTCCTGTATTATTTCTAGCAGTTTTTTGTTGACTATTGTGGGTTTTCCACATAGCGTTTCATGCCATCTATGAAGAGTGAAAGGTTGAGCTCCTCCTGGACGATTTGGATGCCTTTTATTTCTTTGTGTTGTTTGATTGCTGAGGCTAATACTTCCAATATTATGTTGAATACCAGTGGCGAGAGTGGACATCCTTGTCTTGTTCCTGACCTTAGGAGGAAAGCTCTCAGTGTTGCCCCTTTGAGGATGATATTAGCGTCGGGTCTTTCTTTCATATATGCCTTTTATGATCTCGAGGTGTGATCCTTCTATCCCTACGTTCTTGAGGGATTTTATCAAGAAAGGATGCTGTATTTTGTCAAATGCTTTCTCTGCATCTATTGAGAGGATCATGTGGTTCTTGTCCTTTCTTTTATCGATGTGATAAGTCACATTGATTGTTTTGTGGATATTGAACCCGATTTGCATTCCAGGTATAAATCCCACTTGGTCGTGGTGAGTAACATTTAAATGTATTGTTGGATCTGGTTGGTTCATATCTTGTGGAAGATTTTTGTATCCATGTTCATCATGAAAATTTGTGTATACTTCTCCTTTTTAGTGGGTCTTTTTCTGGTTTTGGAATCAAGGTAATGCTGGGTTCAGAGAAAATGTTTGGAAGTTTTCCTTCCATTTCTTTTTTTGGGACAGCTTCAAGAGCATAGGTGTTAACTCTTCCTTAAATGTTTGGTAGACTTCCCCTGGAAAGCCATCTGGCCCTAGGCTCTTTTTCTTGGGAAATTTTTGATTAGTAATTCAATGTCTTTACTGATTATGGGTCTGTTCAAATTTTCTATTTCTTCCTGTTTCAGTTTTGTTAGTTTATATATTTCTAGGAATTTGTCTGTTTCTTCCAGATTGTCCATTTTATTGGCATATATTTGCTGATAATATTCTCTTATTTTTTGTATTTCTGCTGTGTTGGTTGTGACCTCTCCTCTTTCTTTTGTGATTTTATTTCTTTGGGTCCTTTCCTTTTTCTTTTTGATCCAACTGGCTAGTGGTTTATCAATGTTATTAATTATTTCAAAGAACAAGCTTCTGGTTTCATTGATCTGTTCTACTGTTTTGTGTGTGGGTGGAGGGGGGTTATTTGTTGTTGTTTTTTTTCTGTGTGTGTTTTTGTTTTTGTTTTCAGTTTCGATAGCATTGATTTTTGCTGTAATCTTTATCATTTCTTGTCTTCTGCTGGTTTTGGTTTTATTTGTTGTTCTTTTTCCAGCTCTTTAAGGTATAAAGTTGGGCTGTGTATCTGAGACCTTCGTACCTCTTTTGGAAGGCCTGGATTGCTATAAACTTCCTCTTATGACTACCTTTGCTGAATCCCAGAGGTTTAGGGGTGTGGTGTTATCCGTTTCGTTGGCTTCCATGTACTTTTTTTTTTTTTTTCAACATTTTTAATTTATTTTTGGGACAGAGAGAGACAGAGCATGAACGGGGGAGGGGCAGAGAGAGAGGGAGACACAGAATCGGAAACAGGCTCCAGGCTCCGAGCCATCAGCCCGGAGCCTGACGCGGGGCTCGAACTCACGGACCGCGAGATCGTGACCTGGCTGAAGTCGGACGCTTAACCGACTGCGCCACCCAGGCGACCCGGCTTCCATGTACCTTTTAATTTTCTCTTTAACTTCTTGGTTCACCCATTCTTTCCTTTTTTTTAATTTTATTTTTTATGTTTTAAAATGTACATCCAAATTAGTTAGCATATAGTGCAACACTGATTTCATGAGTATATTCCTTATGCCCCTTACCCATTTAGCCAAACCCCCTCCCACATCCCATCCAGTAACACTCTGTCCTACATAGTTATGAGTCCATTCTGTTTTGTCCCACTCACTGTTTTTATTTTATTTTTGTTTCCCTTCCCTTATGTTCATATGTTTTGTCTCTTAAAGTCCTCATGTGAGTGAAGTCATGTGATTTTTGTCTTTCTCTAATTTCACTTAACATAATACCCTACAGTTCTAACCACGTAGTTGCAAATGGCAAGATTTCAGTCTTTTTGATATGTGTATATATATATATATACATACTTTGGTACTTTTGGTGGTTTTTTATTCTTTTTTATTTTATCTTTTCTCTCATATATATATATATATATATATATATACATATATATATATGATTTATATATAATGTGTATATATATATGATTTATATATATATAAATCATATGTATAAGTGATATATATATATCACTTATATTTATCACTATATATATATATATATATATATATATATATATATATCATACACATATAAGTGATATATATATCACTTATATTTATCACTCTTCCATTGGTGGACATTTGGGCTCTTTCCATACTTTGGCTATTGTTGATAATGCTGCTATAATCATGGGGGTGGTGCATGTGTCCCTTCAAAACAGCACACCTGTATCCCTTCGATAAATGCCTAGCAGTGCAATTGTCGGGTTGTAGGATAATGCTGTTTTTAGTTTTTTGAGGAACCTCCATACTGTTTACAGAGTGGCTGCACCAGCTTGTATTCCACCATTCATTCTTTAGTAGTATGTTCTTTAGTCTCCAAGTGTTTGTTATCTTTCCAAATTTTTTCTTGTGGATGATTTTGAGTTTTATAGCATTGTGGTCTGATAATATGCACGGTATGATCTCGAACTTTTTGTACTTGTTGAGGGCTGATTGGTTTTCCAGTATGATATCTATTCTGCAGACGTTCCATGTGTCCTGGAGAAGAATGTACATTCTGCTGCTTTAGGATGAAATGTTCTGAATATAACTGTTAAGTCCATCTGGTCCAGTGTCTCACTCAAATCCATTGTTTGTTTGTTTGTTGATTTTCTGTTTAAATGATCTTTCTGTTGTCATAATGGGGTGTTGAAGTCCCATACTATTATGGTTTTATTATCTATGAGCTTCTTTATACTTATGATTAATTGATTTATATCTTTGGGTGTTTCACATTGGGAGCATAAATGTTTACAATTGTTAAGTCTTCTTGGTGGATAGACCCCCTCAATATGATACAACACACTTATTCATCTCTTGTTACAGTCTTTATTTTGACATCTAGATTGTCTGATATGAGTAAGGCTACTCCGTCTTTCTTTGGCGATCATTAGTATGATAGATGGTTCTGCAGCCCCTCACTTTCAATCTGAAGGTGTCTTTAGGTCTAATATGGGTCTCTTGTGAACAGCATATAGATGGATCTTGTTTTTTTCCCCACCCTGTTACCTTGTGTCTTTCGATTGGAGCATCTATGCCATTGACGTTTAGAGTGAGTACTCACAGATATGAGATTATTGCCATTATGTGTCTTGTAGCGTTGGATTTTGTGGTGGTGTTTTTTTGTGCTATCCAGTCTTTGGTACTTTTGGTGGTTTTTTTATTCTTTTTAGTTTATCTTTTCTCCCCTCAGGGAGCCCCCCTGAAAATTCCTTGAGGAATTGCTTAGTGGTCACAAACTCCTTTAAGCTTTATTTGTCTGGGAAACTTTTAATCTGTCCTTCTATTTGGAACGACAGACTTGCTGGATAAGGAATTCTTGGCTGCATAGTTTTCTGATTCAGCACATTGAGTATATCTTGCCACTCCTTTCTGGCCTGCCAAGCCTCTGTGTGTAGGTCTGCTGCAAACCTGATCTTTGTTGTCTTCCCTTGTTGGTTAAGGACTTTTTTCCCTGGCTGCATTCATGATTCTTTCCTTGCCTGAGTATTTTGTGAATTTGAATATGATATTCCTTTTACTGGTGGATTTTTGTGGAATCTTATGAGAGTCCTCTGTGCTTCCTGGACTTTAATGTCTGTGCCTTTTCCTAGGTAAAATATATATATATATATATATATATATATATATATATATATATATCCGCTATGATTTGCTGACTTAACACTTCTATCCCTTTGTCTCTCTCTTCATCTTCTGGGAGCCCTCTGATTCTGATGTTGTCCTTTTTAATGAGACAGGCTTAGGTGTAGGTTGAGGGTTATGGTTAGGGTCAAGGTTAGGGTTAGACTTAGGACCCAGGATGCTCCAGGCACTGAAACCCCAACAGTGCACTTGTCTCCACGAAGGGCTGAGTGGAGTACACAAGGGAGGGTACCAGTCAGGATTAGTGTTTGGGTTCCAAGACCAGACAACTCTATGGGACGTTCTTCAGGTAGGCCTAAGAAATACTCTCTTGTAGGCACACTCGCGCTTTGGAAATCACATGGTGATGTTTCAGGTTCCATGCCAAGTGTTTCTGCACCTATTTTCGAACCCGTGTGCGTGTTGTAGTCAGACTTTGGAATTGGGTCCCATGGGGAGAGAGCCATAGCTATGGTTAGGATTCGGACCAGGGACATCGACAGGGCTGAGACGACACCAGTATCATGAATTCCATGGAGGACTGAGGTGACGGCACATGCACAGCTGTGGGCCTGCTGTAGAGTTAGTGTGATAGATAGGGTTAGGAGCAGGTTGAGGGCTAGGGTTAAGATTACGGTTAGGGTTAGGGTATGTCCCAGGAGACTCCAGGCACTGACCCCACATCAGAGCAACTGTCTCCCCGAAGGGCCGAGTGGAGTACACAAGGGAGGATGCAGGTCAGGATTAGTCTTTGAGTTCCAAGTCCAGACAAATGTATGGGCCACCCTTCAAGGAGGCCGCAGGAATTCTCTTGGGCAGCTGCAGCCAGGCCTTTGAAAGGACATGGTGATGTTCCAGGTTTTTTGCCGAGTGATTCTGTACCGCTTCATGCACCCAGACTCGAGGTGTTTTCAGACTTTGGTATTGGGTCCCCATGGGGGGAGACCTTAGCTAAATTTAGGGTTCGATTGAGTGACATCACCAGTGCCGAAGCGAATCCAGTCTTGTGATCTCCATGGAGGGTTGAAGTGAGGGCCCATGTGAAGGTGCAGGTCATGAGTAGGCTTTGAATTGAGATAGGGTTAGGGTTTGTTGAGAGTTCTGGCTAGTGTTAGGGTTAGGGTAAGTTTCCAGGGGGATCCAAGCGCTGACCCCACAGCAGTGCAGTTGTCTCCCTGAAGGGCTGAGTGAGGGTACAGTGGATCGTGCTCATCAGGATTAATTTTTGGGTTCAACGTACAGACAACTGTATGGGCCACTGGTCGGGTAGGCCTCAGGAATTCTCAGGGCAGCTACAGTGGGGCTTGGAAACAACATAGTGATGTTCCAGGTTCTATGCCAGGTGATCCTGCACCGCTTCAGGACCCCAAGTGTTGGGGTTGTCAGACTTTGGTATTGGGTACCCATGGGGAGAGAGCCTTAGCTAGGGTTAGGGTTTGATCCAGGGACATCGCCAGTGTTGATGAGACCAGTCTCGTGACCTACCTCGAGGGCTGAAGTGGGGGCCCATGTGACGGTGCGCTTCAAGTGTAGGGTTAGAGTTCGAGATAGGGTTTGGGTTCGCCTGAGGGTTCTGGTTAGGGTTTCTGTTAGGTTTAGGTCTCAGGAGCCTCTAGACACTGACCCCAAGGCAGTGAAGATGTTTCCCCGAAGGGCTGAGTTGAAGACACAAGGGAGGGTGCTGGTGAACATTAGGCTTTGGGTTCCAAGGCCAGAAAAATGTATTGGCCACCCTACAGGTAGGCCTCAGGAATCCTCTCATGCAGCTGCAGTCGCGCTTTGCAAATGACATGGTAAATTTCCATGTTCCATGCCGAGTATTTCTGCACTGATTGTTTATCTCATGTGCGTGCTGTTGTCAGACTTGAAATTTATTCCACATGGGGAGAGAGCCTTAGCTAGGGTTAGGGGTCGGTCCTGGGAAGTCACCAGAGATGAAGCTACTCCAGTTTCGTGATCTTCCTAGAGGGCTGAGTGAGGGCCCATGCGAAGTTTCAGGTGAAGTACAGGGTTAGAGTTAGAGATAGGGTTAAGTGTAGGTTGAGGGATATGGTTTGGGTTTCGGTTTCAGTTAGGGTTAGGTCCCAGGAGGCTCCAAGCACTGATTCCACAACAGTGCTGTTGTCTACCAGTGGTGTCCCCAGGGAGGGGTCAGTCAGGTTAGTCTTTGGGTTCCAATTCCAGACAAATGTATGGGAGACACTTCGGATAGGCCTCAGGAATCCTCTCGTGCAGCTGCAGTCGTGCTTTGGAAATGACGTGGTGATGTTCTACATTCCGTGTAGAGTATTTCTACACTGATCTCGAAACCGTGTGTTTGCTGTTGTCAGTTTTGGAATTGGTTCCCACGGGGTTAGCGCCTTAACCAGGGTTAGGGTTAGGTCCAGGGAAGTCGGCAGGGCCGAAGCGACTCCAGGTTCGTGATCTCCCTCGTGGGCTGAATTGAGGGCCCAGCAATGATGCGGGTCAAGTGTAGGGTTAGAGTTCAAGATAAGATTAGGTTTCGGTTGAGGGTTCTGTTTAAGATTACGTTTAGGGTTAGGGTTAGAATTAGGTCCCAGGAATCTCCAGGCAATGAAAGCACAGCAGTGCAGTTGTCTACCCACTGGGCTGAGTGTACAAGGGAGGGTGCTAATCAGGATTATTCATTTGGTTCCAAGGCCTGACAACTCTATGGGTCACTGGTGTAGTAGGCGTCGGGAATCCTGTCAGGCAGCTATAGCCAGGCCTTCGAAAGCACATGGGGACCTTCCAGGTTCTGTCCTGAGTGATCCCGCACCACTTCTGGAGCCCAGGCATGTGGTGTTGTCAGACTTTGGTATTGGGTCCACATGGGGAGAGAGCCATAGCTATGGTTAAGGTTCTGTCCCTGGACGTCGCCAGGTCTGAAGCGACTCTGGTCTCGTGATGTCCCTCCAGGGATGAAGTGAGAGCCCATGCGACGGTGATGGTCAAGTGGAGCATTAGTGTTTGAGATAGGATTAGGTTTCGGTTGAGGGTTCTGGTTAGGCTGAGGTTTAGGGTAGTGTTAGGACCCAGGATGCTCCAGTCGCTGAACCCACAGCAGTGCAGTTGTCTTCCCGAAGTAATAAGGTGAGGGCACATGGTAGGGTGCTGGTCAGGATTAGTCTTGGGCTTCCAAGACCACACAACTCTTTGGGCCACTGGTCAGTGAGGCCTCTGGAATCCTCTCGGGATGCCGCAGCCGGGTCTTTGAAAGGACGTGGTGTTGTTCCAGGTTCTATGCCGAGTGATCCTGCACCGCTTCTGGACCCCAGGTGCATGGTGTTGTCACACTTGGTTTTGGGTCCCCATGGGGAGAGAGGCTTAGCTAGGGTTAGCTAGGGTTAGGGTTTGGTCCAGTGACATCGCCAGGGCTGAAGCAACTCCAGTCTTGTGATCTCCCTCGAGGGCTGAAGTGAGGGCCCATGCGACGGTGCGGGTCAAGTGTAGGGTTAGGGTTACAGATAGGGTTAGGTGTATTGTGAGGGTTATGTTTAGGGTTAGGGTTAGGTCCCAGGAGTCTCTAGACACCCCACAGCAGAGCAGTGTCTCCCCAAAAGTCTGAGTGGAGTACACAATGGAAGGTGCCTGTCAGGATTAGTTTTTTGGTTCCAAGGCCAGACAATTATATGGGCCACCCTTCGGTTAGGCCTAAGAAGTCCTCTAGTGCAGCTGTCATAGCTCTTTGGAAATGACGTTGTGATGTTACACGTTCCATGGCGAGTATTTCTCCACCGATTCTTGAACGTGTGCGTGTTGTTGTCAGACTTTGGAATTGGGTCCCCATGGGAAGCAAGCCTTACCTAGGGTTAGGGTTCGGTCCAGGGACATTGCCAGGGCCAAAGTGACACCAGTGTTGTGAATCCATGGAGGGTGACATGAGGGCACATTCATGGCTGTGGGTCTGGTATAGAGTTAGTGTGATAGATCGGGTCAGGTGTAGGGTGGGTTATGGTTAGGGTTATGGTTAGGGTCAGGGTTATGTCCCAGGAGCCTCCAGGTACTGAACCCACAGCAGAGGAGTTGTCTCCCTGAAGGTTTCAGTGGAGTACACAAGGTAGGGTGCCAGTCAGGATTAGTCTTTGGGTTCCATGGCCAGTCAAATGTATGGCCCACCCTTCTGGTGGGGCTCAGGAATCCTCTCGTACAGCTGTCTCCCCGAAGGGCTGAGTGGAGTACACAAGAGAGGTTTCCAGTAAGGATTTGTCTTGGGTACAAAGTCCAGACAAGTGTATGGAATGCTCTTCTTGTAGTACTCATAAATCCTCTGTTGTAGCTGCAGTCGTGCTTCAGATATGACATGGTGATGTTCCATGTTATGTGGAGTATTTCTGCACCGATTCTGGAACCCATGTACGTGCTGTTATCAGACTTTGGAATTGGGTCTCCATGGGGAGAGAGCCTTAGCTAGGGTTAGGGTTCAGTACAGGGACGTCAGGGCCGAAACGATACCATTCTCGTGAATTCCATGGAGGGCTGAAATGTGGGCACATGGGCGGGTGTGGGTCTGGTTTAGAGTTAGTGTGAGAGTTCGTGTTAGGTTTAGGTGTAGCGTTAGGGTTACGTTTCTGTTTATGGTTGAGATTAGTTCCCAGGAGGTTCTAGACCCTGAACCTACAGCAGTGCAGTTGTTTCCCGGAATGGCTGACTGGAGTGCAGAAGGAAGGGTGCCGGTCAGCATTAGTCTTTGCGTTCCACGGCCCCACACCTATATCCGCACTCTTCGGTAGGAATCCTCCTGTGCATCTGAAGCCCTGCTTTGGAAATGACATGGTGATGTTCCACGCTTCACACATAATTATCCTGCACCGCTTCTCAAGCAATTGTGCCTGCTCTTGTCAGACTGTGGAAATTTGGTCTCCATATGCAGAAAGCCTTAGCTACAGTTAGGGTTTTGGCCAGGGAAATCTCCAGGGCTGAAGTGACACAAGTTCTGTGATCTCCCTGAATCGATGATATGAGGGCACACGCATGGTGCGAGTCAGGTGTAGGGTGAGTGTTAAAGATGAGGTGAGGTTTAGGTTCACGTGTATACTGTGGGTCACTGTTAAGATTAGGGCTTGGTCACAGGAGGCTCCTGGCACTATACCCCCAGTAGGGCCATTGTCACCCCACAAGGCTGAGTAGAGGGGTCTAAGGAGGTTCCCAGTCAGGCTGAGTTTTGGGTGCCAGTGCCACTCCTCGGTTACACCTCAAGAAGTCCCCTGTGGAGCTCCTTCTGGTCTTTGGAAATGACATTGTGATATTCCAGGTTCCATGCTGAGTAATCCTCCTCCGCTTCTGGGCCCCAAGTCCGTCATGTCCTCAGACTTGGGAATTGGGTCCCCATTAGGAGAAAGCTCTTGCCAAGGTTAAGGTTCGTTCCATGGATGTTGCCAGGGCCAAAGCGACACCAGTGCCATGATCACCCTGAGGGCTGAATGAGGGTCCATGCACGGGTGCGGGTCATGTGTAGGGTTAGGTTTAGAGTTGGGTTGAGGTTTAGTTTGAGCGGTATGTGAGTGTCACAGTTAAGGTTAGGGTTAGGTCCCAGGAAGGTCCAAGCGCTGAACCTCCGCTGGGTAGTGGTCTCCCCAGAGGATTTTGTGTGGGCCTCATCAGAACGGGCTGTTCAGACTTAGTCTTTGTGTTCCAGGAGCAGCCTCGTGTGTGTGCCATCTTCAGTTGGGCCTCATCAGCCCCCTTGTGCTGCTCCATGCGGGCATTGGAAATTTCATGATGATGTTCGATGTTCCATTTCGAGTAATTCTGTACCGCTTTGGGCCATTTGTTTGTGGTGTTCTCAGAGATAGGAATTGGGTCCCCATCTAGAAAGATTCTTAACTAGGGTTAATGTTCTGACCAGGACTTCACCAGTGTGTATGTGACACCATTCCTGTGTGTCGTGTGCGTTGGGTTAGGGTTTGGGATTGGGTTTGGTGTTAGGTGTTAGGGTTATGGTTAGGGTTGTTGTTAGGGGTTACTGTTAGGGGTTAGAGTTAGGTTTATGCATTAGGGTTATGTTTAGGGTTATGGTTAGTGTTTAGTGTTATGGTTAAGTGTTAGGTTTAGGCATTAGGTTTGGGCTTGGGTTAGGCTTAGGTTTAGGGTTATGGTTTGGGTTTGAGAGTTAGGGTAATGGTTAGATGGTGGGGTTAGGGTAAGTTGATAGCATTAGTGTTAGGGTTTGCGTTAGGTTTAGGGATAAAGTGAGGTCTAGGTCTAGGACTTGGGTTCGGGTTATGGGTGTGGAGATTCGATTAGCGGTTAGCGTTAGGGTTAGTGTTCGAGTTTTATGGTTAGGGTTAGGGTTAGTGTTAGGTGTTATAATTTTAGGGTTAACGGGTAAAGTAGAGCATTAGGGTTATGGTTTTAGGGTTAGAGTTATATGGTTAGGGTTAGAGGTTTAGGCACAAGGTCACAGTTAGTTCAGGGATTGTTTACTTTCTCAGTTCGGTAGAGTTAGGTTTGGGTTTAGGTGTAGGGATAGGGACAGGGTTTAGTATTAGGGTTATGGTTAGGGTTAGCTGTTATGTTTAGGTGTTGGGATTTGGGTTAGTGTTAGGGTTAGGTCAAGAACAAGAATTAAGTTATGTTTGCACTCCCACTTGGAACGGGGAGATGTTTATGCGTAGACATCGACCTGGATCTGGGAGGGAGTGTGTTCAATCTTTTCGCCCCTGTCTCTCTGCACCGGAGGTTTTTTTGCCTTGCCCCATTCTTGCTTGGCTCTGGACTGTTTCACATCGCCACCCTGCCTCTCTAGGTATGATAGGATTTCACGTACTGCCTCATCCGTTTTTGATGCATCGGGTGCATAGTTTTAATCTCTATATCATTTGTTTCTTTTTTGATTTTAATTATTTTCTTCATTCTGTCCTTTGTGAGTTTTGTTTGTTGTCCTTTGTCTGGTTTTTATTTTATAAAGTTATGGAGTTTACTTCAGTGTTTTTTTTTGTTGTTTCTTTTTGCCTGAAGCAGACTTGTATTGTTATAAACTTCCCTGTTAGAACCAGTTTTCCTGCTTTACAGAAGTTTGGATTCTTCTGTTTTCATTTTCATTTGTTTCCATGTTTTTTTTTATTTTCTCTTTGATTTGTTGGTTGAGCCATTGTTTGCTTAGTGGCATGTTAACTTCCATGATTGTGTGCCTTTTCCAGAGTTTTTTTTCTTGTTGTAGAGTTCTAGTTTCATAGCTTTGTGGTCTGAAAAGACACATGGTATGGTGTCAATCGGTTTGATTTTGTTTTGGCTTGTTTTATGACCTAATATCGAGTGTGGGGAATGTTATGTGCACGTGAAAAGAATGTGTATTGTGCTGTTTTAGGATGGAATGTCTAAAATATGTCGGTTAAGTCCATCTGGTCTACTCTATCATTCAAAATCTCTACTTCTTTGCTGATTTTCTGATGGAAATATCTCTCCATTGATGTAATTGGGGTGTTAAAGTGCCCTACTATTATTGGATGACTATCAATTCTTTAGTTTTGGACTGTTTTGTGTATTTGGATGCTCTCAGGTTGAGCGCACATATGTTTACAATTGTTCTATCTTTTTTTTTTCCATTTTTTTTTAATTTATTTTTTATTTTTTAATATATGAAATTTACTGTCAAATTGGTTTCCATACAACACCCAGTGCTCATCCCAAAAGGTGCCCTCCTCAATACCCATCACCCACCCTGCCCTCCCTCCCAACCCCCATCAACCCTCAGTTTGTTCTCAGTTTTTAACAGTCTCTTATGCTTTGGCTCTCTCCCACTCTAACCTCTTTTTTTTCCCTCTTCCCCTCCCCCATGGGTTTCTGTTAAGTTTCTCAGGATCCACATAAGAGTGAAACCATATGGTATCTGTCTTTCTCTGTATGGCTTATTTCACTTAGCATAACACTCTCCAGTTCCATCCGTGTTGCTACAAAGGGCCATATTTCATTCTTTCTCATTGCCATGTAGTACTCCATTGTGTATAGAAACCACCGTTTCTTTATCCATTCATCAGTTGATGGACATTTAGGCTCTTTCCATAATTTGGCTATTGTTGAGAGTGCTGCTATAAACATTGGGGTACAAGTGCCCCTATGCATCAGTACTCCTGTATCCCTTGGGTAAATTCCTAGCAGTGCTATTGCTGGGTCATAGGGTAGGCCTATTTTTAATTTTTTGAGGAACCTCCACACTGTTTTCCAGAGCGGCTGCACCAATTTGCATTCCCACCAAGCGTGCAAGAAGGTTCCCGTTTCTCCACATTCTCGCCAGCATCTATAGTCTCCTGATTTGTTCATTTTGGCCACTCTGACTGGCGTCAGGTGATATCTGAATGTGTATTTCCCTGATGAGGAGCGACATTGAGCATCTTTTCATGTGCCTGTTGGCCATCTGGATGTCTTCTTTAGAAAAGTGTCTATTCATGTTTTCTGCCCATTTTTTAACTGGATTACTTGTTTTTCGGGTGTGGAGTTTGGTGAGCTCTTTATAGATTTTGGATACTAGCCCTGTGTCCGATATGTCATTTGCAAATATCTTTTCCCATTCCATTGGATGCCTTTTAGTTTTGTTGGTTGTTTCCTTTGCTGTGGAGAAGCTTTTTATCTTCATAAGGTCCCAGTAGTTCATTTTGCTTTTAATTCCCTTGCCTTTGGGGATGTGTCAAGTAAGAAATTGTTACGGCTGAGGTCAGAGAGGTCTTTTCCTGCTTTCTCCTCTAGGGTTTAGATGGTTTCCTGTCTCACATTCAGATCCTTTATCCATTTTGAGTTTATTTTTGTGAATGGTGTGAGAAAGTGGTCTAGTTTCAATCTTCTGCATGTTGCTGTCCAGTTCTCCCAGCACCATTTGTTAAGGAGACTGTCTTTTTTCCATTGGATAATCTTTCCTGCTTTGTCAAAGATTAGTTGGCCATACGTTTACAATAGCATCCAAAACAATAAAATTTATTGGAATAAATTTAGCCAAGGAGGTGAAAGATCTCTACAGATAACTACAAAACCTGTGTGCAGAAATGGAAGAAATTCAATTTGCATGGAAGAAACAGAACACACAAGTCAGTGAAAAGCCACCCCATGTCCATCTGGAGGAGGAATTAATACAGATACAGCGTCCATACTACTCAAAGCCCTCTAGAGATTCAGTGCTATCTCTATCAAGACTCCGATGCAATTTTTATGCAATTAGAAACACATACCCTCAAATGTATTTGGAACCACAAAAAGACCCTAAGTAGCCAATGCAAGAAAGGACAAAATAGGAGGCATCACACTTCTCGATTTCAAGCTTCATTCTAACACAAAGAAGTCAGTTATGTTACTGGCATAAGCACACACATAAGACAATGGAATGGAAATTGAGAGCCCAATCTAAACCCGTGCGTGCACAGTCAACTAGTATTTGACAAGGGAGTCAAAAATACACAGTGGAGAAGAATAGTCTCTTGAATAACTGGTGCTGGGAAAATTGGATATTCACATGTACAAGAATAAAGGTTAGCACTGTATGTTACACCACTCCCTAAAGAGTGAAAGGAAGAAACATAGATGTGGTTAGAGAGAAACAGTGACAAAGAGGAAGTACAAAGAGGAAGGTAGACACCTGCTCGAGGTATGTGGATGGCATTAGATGCGTCAGGGGAGAGGGGATGTATGAGATGGCTCTGCGTGCTGGGGCAGAAAGGGATTGTATCGTGGGCATCAGAGTTCCATGACCCCAAGACTCCAACATCCCTGGGTCCAAGCTCTGCAGAAGCCATTGGAATTGAACAGAAGAGTATCCCTTATTTCTTCTGGAATTGTGAGGCTCAGCCTCATGTTCTGTCATGGAGAGGGATGTCTTGAGGGAGATTGTGCTGCTCTTTGGCAGGTATATCCAAGTCTGCCTTGTGGGGAGGTGTCCTGGGGCCATCTCTCTCACTGCCCCAGGCCCTGTTGGATATCCCCTCTCCCCCACCAGCTGGCCTTCCTCAAGTTCTGAACCCAGGCATCAGGCATCATGTTGTCCCCAGGTCCTGAAGTCTGTACCTGGCAGAGGTGGACTGCTGATATTGATTTTTAAAAATTGACAATAAGGTCCATATCCTCCCTCTGGGACTAGCGGTGTGCATCCCAATCGTGGGTTGCTATCCTCCTGTCCACAACTAATCTGAGGATTCCAGAAGGTAGGTGAACACTTTAAAACACTCTAGTCTTCTCTTAAATCAAATTCAAAGACACTTTCTTGTCCCAGATTTTTTTAATGCTGAAGAGATGGCAATTAGTAATTGAAGGCATAACGGTCCTATAGGATATTTACCTATATGACTGGTGGACATTATTTCATCCATCCATGTCCCTAAAGCACATTTCTTTGGAAATATTATCCAAGGATACATACTGTAAATTCACAACTGATTCATAGCTCCCTGTAAGTTTCATTCTGACCTTGTCACATATGTGTCATCAAAGATATTGTTAGTGACTTTTCAGATAAGCTCTTCACATCAAGATGGTGATGTGAGAAAATCTGGTATAAATGGAATTTCACAAATTCCAAATTAGGAATTATTTTTCATTTTTAATGTTTCTTTTTTCTGTTTTTGAGAGAGCCCGAGCTGGGGAGGGGGGAGAGAGTGGGAGATACTGAAACTAAGGCAGGCTCGAGGCTCTGAGCTCTCAGGACAGAGCCTGACGCAGGGCTCAAACTCATGGACTGCAAGATCACGACTTGCATCAAAGTCGGACGCTTAACCGACTAAGCCACCCAAACGCCCCAGGAATTATAGTTGATTGGCAAAGAAGGAGAAATTAAAAATAGTGCAAAGGATGTCTATTTTTAATTGAAATATTGTTCACACATTAGTTGTATGAGTTTTAGGCATACATTGTAGTCATTCCATATGTCTATAAATTATATTGTACTTAAGCACAAGTGTAGCTATCCTGTGAAAGCATGCAACAGTATTATTACAGGATTGACTCCATTGCATTGGCTGTCCCTTGTATCCCTAGGACTCATTCATTCCATAGCTGATGCCGGTATCTCTCTCAAAGGTGTTCATTCTTTATCTAACCTAAGTATTTTGGTGGTAAACACAATTACCACTTGCTCAGCAAGTGTAAATTGGCGGTCTATTTTTCTGTGAACATTGCTTAAAACACTACAAATGATGTCATTACGTTAATAAATTCGGTTTCATTCTTCACTCACAAGAAAGGAGAAGGAAAAGATTTCTTTGTGTCCCAGGCCCTGTCATTAAAACCTTTCCCAATGTGGAGAACAGGTTTAGTTGCCCAGGCACCTTCAGTGTCTCAGCTGAGTGACCAGGGCCTTCCACATTGCAAAAATGCCCATGATGGCCAACAGAGAGAGCTCGAGCACCGCAGACCCGGAGAGGCGGGTTTCTCTGCCCAGGCAGTGACGGCCAGCAGAGGGCGCAACATCGGCTTTTCTGACCCAGAGCACCTCAGAGCAGGAAGGGCGTTGATTGCTCCCAGAGTACTCAGGGCCTCTGCCGCTGCCTCAGTACAGAGAGCAGAGCTGCATTTCCAGCAGGTTGTGCCACCCGCCCCAGGGGAGATCTTAGGAGATTTGTAGCAACTTGGCATCTCCTGAGTCGCCAGAGAGAATTTGCCTTATTGTACTGAGTGCTGAGGAGTGGGCGCTGGGTGGCTTCCCTGGGCAAGCTGGTTGCTGAGCTGCACAGGCCCTTGCATTTTCTGGGCTGTTCCCGAGTTTCATTCCTCCCCTTCCCGGACAGTATTTGAACAAGACATATTTCACTAAAGGTCTCGTGGATTGCGGAGTCCCACGACATCACCTCATCGATGCAGTCGATGGTTTGTTCCAGATTCAGGCTTGTTTCCGGGAAGAAACCCTGACAGAAATTCAGAAGAATGGGAGCTGCATTCCGTTAGGACATGAATACATGAAATGCTCGTCTTGGGAACTCCTAGAAGGATGAGCTGGGACCCACTTTCCGAGTCCTGCTAGAACCAGTGACCGAGGTAAGGGCACAAACTGTCCCCCACATCATACATGCCTTTTAAAAAGTTTCATGGTTATTTTTCCAACCTAATTAAGTGATTGCAAACTACAGAAAACCTGGTAGG
Source organism: Neofelis nebulosa (assembly GCF_028018385.1). Lineage (NCBI taxonomy): Eukaryota > Metazoa > Chordata > Mammalia > Carnivora > Felidae > Neofelis > Neofelis nebulosa. Next base: position 1,201,789 of record NC_080787.1, read on the forward strand.
TACCTGTCATTAACGTACGTTATCTTTAATTTAAATTGCAGTGAGTAAAGTTACAGTGTAGTATTAGTTTCAGGTGTAAAATATAGAGCAACCCTTCCACACGTCATCCGGTGCTCATCCCAGGTGTACTTCTTAATCCCCAGCAGCTGTTTCACCCATTCCCCACCTTGCTCTGGAAGCCCTGTTTGTTTCCTAGTTAAGAGTCTGTTTGTCACTGTCTCCTCCCCGCCCCCCCCCCCGCGCTTTGTTTTGTTTTATTTCCATGTGTTAGTGAAATCATCTGGTATTTGTCTTTGTCTGAAAGGCTTATTTCACTCAGGGTAACATTCTCTTGCTCCATCCAGCTCACGGCAAATGGCAAGATTTCATGTTTTTACGGCCTAGTAATATTACATTCCATATACCACATCTCAATTTATTCATCAATTCATGGATACTTGGATAGTTTCTGTAATTTGGCTGTTGTAGGAAATGCTGCTGTAAACATCATGGTGCATGTATCCCTTTGAAGATTTTGTATTCTTTGTGGAAATACCTTGTAGTGAAATTGCTGGATCGTAAGGTACTTCCTTTTCCAGTTTTTTTTTTTGAGAAATCTCCATAATGTTTTCCATACTGGCTGCACCAGTTTGCATTCTTACCCACAGTGCAAGAGCGTTATTCTTTCCCCACATCCTTGGCAACACCTGCTGTTTCATCCTTCATTGATTTTCGTCATTGTGACAGATGTGATGTGTTATCTCATTGTACTTTTGAATTGTATTTCCCTGAAGATCAGTATTGTTGAGTATTTTTTCATGTGTCTCTTGGCCATGTATATGTCTTCCTTCGGGAAATGTCCATTTTTGTCTTCTGCCCATTTTTAATCAGATTTCTCATTTTTTGGGTGCTGTATAACTGTATATATTTTGGGCACTAACCCTTTATCTGATGTCGTTTGCAAATATCATTCTGTAGGTGTTTTAGTTTTGTTGATTATTTCCTAGGTGACGGAAGGTTTTAATTTTTATGAAGTCTCATTATTTTTGCTTGTGTTTCCCTTACCTCTAGAGATATATCTACAAAGACGTTTGTACAGGCAATGTCAAATAAGATACTACCCGTGTTATCCTCTGGGATTTTTATGGTTTCGGGTTTCACATATAGGTCTTTATCCATGTTGGATTTATTTTTGTGTATGTTGTAAGAAAGTGGTCCATTGTTGTTTTTGTTGTGTTTTGCAGGATGCTGTCCAGTTTTTCCAAAACCATATGTTGAGGAGCCCTTTTTTAAGTTTATTTACTTATTTTTGATAGAGAGAGAGAGCATGAAGAAGAGGGGCAGAGAGAAATGGAGACAGAGAATCCCACGCATGCTCTGCACTGCCCTGAGATCATAACCTGAGCTGAATTCACAATCACACGCTTTGTTGACTGAGCCACCCCTGTGCCCAAGACTATCTTTTTTTCCATTGGATGTTCTTTCCTGCTTTGTTGAGAATTAATTGACCATATAGGTGTGAGTTCATTTCTGCATTTCTATTCTATTGATCTATGCCTCTGTGTGGTGTTGTTGTGGTTGTTTTGCCAGTTCCATACTGTTTTGATCAGTATAGCTTTGTAATAGAACCTAAAGTCTGGAATTGTGATGTCTCCAGCTTTGCTTTTCTTCTTCAAGTTTGTTTTGGCTGTATGGAGACTTTTGTTATTCCATACAAATTTTGAGATTATTTGTTCTTGTTCTGTCACAAATGTTTTTGTTAGTGTGATAGGGATTTCATTATATGTGTAGATTGTTTTGAGGAGTGTAGACATTTTAACAGTATTTTGTGCTTCCCATCCATGAACATGAAATGTATGTCCATTTCTTTGTGTCTTCTTCCATTTATTTCATCAATGTTTCATAGACTTTAGAGTACAGGTCTTTCAACTCTTTGGTTAGGTTTATTCCTGGTTTCTTGTGGCATTTGTGAGCCTGTCAATGGGATTGATCCCTTACTTTCTCTCTGTGTTAATTCATGATTTTTGTTAGAAATGCAATACATTTATGTAGCTTGATTTCTGTACATTGTGACTTGTGGAATTCATATATCAATTCTAGCAAGTTTTAAGGGAATCTTTCATGTTTTTTATAGAACACATCATGTCAGTTCCAAATAGCGAAAGTGCTACATCTTCCTTGCCGATTTGGATGGCTCTTATTTCTTTTTGTTGTCTGAGTGCTGTGGTTAGGGTTTCCCGTACTATGTGGAATAACAGTGGTGAGAGGGGTCATCCCTGTTTTGTCCCTGACCTTGGAGGAAAAATTTTCAATTTTTCCCCATTGAGGTGAGATGAGCTGTGGGTTTTTCCTAGATGACCTTTATTATGTGCAGGTAGGTTGAGTCTCAATGTACTTTGCTGAGGGGTTTTATCATGAATGCATGTGACATTTTGTCAAATAGTTTTCCTGCATCTGTTGAAAGCATCGTATTGTTCTTATCCTTTCTTCTATTACTGTGGTGCATCATGTTGATTGATCTGTGAATGTGGAACCACCCTTGCAGCCCAGGAATATATCCCACTTGATTATGGTAAATGATTCTATTAATGTATTGGTGACTTTAATTTGAAGGTATTTTTTTTATTTTTTTTTCAACGTTTTTTATTTATTTTTGGGACAGAGAGAGACAGAGCATGAACGGGCGAAGGGCAGAGAGAGAGGGAGACACAGAATCGGAAACAGGCTCCAGGCTCCGAGCCATCAGCCCAGAGCCTGACGCGGGGCTCAAACTCACGGACCGCGAGATCGTGACCTGGCTGAAGTCGGACGCTTAACCGACTGCGCCACCCAGGCGCCCCAATTTGAAGGTATTTTAATAAGAATTTCTGCATACATAGTCATCAGGCTATCGGGCTGCAGTTTTATTTAAAAAAATTTTTAACATTTTTTAAATGTTTATTTCTTTCCTTTGAGTACATAAAAGTGAGGGAGGGGCTCAGAGATAGGGAGAGAGAGAATCCTGGCCATGCCCTACACTGTCATGGCAGGGTCCAACATGGGACTCAAACCCACGCACCGCAAGATAATGTCCTAATCCGAAATTAAGAGTTGAACAGTAAACAGCCCGAGTCACACAGGCGCCCCACCAGTTTTCAGTTTTAGTGGAGGCTTTATCTGGTTTTGGTATCAGGGTAATGATGGCCTCTTAAGATGAAATTATAAGTTTTCCTTCTTTTTTATTTTTCGTAATAATTCGAGGAGAATACATATTACCTCTTTCTTAAATGGATGGTAGAATTCATCACTTAAACCATCTGGCCCAGAACTCTTGTGTTGGGGGGAGATTTTTTTATTACTGATTTGATTTCTTTCTGTTTTCAGATTTTATGTATCTTCCTGTTTCAGTTTTGGTAGTTTGTGTGTTTATAGGAATTTGTCCATTTTTCTCAGAGTTTCCAATTTGTTGCATATAGTTGTTCATAATATTAACTTCTAACTGTATTTTTGTGGTGTGGACTGTTATTTCTCCTTTCTTATTTGTGATTTTATTTATTTGAGTCCTTTCTCTCTTCTTACTCAAAAGTCTGCCTAGAAGTTTTCATGTTGATTACTGTTTTCAAAGAACCAGCCCCTGGTTTCATTGATTTTGACTAGTGTCTTTTTGGTTTGAATATCCCTTATTTCCCTGTGAATCTCTATTACTTCCTTCCTTCTGCTGTTCTTCTTCTGATATGTGACCTAGAATATGATCAATTCTGGAGAATGTCCCATGTGCGCTTGAAAAGAATATGTACTCTGCCATTTTAGTATGGAGTGTTCTAAATATATCTGTTAAACCCATCAGGTCCAGTGTGTCATTCAAAGCCATTGTTTCCTTGTTGATTTTCTGTTTACAGCTTCTGTCCATTGATGTGAGTGATGTGCTAAAGTCCTCTACTATCATTATATTATAAAAAATGAGTTCCTTTATGGTGGTTGTTAAATATTTTATATACTTAGTGATGGCATGTTGGGTGCATCAAAATTTACAATCATTGGATCTTCTTGTTTCATTGTCTCCTTTAGTATGAGATAGCGTCCGTCTTCATCTCTTGTTATGGCTTTATTTATTTATTTATTTATTTACTTATTCATTTATTTATTTATTTATTTTAATTTAAGTCATAGTTGACATACAGTGCATTCTCGGATTCGGGAGCAGAATTTGGTGATTCATCCCTTACATACAATACCCAGTGCTCATCACAACAAGTGCTCTCCTTAATACTCATCTGACATCTAGCCCAGCGCTGACCCATTTCCCTCCATCAACCTTCGTTTTTTTTCTCTAACATTAAGAGACTCATGTGGTTTGTTACCACTCTTCTCGTTTCCTTCCCCCTTCCCATGTTTTCATCTGTTTTGTTTCTTCAATTCCACATGAGTGAAATCCTATATTTGTCTTTCTCTGATTGACATATTTCACTTAGCATAATACATTCTAGCTCCATCCACATCATTGCAAATGGCAAGATTTCATTCTTCTTGAAGTTGAGTTATATTTCTTTGTATATACATATGTTTGTATATATGAACGTACACATATGTACATATATATATATATGCGTATACACACACACACACACACACACACACACAAACCACTTCTTTATACCTTCATCAGTTGATGGATACTTGGGCTTTCTCTGTAGTTTGGCTACTGTTGATAATGCTGCTATAAATACTGGGTTCATGAAATGTCACTATTAGGTATTTACCCAAAGTGTACCAAAATAGAGTCTCGGTTTTAAAGGTTATTTTGCCTGATATAAGTATTGCTACTGGCTTTCTTTTGACATTATTGGCATAATAAATGTTTCTTTATTCCCTCACTTTAAATCTGAAGGTGGCTTAAGTCCAAATAAATCTTTGTAGACAGCATCTAGATAGGTGTTGTTTTTGTTTGTTTTTTTGTTTTGTCCATTCTGACGCCCTATCCAATGTCTTATGATTGGAGCATTTAGTCCATGTACATTTAGAGTGGTTATCAATAGGTATATATTTAGTGCCATTCTTCTAGTTGTTTTGCCATTGTTTCTTGGTGTTTTCTCTGATCCTTTCTTGTCTGTAACACTTTTAGTCCTAGATTTCCACTCAAAGAGCCCGATTTAAATATTCTTTTCTTTTGACTGGTAGTACATTTATTTACTTCTTTTTAATATCTCTCTCTTTTTTAATTTAAGCTCAAGTCAGTTACTTTATAGTGGAATACTGTTTCAGCAGTAGAATTTAGTGATCCATCAAGTACAAAATATACCCAATACTCATCCCAAGTGCGCCCGTAATGCCCATCACCCATTTAGCCCATACCCGTATTCAATAACCCTCCTGGAACCCTGAGTTTCTTCTCTGTATTTAAGAGTCTCTTATCGTTTGACTCCCTCTCTGTTTGTATCTTATTTTTGCTTTCCTTTCACTACGTTCATCAGTTGTATTAAATTCCACAGATGAGAGAAATCATATGATGTGTGTCTTTCTCTGACATATTTTGCTTAGCATAATCAAGTCAGGTTCCATCCATGTTGTTTCAAAGAGCAAGATTTCATTCTTTTTGATCGCCGAGTAATGTTCCATTGTATGAATATACCACATCTTCTTTATCCATTCATCTGTCAATGGTCATTTGGGCTCTTTGCATAGTTTAGCTATTGTTGATAATGTTGCTATAAACATTGCAGTGCATGTGCCACTTCGACTCAGCGTTAGTGTATCCTTTGGATAAACACGTGGTAGTGCAATTGCTGGGGCCTGGTGTAGTTCTATTTTTAGTTTTTCTGACAAATCTCCATACTATTTCCAGAGTGGCTACACCACTTTGCATTTCCACCAGCATTTCAAAAGCGTTCCCTTTCTCTGCATCCTTGCCAAATCTGTCTTTTTCGGAGATGTTAATTTTAGCCATTCTGATAGGTGTGAGGGGATATCTCATTGTGGTTTCGATTTGTATTTCAGTGATGACGAGTGAGATTGAGCATCTTTTCATGTGTGACCAATCTGAATGTCATCTTTCTTAAAGTGTCTCTTCACGTCTTTTGCCCATTTCTTCACCGGATTATTTGGTTTTTGGGTGTTGAGTGTGATGATTTTTTATAGATTTTGGATACTAATCCTTTATCTGATATGTCACCTGCAAATATCTTCTCCCATTTCATTCAGTGGCCTTTCAGTTTTGCTGATTGTGTCCTCTGCTGTGCAGATGCTTTTTATCTTGAGGTCCCAACAGTTCATTTTGGTTTTTATTGCCCTTGCTTTGGAGACATGACAAGCAAGAAGTTGTTGTGGCCAGTATCAAGGAGGTAGATTGCCTGTTTTCTCCTCTAGGATTTTGATGGTCCCTTTCTTACATTTATATCTTTCATCCATTTTGAGGTGTGTGTGTGTGTGGGGGGGGGGGTTTAAGAACATAGTCCAGGTCCAATCTTCTCACTGTCCAGTTTTCCCAGTACCATTTGCTGAAGAGACTTTTGTTTTTCCATTGGATACTCTTTCCAGTGTTATCAAAGATTACTCGGCCATATGTTTGTGGGTCTATTTATGGGTTCCCTATTCCATTCCATTGATGTCTGTATCCGTTTTTGTGCCCGTACCACACTGTCTTGATGATTGCGGTTTTCTAATACACCATAAAGTCCAGATTTTATCGTCTCCAGCTTTGTTTTCTTTTTCAACATGACTTTGGCGATCTGGGGTCTTTTCTGGCTCCCTACAAATTTTAGGGTTGTTTGTTCTAGTTCTGTGAGAAATGCTGTTGTTATTTTGATAGGGATTGCATTGAATGTGTCGATTGCTTTGGGTGGTATTGACATTTTAATAATATTTGTTCTTCTCATCCATGAGCATGGAATGTTTTTCCATTTCTTTGTGTTTCTTCGATTTCTTTCATAGATGTTGTATAGTTTGTTCCTTTATTTTTTTAATGTTTATTTTTGAGAGAGAGAGAGAAAGTGAGAGCACATGAGCAGGGGAGGGGCAGAAAGAGAGAGAGAGAGGGAGACACAGACTCTGAAGCAGGCTCCAGACTCCGAGCGGTCAGCACAGTGCCCATCACAGGACTCAGACCCACAAATGAGGGATCATGTCCTGAACCGAAGTTGGCACTTAACCGACTGAGCCACCCAGGCGCCCCTCTATTGTTTAAGTGTACTGATCTTTTACCTCTTTGGTTATGTTTACCCCTGGGTATTTGATGGTTTTCAGTGCAGTTGTAAAGTACATCAATCCTTGATTTCTCTCTGCTGACTCATTATTGGTGTATAGAAATGCAGTCAACTTCTGTATATTGATTTTATATCCTGAGACTTTCCTGAATTCCAGTATCAGTCCTAACAGTTTTTCCATGGAGTCTTTTGGATTTCCTTGGAAAGTATCATGTCTGTGAAGAGGGAAAGTTTGACCCTCCTTGCCAATTTGGACGCCTTGTATTTCTTTTTGTTGTCTGCTTGCTGAGGTTAGGACTTCCAACAGTTTGTGGAATAACAGTGGTGAGAGTGGACATCCCAGTCGTGTTCCTGACCTTAGGGGGAAAGCTCTCAGTTTTTCCTCAATGAAGATGATATTAGCTGTGGGACTTTTGTATCTGGACATACTGATATTCAGACAAGATCTTTCTATCCTTCCTTTCATGAGTACTTTTTTTTTCATCAAGAAAGGAAGCTGCATTGTGTCAAATGCTCTTTCTGCATCTATTGAGAGGATCATATGGTTGTTATCCTTTCTTTTATCAATGTGATGTATCACATCAGTTGATTTGCAGATATTGAATTCGTGGTGCATCCCAGGAATAAATCCAATTCATTGTGGTGAATAATTATTTGTATGTATTGTTGGATCCGGTTCACTCCTTTTTGTTGAGAATTTTTGCATCCAGGTTCATCAGGGAAATTGGTCTGTAGTTTTCTTTTCTGGTGGGGTCTTTGTCCAGTTTGGACTCAAGGCCAAGCTGGCCTCATAGAATGAGTTTGGAAGTGTTCCTTCCATTTCTCTGGCCATGACCTTATCTTTTTCTTTCATTTGGGATGCATTCCTCCTGTCTTGGCATTTTGGCTGAGTATTTGCCTTCTCTGTGTTACAAAAGCTCATTATGTTAGCTGCCTGTGAGATGAATGGCTTTATGAAAAGGAGGTCATCTAGTGTCCAGGGCCTGACCATCAGGGAGTGTCCGTGGTGTGTGTTGCATACACTGTTTTGTGTTCTGGCTGCACTGTCCTTCAGGCCAGTTGTATGGACAATGTATGGTCCTTGGCCAGAATGTGCTGAGTTTTATCTAGGTCAGCGCCGATCTGCTTCTTACGTGACACTTGAAATGACTGCCACTCGAAGTGAAGCTCTGCAGAACTGTCTGGTCAAGAGAGGTGATGTGGTCATGGGCTTCCGCTGGTCTCCTGGGGGAAGGGGACACCTCCATTGGGACTGAAGCAAGCCTGATTGACCTAGAAGGCCAGTCTCACCAGAGCACAGGAATGTGGGGTTGATGTAAGCATGTTAGGCAGCCAGTGTGGGGATGACATTGTTTCCAGCAGATGGCTCTGTGTTTATGCTGTGGGGAAGAGGAGGAAAATGGTCCCACACACCTCCTCTGTCCTAGCTCCTTTGTCCCCTTGTTGTGAACACTGCCTCTCAGGGATGCTCTCCATGATGAGTGTATAATCGCCCCACTGCGTGCACCAGGCGATGTACAGGTCACTGTTTCCATACCATCTGCCTGTAAGTAGTTTGCTGCCTTCTCTCAAGGATTAGGCCAGTGCCCTCAGGGCTGTATCCCAGCCAAGCCTGCTAACCTTTGAACCTCCACATTCTCGGGGTCTGGATCGCTTGCCTAAGTGTCCGAGTCTTGATCCTGGCTCAGATCATGACCTCGTGGTCATGGCCTTCTCTCTCTCCCTCTATTCCTGCCCCTCCCTTGCATGTGCTCGCTCTCTCTTCTCTCTCTCTCTCTCTCTCTCTCTCTCTCTCTCTCTCTCTCTCTCTCAAAATAAATAAACTTAAAACAAATTTAGTGGCATGGAATACCTTATTTAGGCGAGATTTCCTCCCTGAGGGAATGGCGGGGGTCTGTCAGTTAAATTTCCAGCAATGACTAGGAATTTCATTGCTGACTGGTTAAAGGTTACATTCCTACAGGAATGAATTTAGGGATAGTGACATGAGGCCTTAACGTAAGTAACTCCATGATGGTCCTGTGAGTTTTCTTTACATTCCAAACCCATATTTTTGCACATCAATTTTTTTTATTAAAAACATAACCCTAAATAATATTTTAGCCATCTACTGCCAGCCCGATGATCATATCCTGCAAAACTGTGACCATCTCCTAATCATAGATGAAGATCAACTCTGTGGCTCTAAGATTTTTGTGACTCTAAATTACATTGATGTATGTTACTTAGATCTTTGTGAGTCTAGGTTACTGCTGGCCTCCTGAAATCTTTGACCCAGGGACACCCAGCCAGGTTTCTGAGCCATCACTTAGGCACAGAAGCACCCTTTCCAAGTCACCTCTTCCTAAAGTGTGTCTTTCCCTCTGGTACTTCTGGGTCTTACCCTTTTGCAGATCACATGCTGTGATGGACATCCCCTCATGAAAACCTGTCAAAGTGGGTGAGAAAAACCTGCTTGCCTGTGACTGCCACTTCATGGTCACATCTTTTCCTTCTGAAACCCCTTGAACACCCTATCATTCTTCCAGACTTTGAACATCTCTTTGATTTGGAAATATTTCATTCTCTTGTATTCCTGCTAAAAATATGCGTGAAAATATTAAAGCACGGATTCTTTACAATAAGTGAGCCAGTCACAATGATCCATCTGGCCGTGTGTACGTATGTTTTCTTTTTTGGACACTCTTCAGACATGATGTGAAGTACATCCTGTAAAATCTGAGTATCATTCATTATCTAGGATAACCGCCTTTATGGAAAGCCATTGAATGACATGTTCATTCAAGATCCGAAAAACACTTAATTGACATACCACATAATACAGTGGTGTCTACATACGTTATTATCTTAAAATATGTAAAGTGGATGTTTCTATGAAGCGTATATCATGCATTCAGTTTTCTGTACCATGAATGCTATTATTTAAATTACACAATAGTAAGAACAACAAGACTAGGTACATGGCCATCACTAGTAACTAATACTAGAACTAGTCATATAATATTAGGTGTTGAAAACATAAAACCATGATTACTAATAGTACTTTCAATCGTGGTGGGCTTCTATTCTAGTTACCAGAAAAATTGGGAAGATATTATTGAGTCTCCACATACATCAGAGTGTTTTCTGACTATTGATGTCCTCTAAGTCGATACATGATCACAATCAATATCCCAAAGAGATATGGTAGTATTAACTAACTTTATATTTGTATTCAGATTGCTTCAGTTTTAACCTCTTCTGTCCCAGACTCATCCCAGCTGGCACATTACAGTCATCCTGTCTCCTTCGGCTCCACTTGGCCATGACAATTTTTAGATTTTTCCATATTTTTCATGATCTGCAAAGTTTTGAGGGTACGTTTGTAGAATGTATTTTGTAGAATGATCTTTGGTTGGGATATGTCTAACGTTTGTTCAAATGCTTAGGCTGACTACTGTGTTTTGGAGCAGAAGATCCAGAGGCATAGTTCCATCCATAATTATCACTTCACATAAAGGTTGTTTACTCTGAAGATTTGGGTCTTTTGTGGTTCTGTACAAATTTTAGGACTGTTCTAGTTCTATGAAAAATGTTGTTGCTATTTTGATGGCGATTGCATTAATTGTGTCAGTTGCTTTGGGAAGTATAGACATTTCCATGAAATTTGTACTTCCGATCCATGAGTATGGAATATCCTTCCACTTTTTTGTGTCATCTTGTATTTCTTTCATCACTTTTTTATAATTTTCAGAGTATAGGTCTCTCACCACCTTGGATAGATTTATTCATAGATACCTTATTATTTGGTGTACAACTGTAAATGGGACTGTTTTCTTAATTTCTCTCTCTACTGATTCGTTATTGTCTAGAAATGCAACAGATTTCTGTACAATGATTTTGTATCCGGTGACATTGCTGTATTCATTTATCACTTCTAGCAGTTATTGGGTGGACTCTTTGGGGTTTTCTATATATAGTGTCATGTAATCGGCAAAGTGTGAAAGATTCACTTCTTCCAGATTTGGATTAGTTTTTCTTTTCTTTTCTTTTCTTTTGTCTTTTCTTTTCTTTTTTTTTTCTTTTCTTTTCTTTTACTTTAATTTACGTTGTTTTGTTTCATTTCGTTTTGTTTAGTTTCATTTCATTTGATTTATCTGCTGGCTGTAGCTTGGACTTCCAGTGCTATGTTTATTAAAAGTGGTAAGAGTAAACATCCTTGTGTTTTCCCTGACCTTATAGGAAAAGCTCTCAGATTTTCTCCATTAAGGTTGATTATAGCTTCATGGTTTTCATAGAAAACATTTATTGCATTGATGTATGTTCCCTGTAAACCTACTTTAGGGGGTTATAATCATGAATGGATGTTGTAGTATGTCAAATGCTTTTTCTTCATGTATTGAAATGACCGTATGGTTCTTTTCTTTTAACGTTTATTAATTTTGAGAGAGACAGAGTGTGAGCAGGGAAGGGGCAGAAAGAGAGTGGGAGACATAGATTTCGATGGAGGCTCTTGGCTCTGAGCTTTCAGCACAGAGTCTGATGTGGGACTTGAACTCCCGAATCATGGGGTCATGACCTGAGCTGATGTCAGACTGCTAAAGGATTGAGCCACCCAGGTGCCCCGGTCATATGGTTCTTATCCTTTCTCCTGTTGATATATTGTATCACATTGATTTGCAAATACTGAACCACCCTTGCAGCTTGGGAATAAATCCCACTTAATTGTGGGATATATTTACAGTTGTTATATCTCCTTTTGGACTGTACCCTTTACTGTTATATAACGTCCTCCTCTGTCTCTTGTTATGTACTTTGTTTTAAGTGTATTTTTTCTGATACAAGTATTGCTACTCTAATTTTTTTTTTCATCCGTTCTTACACACTATGTCTCTAGATTGGAGCATTCATTCCATTTACCTTCAAAGAAATGATTGCTATGTATGTATGTATGTATGTATTGCCATTATATTACCTGTTTTCTTGTGGTTTCTAATGATTTTCTCCGATCCTTTCTTGTCTGTCTTTCATGTTTTGCTTATTTTCTTTAGTGAAGTATTTTAATTTATTTATCTTTTTTCTTAGCATATTTGTGACTGGTTTTTGATATATGGTTACTGCTGGGTTATTTACATAACCTCTTCTGCGTTTAGCAGTTTGTACTAAGCTGATGGTCATTTACCTTGGAACCCATTATGTTCTTCTCCCTAGGTTTTTGGTAGATGTTATTATATTTCAAATCCATATCTCTGAGTTCCTTAACTATTTTTTACAAAAATATTCATGTTTTACTTGATTTGTGTCTTTTACCTCTATAGTGTCACTTTTGGTCTCTCCTTTCCACTCAAAGAGTCCCTCTTCATATTTCTTGCAGGACTGATTTAGTGGTACAAACACCTTTAGTTTTTGTTTGGGAAAGTCTGTGTCTCCTTCCATTCTGAATGATAGACTTGCTGGATAGAGTATTCTTGGCTGCTGATTTTTCCATTCAGCACTTTGAATATGTGATGTCACTTGCTTCTCGCTTGCCAAGTATCTGTTCAGAAATCTGGTAGCTAGCCTTCTAAGTGAGGTCTCTTTGTGTTGCTGCATTTAAGAGTTTTTCTTTATTGTCACTGTAATTTGCAAGTTTGCTTACAATATGTCTGGATGTTGGCCTGATTTTGTTTGTTTCGATGTGAATTCTCTAGCCTCCCGCATGGGGATGTTTGTTTCCTCCCCCAATTAGGGCATTTTTCAGCTATTGTTTCCACAAATAAATTTTCTGCCGCCTTTTCTCTTTCTTCTGAGACTCCTACAATATCAATATTGTTATCTTTGCTGTAGTCACTGAGGTCCCTTAGTCTCATCTCACGTTGCAGAATTCAGTTCTCTCTCTTTGGTTCAATGTGATTAATTTCCATTACTCAGTCTTCGAGGACACTGTTTTGCTCCTCTGCTTCTTCCATCCCTTTGTTAGTTCCAGCAAGCATGTCTCTCCTTTATCGTGTCCTCAATGTCTACTGTACTATTTCTTATCTCTAGTCAGTCTCACTCTTCTACTCATTTCACAACTCTAATGAGTACCCTTATGATCATTGCTTTCAAATCTGTATCAGGTATGTTACCTACTTCTCTTTGGCTTAGATCTCTGGCTGTGACTTTGACTAGGTCTTTCATTGTGGATAAACATCTCTGTGTGTCCATTTTGTCTGTCTCTCTGTCTCTATTTGTCTGTGTTAAGAAAGTCAGCTGTACCTTCTGCTCTTGAAACTAATAACGTGATGAAGAAGAGGTCCTGGAGAACTCAGCAGTGCACATCTCCGTTTATAGGACCTGGACCTTCAGGAGGCTATCGTATAGGTACTGTTCACAGCCTGCTGCTGTGTCTGGGTTACTTTTCCTGTCAGTGCAGGTGTCTGCACTGACTGCGTGCTGTTTTGGGCTGTGCTTTGTCTCAGTGGTGTTAGTGGGACCCAGGCAGGCCAGCTGTGGGGTGGTATGTCCGCTGGATAACTTGGGCACAGGGCAGGAGTGTTAGCAAAATTTCACAGGGCTACAAGTCCTATGCCAGATTTCCCGATGTCCTTTGGTGCCTGGGGGCTGTGGCCCAGCGGTGGAAGCTAGGGGCTTGAGGATATGCACAGAGCATGTCTGTGCCTGGGGACATGTGGCTTAGTGAGACAGATGAGGGTGCCTGGATATGTACAGCTGGGTGAGGTGCAGATGCGCACAGCATGTTGTGGCAGCTATGCATGCAGCTTGTCAGACAGGGTGCCCTTGTGGTTTGAAAAATGTTTGCCCTGAGACCAGCAGGCTTGGTTTGGTGCGTCCCCTAGTGAACCCTTGGGCCTGGTGCGCTGCTAATGGGTTAGTTAGCAAGTGTCTGTGCAGCCTCACCCTCTTGTGGGTGCTTCTATGCTTATTCTGGGAGGCTGGGGGAGAAGAGTGGTGCCTGTGAGCTCCTTCATTGTTGGAGAAGTCCTCCAACACACTCCAGAATCAGCATGAATACATCTGTCTCCTGTTTCCTCGGCATTGTGTAAAATGCCATGTTTACATTGCCTCTCTACACATGCAGGGATATGGCTATCACTCATCCTCCTGGATCTCCAAGTGCTGGGTCAGCTGACCTCCAAACCTCCTGTATCTGAACACAAAGGCATTCAGCCCCTCTAAGTTTTAATGCCCAATGTTATGGAGATTAGTCTTCCCTGTATGACCTCCCTGGTGTGAGGGCTCACTTTTTCTGCCCCTTCTGCAGGCAGACAGCCTCCACCTTTCTGACATTCCTAACCTTTCTGATGCAGCTTCTCTCTACTTCGGTGTGGAGTTTGTTCTGCCAGTCTTTGGGTCGCTCTTTGGTTCATGGACTTGAATGTGGATGTTATGCAGTTGAAAATATGGGACAGGGTGAGCTCAGGGTCCTCTTACTTTGCTATTATTAATTTTTTAAATGTCTTATTATTTTGGATTTTTGAGACATGGGAAGACAAACTCATATCACACATGCACTTCAGGATTGGAAAGGAACTTTCCCACATTTGCTTCTATTATTTTATGTTTTGAAACTCTCTTTAATGAGATATGATTACATATAACGAACCTCAAGTTAAAGGGTATACTTTGATGAGATTGAGGGTACAGGACCATGGGTACAGCACCATGAAATCATATGGTTTCTCCCTAAACCTTCCATCATGATCCCTTTGTGTCTAATGCTAATGATGCTTTTGAAGTAAGGACTACTTTTTTTCCCACGTTTTCACATATTGCCCAGGTGTCTGAAAGCTGGCATTGGGGTATCTCCTTTTCCGATAGTCTATATTCCCATAAGTTTTGAAGTCGGTTTACCTTTGGACTTTTACTTCTATTGTATCTCTCTGTATGTTCACATGCTCTCGTTGCAATACTTTAATGATGAGGTCTTCATCATCGCTTTAATTTTCACTAAATGGTATGAGCTGCATTTCCACTTATGACAGAAGGCACAGGCTTCCTGTGATATGTATTCAAGAGCAAGGCAGGTATCCTGAGCACTTGAGCTGAGAATGTCACCCTGTCTTTTTGCCAGCCCTCTTCCCTTCCCTGCGAGACATGAATCTCCTTTTGTTCACACAGAAATGTGGGTGAAGTCAGTAGAAAACGTTGCCTTCTCTCCTCTTCCCTTTATATCTCAAAATCCTTGCCACTATCTTCTGCCTTTCCCTTTCTCTGACTCATTCTCTCAGGCCCACTGTTCCACTCCAGCCATGATCAGGGTGTCCTCCAGCTGCTGGCCTCTGCCCTGTCCATCCCTCAGTGAGAAATCTGGAGTAGGATTATGCATTTCACAGGACTGATCAAGAAATATGTGATCCTCAGAGCCCTCCTGCATAAGGTTGCTGTCGTGGAGACATGGCATCCTGGGTGAGGATCTGACGCCATGTGTGGCCCCCTCACTCATCTCCCACAGTCACTGCTGGTCCCTGATCCTTACCCACCGTTAGAAATCAGCCATATGCTAGGGTCAGGTACCTGTCTATCTGACCCCAAGCACCAGGAGTCAGTGAATATTTCTAAAATAAATGAGCACAAGCACCCCATGCATCTAGATATAGGAAGTTACCATCACCCCAGAAAACTCTCTCGGGCTCCTCTGCAAAAAGGGCGATCTTGCTACTATCCTCCATCACTGCAATTTCTGCTAGTTTGTTACCTGTGTGTATAGGAACCGCACTGTGTGCATTCGATGGGGGGTGAGAGTAGGTCCTCCTAGAAGCAAACACTGAAACAGAGACAGAACAGTAAAAGTACTATTAAGGGATACTAAGAAAAACAAAGTGGAGAGCGCAGGGTGAGCAGAGAAAGCATGCGGGCAGATCTGACACATTTTTAAGATATATAATCACCATACTCTGTCACCTCACAGAGTCCTCTTCAAATTTCAAAATAGTTGTCGTATAAGACAGTGAGATTTACGAGATTTGGGGTTATTTCCCTATGGTCTTATGTTTTCCTATATGCATTCCCTCTTTGGTACTTAATCTGTGGCCTCGGATGAACACTTTAGTGTGTGGATGCATCTGCAAGTCTATATGTAATGGAATATGATTGTCTTCAGATCTCAGATGTAGAACTCTGATATACACATTCTCATAATTATCTTTTTCTTTCTTTGCCTGGTAAGGCCTGAATCTTAATAGAATAAGTGTGCCGTTGTCTTCTTTAAAGTGGCGATCCCCAATCCCTGGGCTGAGGCATTAACCGTCTTAGTTTAATGAACTTCTGTGACCATCTTTTTTTGATGATCATTTGTGTGGAGATATCTTAATTGAAACTGTGAGAAGGGTGAGTGGACATTTCCCAGACATTTTGCAGATGCATTCTGTATTCAATGTCTTCTTTTCATTATGTCCTTAGAAACAAATATTACCCCTCTTTCACAGATAACCCATCTCAGGCTCTGTGTAGGTCCCACTGAGAATTGGTGTTCTGGCTGAGATAACAGGAACACAGGGAAACCCTCGGGATATTGTGAAAGAAGTTTAAGGAGATAGATGCAAAGCCGTAGTCAGGTTATGTCAGGGGTCCAGCAGGGGTGGCATCTGGGCATCCCTGAATTGTAGGTTTACCCAGGCTAAAGGCCAATGCAGGCACTCAGCTGATCTAGATCCTGTCTTCACTTTTAGTCTCACTGAAGGATATGAACTTAGGCAGACAAGCATTTCCTTAAGACCAAGTTAAATTTCCTATATATCCAGGGCATTTTTTCACCCATAAATATCCAGAACCTTCAGACAACGCAGGGAGACAACAACCTTTTTAGATGATCACCTGGGTGCACTTTGACAAATATGACATTTTGTAGAGGAATCTTGCATTGTGCACTGAGAGTGATCCCACATAGTAGCTCCGTGTGGAACTCATGCTCCCTGCTCAGGCTGTGGTCAGGAATGGCCTGCAACTGCATCTCACTGAACCCAGTACCCTCCCCTCTGCACTTCCTCAAACTCTGCTTACTGTCCTCTAATTTCTCAATTTTCTATTCCTGTGTGATTCAAGTTTCTCCCACTCCTTCACTGGTGCTTCCATTATGGTGACCGCAAGGTCTGTGTCATATAATGCATGTGCCCCATTTCACACAGGACACCTAAGGCACCTACACTTAGTGGTGCATCTCATTCTTTACAGAACTCAAAACATTGTGTCTGTAAAATATGCACCACTACGCCCGATACATCTGTCTTTGTGTAAAAATCCTCTTTTTTTTTTGACAGGAGAAACCTATAGCTGACCTCATTACGGGGAAATGATACAGTCCATTGAACATATGTCCTGAGAAACTTGAGATATGTTACAAAGTCCTCAGGCAGTTTTGCAGTTGAATTTCCAAGCCCTAACAACCATCTCCACATTTTTCCCACAAAGTGTTTCACGAAGTAGATGAATATGCTTTAGAAATCCCTAACCACTTCAGTTTATCTACCCAAATAGAGGAGGCAGAGGATGGGGGGGTAGTTCATAGCCCATGACTGGTGATGAAGGACTTTCCATGGGGTTAGGGTTAGGGGTTAGGGTTAGCGGTTCGGGGTTAGGGTGAGGATTAGGATTAGATGGTTAGATTTAAATGTTAGGATTAGGGTGAAGGTTAGGTTTAGGGTTTAGGGGCTAGGGTTGGGGTGATGGTTAGTGTTAGGGTAGGGCTTAGGTGTTAGTGTTAGTATCAGCATTAGCTTCAGGGTTAGGGTCAAGGTCAGGGTAGTGTCAGGGTCAGGGGTTAGGGGTTAGGATTTAGGTTTTATTGTTTAGAGTTTAGGTTTTAGGTTTTGGGTTAGGTTTTAGGTTTTCGTGGTTATGTGTTAGTGGTTAGGTTTTAGGGTTATGGTCAGGGTCAGTGTTTGGTTTAGGGTTAGTGTTTAGGATTTATGGTTTACGGATTAGGGTTAGAGTTTAGTGTTCAGGTCTAGGGTTTAAGTTTATGGTTACAGTTAGGATTTGGATTAGGATTTGGGGTTTAGGGTTCAGCGTTTCGGTGTAGGGTTTAGAGTTAGTATCATTGTTGCGGTTCGGGTTAGGGTAGGTCAGTGCCATGGTTTGTGTTAGGGATAGGATTTAGGGCTATGATTCAGGTTAGGGTTTGTGTTTGGGTCAGGGTTAGGAATAGTAGTTAGGATTAGGTCCTAGCACATTGCAGGGACTGAACCCACAGCATTGCAGTTGTCTCCCCAAAGGGCTGAGTAGAGGTTCCAAGGTCAGTTTCCTGTCACGATTAGTCTTTTGGTTCCAATCCAGACAACTGTATGGGAGAATGTTCTAGCAGGCCTCAGGAATATTCTCAGGCAGCTGCAGCCAGCTTTTGCAAATGACATGGTGATGTTCCAGGTTCTAAGCCAAGTGATCCTGCACCACTCCTGTACCTAGGGCGTGGTTTTGTCATACTTTGTTATTGGGTCTGCATGGGTAGAGAGCCTTAACTAGGGTTATGGTTTGTTACACGGACGCCGCCAGGGCGTAAGCGACTCTAGTTTCGTGATCTCCCTCTAGGGCTGAATTGCGGACCCATGCGACGTTGCTTCTCAACTGTAGGGTTAGGGTTGAGATAGTGTTAGGATTCGGTTGAGGGTTCTGTTAGGTTTAGGCATAGGTTTAGGGTTATGTTCCAGGAGATCTAGTCGCTGATACCAGAGCAGTGCAGTTGTTTCCCTGAAAGTCTAATTTGAAGGAACAATGGAGGGTGCCGATTAGGATTAGTCTTTGAGTCCCAAGGCTAGACAACTGTATGGGCCAACAGTCAGGTAGGCCTCTGGAAATCTCTCTGGAGCTCCAACCGGTCCTTCAAAAGGACATAGTATATTATGTGTCCTATGCGGAGTGATGCTGCACCGCTTGTGTTCCCCAGGCATGTGGTGTTGTCATACGTTGTTATTGGGTCTAATAGCGAGAGAGCCTTATCTAGGGTTAGGGTTGGGACCAGTGACGTTTCCAGCTCCAAGTGAAACCAGTCTTGTCATCTCCCTCGAGGTCTGAAGTGAGGGCCAATATGACGATGCAGAGCTATTGTAGGGTTTGGGCTCGAGTTAGGTTCGGTTTCAGTTGAGGTTTCTGATTAGGGTTAGAAGTAGGGTTCGGGGTTTGTTCCCAGGAGGTTCAAGGCGCTAAACACATAGCAGTGCACTTGTCTCCCTGAAGGGCTGAGTTGAGGGCACAAGGGAGGGTGCCGGTCAGGATTTGTCTTTGGGTTCCAAGGCCAGACAATTCCATGGGCCACTGGTCGGTTAGGCCTCAGGAATACTTTCGAGCACCTGAATCCCAGCCTTGGAAATGACATGGTGATGTTCCAGGTTCTATGTGGAGTGATCCTGCACCGCTTCTGGACCCCAGGCACGTGGTGTTGTCAGATTTTGGTATTCGGTCCCCATGGGAAGAGAGCCTTAGCTAGGGTTAGGGTTTGGTCCAGGGACATCACCAGAGCTGAAGCAAGTCCCGTCTCGTGATCTTCCTCGAGGGCTGAATTGAGAGCCTAGGTGATGGTACGGGTCAAGTGTACGGTTAGGGTTCGAGACTAGGTTAGGTTTTGGTTGGCAGTTCTGGTTGGGGTTAGGGTTATGGTTAGGTCCCAAGAGGCTCCAGGCACTGAACCTACAGCAGTGTGGTTGTCTACCCAATGGGCTGAGTTGAGGGCTCAAGGGAGGGTGCTGGTCAGGATTAGTCTTTGGGTTCCTATTCCAGATATCTCTATGGGCCACTTGTTGGGTAGGCGTCAGGATTCCTCTCAGATAGCTGAAGCCGGGTTTTGGAAACGACATGGTGATGATCCAGAGTATATGTTGAGTGATCCTGCACCATTTCTGCACCCCAGGCGCTTGGTGTTGTCAGACTTTGGTATGAGGTCCCCACTGGGAAAGAATCTTAGCTTGTGATAGGTTTCGGTCTAGGGACGTCGCCAAGGCCAAAGCCACTCCAGTCTTGTGATCTCCCTCGAGGGCTGAAGTGAGAGCCCATGTGACGGTGTGCTCAATGTAGGGTTAGTTTTCGAGTTAGGGTTAGGTTTTGCTTGAGAGTTCTGGTTAGCATTAGGTCCCAATAGGCTCCAGGCGCTGAAGCCACAGCAGTGCAATTGACTCCCCGAAGGGCTGAATTGAGTGCACAAGGGAGGGTGCCCTCAGGGTGAGTCTTTGGATTCCAAGGCCAGACAACACTGTGGGCCAGTGTTCGGGTAGGCCTCAGGAATACTCTTGGACAGCTGCCACCGGGCCTTGGAAATGACATGGTGATGTTCCAGATTCTATGCTGAGTGATCCTGCACCGCTTCTGGACCATAGGCGCGTGGTGTTGTCACTTTGGTATTGGGTCCTTATGGGAAGAGAGCCTTAACTAGTGTTAAGGTTCGGTCCAGAGACAACACCAGGGCCAAAGCGACTCCAGTCTCGTGATCTCCCTCAATGGCTGAATTGAGGGTCCATGCAACAGTGTGAGTCATGGGTTTGGGTCGAGATACCATTAGGTTTCTGTTGAGGGTTCTGGTTAGGGTTAGGGTTAGGTCCCAGGATTCTCCCTACACTGAACCCACAGCAGAGCAGTTGTCTCCCTGAAAGGCTGAGTTGAGGGCACAAGGGAGGGTGCCGCTCAGGATTAGTCTTTGGTCCCAGACCATACAATTCTATGGACCACTCATCAGTTAGGACTCAGGAATGCTCTTGTGCACCTGTACTCAGGCCTTGGAAATGACTCGGTGATGTTCCAGTTTCTATGCCGAATGATCCTACATCGCTTTGGCCCCCAAGCACATGCTGTTGCGAGATGTTGGTGGGTCCCCATGGGGAGAGAGCCCTAGCTAGGGTTAGGGTTCAGTCCAGGGATGTCCCCAGATGCAAAGCGACTCAAGTCACGTGATCTCCCTCGAGGGCTGAAGTGAGGGCCCATGTGACAGTGCGGGTCAAGTGTAGCATTAGGTTTCAGTTGAGGGTTCTGGTTAGGAATAGTGTTAGGTCCCAGGAAGCTCCTGGCACTCAGTCCACAGCAGTGCAGTTGTCTCCCCGAAGGGCTGGGTTGAGGGCACATGGGAGGATGCTGGTCATTTTTAGTATTTCCGTTCCAATTACAGACAACTGTATGGACCATTCGTCATGTAGGCCTCAGCAATCCTTTCGGAAAGCTGCAGCCGGGCCTGAGAAACAACATGCTGAGGTTCCAGGTTCTATCCGGAATGATCCTGCACTGCTTCTGGACCCCAGGCGTGTGGTGTTGTCAGACTTTGGTTTTGGATGCCCATGGGTAAGAGCCTTAGCTAGGGTATGGTTCCATCCAGGGTTGTCGCCAGGCTGAAACAACACCACTGTTGTGAATTCAATGGAGGGCTGATGTGTGGCTGTGAGTCTGCTGCAGAGTTAGTGTGCTAGATACAGTTAGGTTTAGGGTGAGGGTTATGTTTCGGTTCACCGTTAGGGTTAGGTCCCAGGTGAGTGAAGGCAGTGACTCTACAGCAAAGCAGTTGTCTTCCTGAAGGCCTGAGTGCAGTACAGAAGGGAGGGTTTTCGTTAGCATTAATCTTTGGGTTCCAAAGCCAGACAAACATATGGCCCACCCTTCGGTTAGGCCTCAGGATTCTTCTCGTGCAGCTGCTGTCGTGCTTTGCATATGACATGGTGATGTTCCATGTTTCATGCCTAGTATTTATGCACCGATTCTCGATCCCATGTATGTGCTGATGTCAGACTTTGTAAATGAGTCCCCATGGGGATAGACACTTAGCTAGGGTCAGGGTTCAGTATAGGGAAGTCGCCAAGTCCGAAGCGACACCAGTGTTTTGAATTCCATGGAGGGCTGAAGTGAGGGCACATACGTGGCTGTGAATCTGGTTTAGAGTTAGTGTGCTAGATAGGGTTAGGTGTAGGGTGAAGGTTGTGTTTAGGGTTATGATTAGGGTTAGGGTTAGGTCTCAGGAGGCTCTAGGCACTGAACCCACAACAGTGGTGTTGTCTCCACGAAGGGGTGAGTGGTGTCCCCAAGGGAGGGTGTCAGTCAGGACTAGTCTTTGGGTTCCAAGGCCAGACAAATGTAAGGGTCACCCTTCAGGTAGGCCTCAGGATTCGTCTCGTGCAGCTGCAGTCACGCTTGAAATGAGATAGTGATGTTCCACATTCCATGTCGAGTATTTGTGTACAGATTCTCGAAACCGTGTGCATACTGTTGTCAGACTTGGAATTGGGTTCTGACGGGGAGAGAGCCTTACCTAGGGTTTGTGTTAGGTCCAGGGAAGTCAGCAGGAGTGAATTGACTCCAGTTTCGTGATCTTCCTCGAGGACTGAATTGAGGGCCCATGCGACAGTTCGGGTCAAGTGTAGGATTTGGGTTAATGTTAGGGTTAGGTGTAGGGTGAAGGTTATGGTTAGGGTTACGTTAGGGCTAGGGTTAGGTCCCAGGAGTCTCTAGGCACTGTCCCCACCGCAGAGCAGTTATCTCCCCGATGGGCTGGGTGGAGTACACAAAGGAAGGTGTCAGTCAGGATTAGTCTTTGGTTTCCAATGCCAAACAAATATTTGTCAAGCTTCATATAGGCCTCAGGAATCCTCTCGTTCAGCTGCAGTTCCGCCTTGAAAATGACATAGTGATGTTCCACGTTCCATGTCAAGTATTTCTGCACTGATACTCGAACCTATGTGCGTGCTCTTGTCAGACTTTGGAATTGGGTCCCCATGGGGACAGAGCCTCAGTTAGGGTTAGGTTTCGGTCCAGGGATGTCACCATGGCAGAAGCCATAGCAGTTTTGTGAATTCCATGGGGGGCTGAAGTGAGGGTACGTGCGTGACTATGGGTCTGGTGTAGCTTATTGAGGTTGATAGGGTTAGGTGTTGGGTAAGGATTATGTTTAGGATTAGGGTTAGTTTTAGGTCCCAGAAGACACCAGACACTGATCCCATAGCAGAGCTGGTGTTAACTCGAAGGGCTGAGTGGAGTACACAAGGGAGGGTGCCGGTCAGGATTAGCCTTTGTCTTCCAAATCCAGAGAAATCTATGTCACCCTTCGTGTAGGACTCAGGAAGCTTCTCGTGCAGCTGCAGTCGCGCTTTGGAAATGACATGGTGATGTTCCACGTTCCATGCCAAGGATTTCTGCACTGATTCTCGAGCCCATTTGTGTACTGTTGTCAGACTTTGGAATTGGGTCCCCGAGCCTTAGCTAGCATTAGGGTTTGGTCCAGGGAAGTTGCCAGTCCTGAAGCAACTCCATTTTCGTGATCTCCCTCGAGGGCTGAATTGAGGGCACATGCGAGGGTGTGGTTCAATGTAGGGTAGGGTTAGGTATAGGGGAAGGTGTAGGGTGAGGGTAATTGTTAGGGGTACAGTTAGGGTTATGGTTTGGAAATAACATGGTGATGACATATATTCCATGCCAAGTATTTCTACACCTGTTTTCGAACCTTGTGTGTGCTATTGTCAGATTTTGGACTTGTTTCCCCATGGGAGAGACACTTATATAGGTTTAGGGTTTGGTCCAGGAATGTCACCAGGGCCAAAGCAACTCCAGTGTTGTGAATTCCATGGAGCTCTGAAGTCAGGGCACATGCGCAGCTGTGGGTCTGGTGTAGACTTAATGAGATAGATAGGGTTCGGTGTAGGGTGATATTTATGGTTAGGGGTACTGTTAGGTTTAAGTTTAGGTCCCACGAGACTCCAGACACTGACCCGAAACAGAGCAGGTGTCAACCTGAAGAGCTGAGTGTAGTACACAAGGGAGGGTGCCCGTCAGTCTTCGTATTTGGGTTCCAAGACCAAACAAATGTATTGGCCACCCTTTGGGTAGGCCTCAGGATTCCTCCCGTGCAGCTGCAGTTGCACTTTGGAAGTGACATGGTGATGTTCCAAGTTCCATGCCAACTATTTCTGGACCAATTCTTGAACCAGTGTGAGAGCTGTTGTCAGACATTGGAATTGGGTCCCAATGCATACAGAGCCAGAGCTAGGGTTAGAGTTCGTTCCAGCGGTGTGGCCATGGCCGAAGAGACTCCAGTGTCATGATCTCGCTGGAGGGCTGAATTGAGTGTCCATGCGAGTGTGCAGGTCAAGTGTAGTGTTTGGGTTAGAGATAGGGTTAGGTGTAGGTTGAAGTTTACGATTAGGGTTATGATTAGGTCCTAACCCAGCAAGCTCCAGGCACTGAATGCACAGCAGAACAATTGTATCCCCGAAGGGCTGAGTGTAGGACACAAGGGAGGGTGCCTGTCAGGATTAGTCTTTGGGTTCCAAGGCCAGGCATATGTATGGGCCACCCTTCGGGTAGGCCTCAGGAATCCTCTTGTGCAACTGCAGTCGTGCTTTTGAAATGACATGGCTATGTTCCATGTTCCATGCTGAGTATTTTTGCACCGATTCTCGAATCCTTGTGGGTGCTGTTGTCAGATTTTAGAATTGGGTCCCCATGGGGAGAAAGCCTTAGCTAGGGTTAGGGTTCAGTCCAAGGAAGTCGACAGGGCTGAAGCGACTCCAGTCTAATGATCTCCCTCGAGGGCTGTGTTGAGGGCCCTAGAGCAGGTGGGGGTCAAGTATAGGGTTCAATTAGAGATAGGGTTAGGTGTAAGTTGAGGGTTATGTTTAGGGTTATGGGTAGGGTTAGTTTTAGGTCCCAGGAGGCTCCAGGCACTGAACCCACAACAGTGCAGTTGTCTCCCCGAAGGGCTGAGTGGAGTACATAAGGGAGCCTGCCGGTCAGTATCAGTTCATTAGATCCAAGACCAGAGAGATGTTTGGGCCACCCTTGGAATAGTCCTCAGGAATCCTGTCGTGCAGCTGCAATCACATCATGCAAAAGAAATGGTGGATGTTCCATATTCAATTCCGGGTATTGTTGCACCGATTCTCGAACCCGTGTGCGTGCTGTTGTCAGACTTTGGAATTGGGTCTCCATGGGGATAGACACTTAGCTAGGGTAAGTGTTCGGTACAGGGAAGTTGGTAAGGCTGAAGCGACACCAATGTTGTTAATTCCATGGAGGTCTGAAATGAGGGCACATGTGCGGCTGTGGATCCGGTTTACTTTTCATGTGCTAGATAGGGTTAAGTGTAGGGTGAAGGTTATGGTTAGGGTTATGTTTACGGTTAGTGTTAGGTCCCAGGAGGCTCTCCATCCATGTAGTTTCAAATGGCAAGATTTTATTCTTTTTATGGCTAAGTAATATTCCAGGGTGTGTGTATGTATGTATGTATGTGTATACACACACACACGCACACACGCACATATACATACCGTGTGTGTGTGTGTATGTACGTCTGTATCCATTCATCCATCGATGGACATTTGGGCTTTTTCCATACTTTGGCTATTGTTGATAGTGGTGCTATAATCATGGGGGTGCATGTGTCCCTTCAAAACAGCACACCTGTGTCCCTTAGATAAATGCCTAGTATTGCAATTGCTGTGTCGTAGGATAGTTCTCTTTTTAGGTTTTTGAGGAGCCTCCGTACTGTTTTCCAGAGTGGCTGCAGCAGCTTGCATTCCACTATTCATTGTTCAGTAGGATGTTCTTTATTCTACAAGTATTTGTTATCTTTCCAAATTTTTTCTGGTGGTTGATTTCGAGTTTCATAGCATTGGGGTCTGAAACTGTGCACGGTTTGATCTCTATCTTTTTGTACTTGTTGAGTACAAGTAAACATAAAATTATTTATGTTTACTTATTTTAGAGAGAGAGACAGAGCATGAGCAGGGGAGGGGCGGAGAGAGAGGGAGACAAAGAATCCGAAGCAGGCCTCAGGCTCTGAGCTGTCAGCACAGAGTCCGACACAGGGCTCAAACTCACAAACCATGAGATGACGACCTGAGCTGAAGTCAGATGCTTAACTGAATGAGCCTCCCAGGCACCCACTTTAATGAAATTTTAAATGACACCATTCAAAGTGCACTTGCTACCTTGCAAACTCAGAGAGAGAGAAAGAAATGTGAAGAATCAGGAAGTGGTTAAGAGTTGGCTGCTGAGTTTTACCGTAATTTGGCTTTGGAGGGTTTTTGTTCATTGGGTGAAGTGAGCACAGCATATTTGCCTGCCATTTACCACAGTAGATAATGGGCCTCTGGGAGCCAAAACTCTTTCTGACCAATGAGTTGGAATTTTAGTAGGACCGCCAAGATGAGATTTGCTATTTCAAGGACTAGGAGTTATCTTTTATTTTCACAACTAGGTAATTATCACATCCTTCAACTTTGCCCTCCAAGATATGTAGAAAATACCCAAATATAGTTGAGAGAGAAAGGGTGATAGCCAAAGTGTATAATCCTTTCCCTTTAAAAAATATGTTTAAATTATGCTTTATGATTTTTTTTTAATTTTAGTGAGGGGCATGCAAGTGGGGGAGAGGGGCAGAGGGAAAGAGAGACAATCTTAAGCAGGATTCACACTTAGTGTGGAGCCCAACACAGGTCTGGGTCACATGATCCTACAATCATGACCTGACCAAAATCAAGAATCTGATGCTCAACTGACTGAGCCACCCAGGTGCTCAATAGTCTCTTTCTCTCTCAATGCTGAATAGTAAATTTTCAACGTGAATGGGGATAAACATGCATACATACATACATACATACATACATACATATGTATACCACTAAGAAAGCCATGAGTTGTTAGACATGAACTATTTTCCATCATCTTTGTCTTCTAGTTATATTCATGCCTCAAGGTGTTTTTTGATTGCAATGCACGATCTTGCTGTGTGAGGTACAAATTGTTGTGTGATCAGTTTTCCGTGAAAGTCTTTCCTCATATCTGTCTTAACCACAAGATGCAAATGTCGAATTCAAGGATGTAGAGCTAAGAGCCTTCAGGTCCAATAACTGTCAACTAGAAGTTATATTTTCTGTTGGGGAGAAATCCCCATATGATGGCAATGACTTTGCATTGGTAAGGGAAAGAATACTTTCATGCCTTCGTGGTTCTTGCCTTTTTTCTGTCTCACCAAAATCAAGACTCAGGTCATGTGCACGTTTATCAAGAAAACACCTTTTTTTTTTCCAGAAAATAAAAACGCCCTGGAAGACAAGTGTGATGCATTGAGGTCTTTGAAAGCCACAAAGGAAGCAAAAGTCAAAAGCTGAAGGAGAAAGCACATAACCTGGAAGAATTCTATGAACAAAGAAAAGTGCCTACAAAAAAGTAACATGGGGGCGCTTGGGTGGCTCAGTCGGTTGAACGTCCAAATTCGGCTCAGGTCATGATCTCACGGTCCATGAGTTCAAGCCCCATGTCGGGCTCTGTGTTGACAGTTCAGAGCCTGGAGCTTGCTTTGGATTCTATATCTTCCTCTGGCCCTACCCAACTCGCACTCTGTCTCTATCAAAAAATGAATAAACGTTAAAAAATTTTTAGAAAAGTAAGATGTTCATGTGAGAACTGTCACAAGGACCGGATTGTATGGGAGAACATGGCAGCCAGTAGAGATAATTGTATTTCTTTTGGAACTGGGTCCAGAGTATTTTTGCCCAATGCATTCAGTAGTATTGGACCTTCCCTTCCTACCTTGCTTTCTGTAATGTAACCTGCATTTTCCTTTCTGTCCTAAGTGCTTGCCACACATTGTGTCATGTTTTGGGGGTGGAAGAGGGAAGGTACCATCATTAATAACTTTAATACCTGGATCCACTCTGGATCCACCTACACTGTCCTACAGGTTTCAATCGCCTCACACTGTTTTGTCACCCAGCAATTAGGTCATTTTTCTTCAGGACCAGACATGGGTCAAAAATGTGTGGGGAAAAAAATGAATTATCTTGCTGCAGAAACAATGGAAGTTGCTTTCTGGAAAGTGGGTATGGGTACCAGCAGTACTGGATCCCTGCATCCCTTCTGCCAGTGAGATTGCTCACTGCAGACCCAATCCCTAAGAAAGTCAAATTGTTTCCTGTCCCCTGATTTTTTAAGTGTAACTCTTCTGAGTCTTGGCCAAAGCCCGCAGCTTCACTAGGGCTCATCTTTGCTGGCCGCCCGTGAACTACACTTGTTTACTTCTAAGTCTGTGCCCATAAAGTTGTTCAGCTTCTTTGCCATTCAAATGTATGCCCCCCACCTCAATGATGAGTCCTAGGGAGTTTGGGTCCAACTGCCAGGCTGGCTTTGTCCTGGGCTTCCTTCTTCTCCATCTTGGTCTTGTGTGTCTTTGTGGGGTTGTCAGACACTTGGTGCATTCGGTAACATGTTTCCTCCTTTGTACAGTATTTCCTTTTGTTCTCAGGAGGAGATGCGGGACTTTAAAGTCCCTCACTCGTTTTGGAAAATGAAGTCTTCTCTTCCCTGGAGACTCACCTTATATTTGTCCTTCCCACAGCTGGGGTTGGGGCTTGCTCTGTCTCACTGGCATCTTGGTTTTGTTAACTCGTAAGCACTTTCTGTGAGTGGGTGCAGCACCCTGACCACCTGTCTATCTTCAACCCCTTACAACAGAGCCACTCCATTACAACCACTCCAGCAAGCATTTGCCGAAGGACTGCCTGAGAGGCCAGAAGGAAATGCATGTGCCTTTCTCTGTCTAGTGCTTTTGTGTCATTTTCTAAGAGATTTTCAATTTTGCATGTGATTCTTGAGTACATCAAGTGTCAAGTTGAAACCATCTCAATCAACACCACAAAGAAAATAGTCTGAGGGTAACACAGCAACCCAGCCTTGCCAAGCATTGCCTTTTGCTGCCTTCATTATCAATGGAATGAGTCTTGTTAAAGTAGATTTGGCTCCATGAAGTTGAGAGTTTTCCACCTGAAATCTCTTTCCTGGAAGTAATCCCAGACTGTGTGACAGTTCATATCATGTTGTACGTCAGGAGATGATGTTGTTCTAAGATTGGCCTTTTGAAGGTGGAGGCACGGGTTGCAGTCCTGAACTCTAGCGATGTCTGGGAGTGAGCTGCAATGTTAGTGAAACCATATTCTGGAAGGTCGTCTTTCAGGTGATTGCCTGTGTCATGGTACAACTTTTGGACTGAGAATCAGGGCTCCCCATGGAGGTGTAAGACTAGTGATGATCCCCTGCTTCATCCTAATGGGTACAGTTGGTCAGATATGGTTTTTCACTCACTGATGAAATGAGTCTTCACCATCTCAAACAAAAGACCAACTCTGGGAAGGCACAAAGTACAATGTTATTTGATGACTTTATGATAAAGGAGAGGAAACGAGAACTAGAAAGACAGTTCCAATAGTAGAGACGCGGCAGCAGACAGAAGTTGAATTTTCTTGAACTTAAATGGGGTGTTCACTTCATTTCTCTCATTGGGTTGTCAGTCTGTGCATTTATGGGAGAAGTGGGGGAAGGGATATTTGCATAGGACTTCAAGAGTGCTGGGAGGTAAAAAGGGAGAACCTCTGGACCTTGTTCCTGACTGTGTATGTATCTTTCCCATCATAGGAAGCTGAAAATGACACTGTGAACTGGTGGCAAAGAAGAATCAGCTGGCAGCTGCAGGTAAAATTTGAAAATAGCTACTTAAGGGGCGCCTGGGTGGCTCAGTCGTTTAAGCGTCCAACTTCAGCTCAGGTCATAATTTCACAGTCCGGGAGTTCGAGCCCCGTGTCAGGCTCTGTGCTGACAGATCAGAGCCTGGAGCCTGTTTCAGATTCTGTTACATCTCTCTCTGTCCCTCCCCCGCTCATGCATGTGCTCACTCTCTCTCTGTCTCAAAAATAAACATTAGGAAAAAAAAGAAAATAGCTACAGAAGAAATAAACAAGTGCAAGTGAGTTCAGCTAGTAATTACCAGCAGCTCATGAAACCGCTGTTCATTTTTTGGTTTTTAATCTTTGTGCAGTGTTTAAAGTCAACATATGCATAGAGTATTAACAGATAAAAAAGGTAAGTTTAGGAAGAATAAAACAATTAAGTTTCTAAACATTTGCAGATCTCAAGTAGTGGCCAGACTGTGTGGAAACTTTGTCCATGCTAACATTCCTCGGAGGTGGTGTCAATTGTCATCATATGTAGGAAAGCAGTGTGTCATACAATGAATCATACCCATCAACGTGGTAGTGCCATTTCATGGCCCTCATCTTTGCAACCCTGGGAAACATGGTGAGGATATAAGTTATAGAAGAATAAATCTTTATGATAAAAGACACTTGTCACATGATGAGTTAGAGAAAGATTGAAAATGGGAAGGAATTCTATGAACTCTGAACCCTACAGGCATGGAATAATGAGTAAGGAAAAGATGTAACAATAGCTTTGATCCTACTGGTCATTGATAATCATGTGCAAAGTGTTTCATGTGTAAGAATAAATTGTATCCTGGGACAAATATGAGGTTGTTGGGAACGTGGACAGCTTATTTAAAATCATACCCAATATCGGGCCTTATTTGACAAGAGCAATTGTAACTCACAGGCAACAAATTGAACAAACACGGGAACAGCTGCAGCAGGCAGAGCTCCCCTTTAGATACCAGGTAACCTGAGTTCTGCCTGACATACTGAACCCTTAGCGCCTCACGCGGGTGAGTGTAGTGGCCCTTGGAATCCCTGACCACGGGCTTTTCATTGTTGGCTTTTTCAGCTTGCAGTTCATGAGAAGAATGCTCAGGACAACTAGGTAAGTGTTTTCTTGTTTCCTCCTCTTTCTTTGGTGCATAGTGTGGCACCACCTTCCGACTGAAGGTGGATGTGTTTTTTCTCCCCCAGATCAAGACTCAGATCTGGGACAGGGAGATGGCGGAGCAGGGCAGGGAGGTCGCTTACTTGAAATACAGGTGTGGTCATTTGACTTGCGTTTTTATGGGTGTTTCCAGGGATGACGCCTGCACTGTTTGTTGTCTAGTAGACGACGCGGTGTTGCAACTCTTCTAGAAGTCCATTATTTTTCTGTATCCAAGACTGGACGGGATGGAAGCAAAGAGGCTGCCTGAGGGATACATGAGGCAGAAACCAATCACTGCAAGAACCCTCCACGGAGAGGTAAGGAGCACGTTGTGATGTGCCGCAGTCTAATTTCTGCTGTGCAGCCTGTTCCTGTGTGTGATCATCGTGTGGTCTGGAAAGAATCACAAGCAGTCAGGACGGCAGGTGGTCTGAAGGGGTGACAGAAGGGTGTTCTCCTCTGGTGCCGCAGACAGTGAGGCACTTGTCCCTGTGACTGGTGGAGCTCATGCCCCTCCTCTGACGGTGACCCTCCCACCTCCTCTAACATCCCGGTGTCTGAAGAGCCTGGAAACCTTCTTCCCACCCGGACACAATACGAAGACTTTAGTTTATTTGAGGAGAAGGTCATTTATTCACTAGTTTTAACAGTCTTTCTTTTTGTTTGTTTTGCGAACTGTAGCCCTACATCCCTCATTTCAAGTTCCATAAAGCTTAGCTTAGTCCTCTGATGGTATCAGTGCAACTCTGCAGCTTCACTGCTAACTTCTGACAGTTTTCCTTTTCTCGATAGTGTCAAATTAGTCTTTCCTTATATACTAACTGCTCTCATGTGGAAGGCAGCTTGTAGATAAGCTGGGAGATTGAACAATTTGCCTGAAGCCTGAAGAAATGCACCCTTCTTGAGGACTCATTGAGGATATACACCAAACCAGTATTCTCAATGTTATTCTTTTTTGTTAATTTTATTTATTTTGAGAGACGCATAGACAGAATGCCAAGCAGGCGCCACACTGTCAGTGAGGAACCCAATGCTGGGCTTGAATTCACAAGCTGTGAGATCGTGACCTGAGCCAAAATTAAGAGTTGGATGCTGAATCCAAGCATCCTCAGATTAATTCTTGATCTGTAATGGAATCGTGATTTCCCATGATGTATACTGAGAAAACTGTTTTACTGGTGAATTCTAAATTGCTAGTTTGCCTGGCCTGTCCACAGTTATGTGATTAATTATGAAACAACATGAACTAGGGCACCATGAGGCCTTTATCAAGGTGAGGGGACGGCTCTCCCCCTTATCCTTGGGGACCTGACCATAGGGAAAAGTTTAAGATATTTGAGGAATGAGTTGAGGGATTGCTTTCATTCCGCACAGTCCTCTAAAAGCAGAATAAACCTCTGTCCCTTCTAGGGTCTTTAGTAGATCGAGAAACTGCTGAAACCTTTGTGGGTTACAGCGGCTCTGACGGTACCAAGAATGCATACAAGGACAAGGTAAATGCCAGGGCCATTCTCAGTTGTAACTCTTTTGGGAAACCCTCATCTTTATGTACAGCATGCTCCCCGGCCTTGTCTCATTTTGCGTGTTGTGTGATATGTCTGTTTGTTCTTTCTTTTCCAAATGCACACTCATAACCCAGGAGCCCACAGGCTTCTCAATTTTTAGTCTGTCAGCTTTCTGTGGTAAGTTTAGAAGCCAAAAGCGCTCAGAGACTGAGTACCTTAAGGTTTTTCCATGAGTTTCAGGAAATAATGAGAGGAGGATGACTGCACACCCCAAACAGAGGTCTCCCGGCCTGGGTGATCCCTTCCAGACCTCACCTCTGTGGGAACAGTGTGGCTGCTGTGTCTTCCTTTCTTGATTCTGGTTAGGAGATGAACCTGTTAGAAACGACATCATGACTCCAACTTTTTATTATGTGCCCTGTGCCATTTAGAGTGGTCATAGAGAAAGCCAATGTCATCACCTTTCTGTCTTTGTTGGTAAATGACTTGTCTGGAATCCTCCAGCTATACCTTAGGTAAAAAACAATTTGCACACTGTGTCCTTCAGTTGTGTTTCTATGAGCAGTTTCTGGTTGTGTCCCCAGTCACTGTTAGAGCTGATGTAATCTCATGACACATACCAGTTTCATACCAAAACACTTGCATGAAATCTGTTATGTGAATTTCTCCCTCTTTTTTTCCATTGCACATAACTACTCTGTGTCCTTTAGTATGCTTAAAGTCAGAATTCCCTATGAATTAAGATGAACACATCTGAACTTTGTAGACATTCACCACAAGTAACTCGTTCTTCACAGAAGACTCTCATTCCCCTGCAAGATTCCAGGCATCCTCCACTCCCCAGAGGTCTCCAAGGCCTTTGACAACACTTCAAGAGGGAAGACTCCTTTCTCAGGGAGAGGACCAGAGGAGGCACAGTGAGGGTCCGGCTGCAGAACGTTTTGCCAGGAGTGGCTGTGATTCCATGAGCAGAATATGAGTCGTTTATTCCCAATCATTTTTTTTGTGTTCTTAATATAGCAAAAGCAGAGCATCTGGAGTCGCCGTAGAGGAGGGATGCAGGGTGAACCTGGACATCGATGGCTGCCTGTCGGGAGAATGCTACTTCATTAATCTGTAGTTACTTCTGTTAACCCTCTAGGACAGGACCCTTGCCATTTTACTTCCGCAGACATGGGCAATGATGTGTGGTGGCAATAGGTTAACCTCTTGCATCTACTACCCCAAGCTGTAGGTGGTATCCAGTGGCAGGGACAGACTTTTCAGGTACTGATGCTACTCTCTTGGGTCCTGGTGGTAGAGAGATGGCAGGTGCTGACACCTTCTTCTCTGGGTTACAGCTGCTTTTGGTATTGGTTCTCTTGTCTGGCATATGGATGTAGCTGTCACTTCTGTTCTGCAGGGCAGTCTGGATCCTGGGGACCTCCTCCGTTAACTGGATGATTCTGCATGCCCTACCCTAGACATGCCCCGCCCCCATGGACTATTAGGCACGTCCACCTCCTGAACCTTAGTGGCCCTGAGGCCACCCGGAACCCCTCCACCTGCAACACTTGGTAAGATGATCTAAGCACTAGGATTTGACTCTAAAACACGCTCACCTATTTTGTTGCTGTTAGGTCTTGGGCCAAGGTGCAGAGGCGGTACCACAGACCATTGTGATGCAAGGGGAATGTGTCTGCTGCCATTACCATATTCCTCAAGTTGCTCAGGATCTCATCTTTGTCCTTTCCCCCACCATGGGTTGGTACAGGCATCTCTTGTGGAAAAGGAATGGGGCCGTATGCAGAAAAGCAGACATAGCGCTTCAGCAGAAATGCCCTGTACACAGTCCACTTGCTGGGATCTGTGAGGCATGAGGCACAATGTAACGTACGTCCATCTAGTTGTGCTCACAGCCATCCATAGTTGTTCTATGAGTGATGAATACATCTGAATCAGGGCTTTTAGGAGTCTTCATCAAGTTATAAGGGATGGTTCTTCAAGTTCTTTTTGGGTATCACCGGAGGCATGTGGGACACCTTGTGCATGTAATTTGGGATCTCACTGGGACAAAGAGTTTAAGTTGACGGAAGTATGAGGGGAGGGTTTTTTGTTTTGTTTTTGACCTCCAAACACTCTACTCAAGTCAGAATAAACCTCCATCCCTTCTAGAGCAGGTCCAGAAGTAGGTGTCACAACCAAGAGTGACATCGACACTGGCTCTGCCAAAACTACCAAGAAGCACAAAATAAATACTGTGGCCATTTTCAGTTCTAAGTCTTTACGGACCGCCACATCTTTCTGTACAGGACACACTCCTGTCATTGTCTCTGGTTTGTGTGGAGTATGGCCTGTCTGCTGTTTTTGTTTTTTTGTTTTTTTTTCCCAAATGCAAAACCTTTATCACCGAGTCTATGAGATTCCCTATTTTCCAGCTGGCATCTCTTTGTGGTAACTTTAGAAGCTAAGCGTGCTTAAGGGTGAGAACCATAGGGCTTTTCCAATGTGTTCCTGGAATAAATCAAGGAGGATGACACCACACT
Source organism: Neofelis nebulosa (assembly GCF_028018385.1). Classification (NCBI taxonomy): domain Eukaryota; kingdom Metazoa; phylum Chordata; class Mammalia; order Carnivora; family Felidae; genus Neofelis; species Neofelis nebulosa. The sequence continues at coordinate 1,236,523 of NC_080787.1, forward strand.
CCACTTGGAAGTCTCCTACCTTGCCTCATTCTTTGTGGATCTCCTCAATGTGGAATCATTGCTCTTGCTGTTTCTTCCTCTCCTGTTTCCTTCTATGGAGGGTTTTAACGTGCTCAGAACAATCTGTGGGTATCCTTACAATTTGAAAATGCAAACTGCCTTCACTCCAACTTATATTTTTGTATGTGTCATTTACAATGGTCTTAGACAAAGTAAATTTCATACCCATCAGCATTTTGGTAAACATGCTGTCCAGAGTCCCTTCAGGTGTGCCCTGGGCACAAATATCTGAACTATAAGAGGTGGCATATTTGCCATAGAAAACATGCACTGAAACTTAAGTTGTGAAGAGAAAAAATCCAAAATTACCTGTGTGTCAAGTCCCCACGGTGTCCTTCACTTGTGTTCACATGAGCACATTCTCTCGTGTCCTGTGTCACAGGTACAGCTAAAACATGGAAACTTACACCAGACATCAAAGTGCATTTGTGTTAATTTTGTCTTTTAGAATTTCAGCTCATTTTTCCAGAGGACACAATTACCCTGCAGAGTGTACTGCACTTAAGCTGAGAAGTACCTCTGAATTCAAATAAATTAGCTGAACCCAACTAACATGTATA